>NC_064872.1:76368857-76673961 GCF_943734695.1 Anopheles maculipalpis
AACGAACCCCTTGTTCATGTTCTCTGGGGTGGTTTGTGTTGTGTTTTTAATGATTCCAGTTCTGTATGCATGATAACCGGTTACAACAGCTGTGACTAGGATGCAATTTTCTTTACTGAGCTTATCAGCTGATTAAGAAAGTAAAAGAAATGTAAACAAGAAATGCAAAGAAGAAAACAAAACTGCAGTTGATGCCGCTGTGTGTTGGGACAGTAAATGGTTAGTCAAAACAATCATGTCGGAAGGTGACGCATACATATACCTGTTGTTTGATCGATGTAATGATATGCATTATATTAAGGGTATAAATGCTTATGTGTCTCTGATGATAAAGTAATTTTGTAGTTTTGCTATGGGGCTGTTATTATCCATGACGGCTGAGAAGAAAATGATGTAGTTAGTCAGCAAAACTTCCGTAACAAAATTAAGTAGTGAGTATCATCAATTTTGATTAAGCAAAGCTTTGCTGCTGAATCTGCTATGCTTTCAAAATTCAAAAAATTGATCGTAGTTATATTTTAGTGAAATTATTTAATCGTGGATCGAATCACAAGTGACTCCGTTTCATTTTTCAATAATTGATTATCTGGCTACGTGACAAAAATATGTCTATTAAACCGTTACAACGGCGGGCATGTCTCAGTAGGTCCTAAAGTTAAAAGAGAATAAAGAAGGGAATGACATCTTTTCGCTATAAGATTTCTTTGACATCATTGGTTCGAGGCGTACACCCGACTGTAACGCGAGGCTTATTGATTGACTGCGATGATCCCAATGCAGTAGAGGAGTTCTGTTAGCTTGGTGTGATTGTAACTTCGGAAAACAACATAAGCTGCAAAATTCGAAAGCAACTTGTTCAGGGAAATCGGGCCTGCTACGGGCTCCGCACACTCCAGAAGACTCCTGCAATTTACCCCTGGAAATGGATTGGCGACTTGGTCTTGTCACGAAGTGCATAAACCTGGGCTGGTCAAGAAGAAGAAGACGAAGAAGAAGTTCTCCTGTGGACAAGATCCCTTGATCTCAAGATCATTCGAAAGTTAACCAAAAACAGCACATTTCTTTTCAACCAGAAAAACCATCATCAGAACACACGTGTTTGTTATTTTTCCGACAATTTTGTTTCACTTTGTTTATTCTTCCATTTTTTTTTCTCTCGGGTGTTATGCTGTGAGCGTGTCTGTATTTTTGGTTTGTTGCTGTTGAATTAAGTTTTTTTTTCTCACATGCAAAAAAATCTTCCTTACTAATATATTATTACACGGTCTTGGTTTCCCTTCATGCACTTCATAAAACGGTCACAAAACTGTGACTTGCGGTCGCGCTCTCGTGGAGGAACGGTAACACAAATTGAGGTGTGACTTAGCACCAGACGCGCATCATAAAAACATCGCCCTACGCTTTTTTCAAGGAGAAAACTGTGGGTCGCCACTTTCAACTTTTTTCTTTGTTTGTTTATATTTTCCCTTAAACATTAAACACATCTTGCAGCTTATCGTGATAAGTTAAATTAGTTATTCTTTATGTGTCTAGCTTCCTCCAATTTCATTATGTTTTTTCTTCTTTTATTTATCGTCTGCCACAATGCCACATACGCAATAGTCTCTTAGTTCCCTCTTAGTTTTGTAACGCGGCTTCATTTGTTTGTTGTTTGCTCCCTACTCGCGCGTGCTATACGTAATAGACATATACACACATCAGGATGGTACGGAATTCGATCGATGACTTTGTTTTTCTGTGATTTGAGACTGATGCTGCCTTTTGTGTGAATCGCTGTTTGATGAACGATTCCACAGCAATTAAAATGCATAAATTCAAGCACGTTACGGTTTAACGTACGTTAGTTTAAAAATTCTTTCCAGTGTTGCTCTAGTGGCAGAGCATTTGCACTTGGAATGAGAACACGGACAGTAGACGGTAGGTTCCATTTGTTGTTGCTGCGAGACTAAAAACATAAGACGAGTCTATCAGTTCAGGCCGAAATAAGAGATAATACAGTACAAGAAGAGTGGCATATTTTGGGTTCATCTAAGACCTTTTATCTGTGTCTCCAACTGTTCTACATATATTTGGAGTGAGACAAGTACTATTTGGTAGCCTAGTTTTTCTTCTTCTTCTTGGCTTAATGACTTTCCAGGTCATGCCGGTCATCGAGTTGCTTACTAGACCTGCTGATAACCACGCAGTTGGATAGTCAGTCCTTAACTACGAGGGTACGGTCCGGATGAGATTTGAACCTCGGTTCAGCCGTATGAAGACCGGCGCCGCTATCGCATCACCACCCTTGCCGCCCTGGTACTCTAGTACGGTGAATTAATTTATCTATGTTCAGTTCTAGAAAATGGGGAAACATTAAAGTCTGCGTCATATCGGTAGCAATAGCTACACACTTCTAGTGTCTATTGAACGGGATAGAGATTTGATGGATAGCGAGCAGGAGAGTGTGATCGCTTGGGGACAAATAACACAAAGAGAAAAACCCCGAACATTAAATGGAATAAAGGTAGACGGTGTGATCCTAACGCTAATTCCTATGTACCTAGCAGTCCAATATTTGAGATCGCAACATCATGGCACATCATCCTGAGGGTGGATGCTGTTTTGAGCTGGTTTTACTTGTTTGTGTGATGAATGGAAATGAAACCGGTCTCTCTCGCTCGATCGCTTCATCACTGTTGTCCTGTATCCTAAGAATGAGGCTTCTCGAATCTCGAAATGAACACTCATCGCGGGACTGTTTTGTATTCTTAGCTATATACTACTGGTTGTTAAAACGGTCAAAAAATTAAAAAAAATAAAAAACTGGTACGTCTTATCCTTCGTGGTAGGACGATTGCATTAGTGCGTTCTGTGGCAGCATTATTGGGTCACCACCACCGGCAACACCATTCCCAACGGACTGTACGGTAGGCGAGGGTGAACTGAAACCGGGCTGAAAGGAAGTGATGCCTCCTCCTCCCCCTGTCCCACACTGTTCACTCGTACTGCTAGCCACACTGAGGATACTACCACTATGGCTTGGTTTCCGTCCAATCGGTGGCATTCCTGGAGTGGTGGGTTGTAGTATTATCGGTTGATTTCCGGTAACGAGCGACTGTGTACTATTCTTTGGTATGTGCTGTGCTTGACGATCAAGCTCGGACGCTAGATCACTGCTTCCGGGCAGCGACGATATGGAGCTTCCGACTCCGGCGACCGCATCGATACGGTTCCGACTGTTACGCCCCGAACCGTGATGATGATGGTGATGGTGGTGCCGATGTGGATCCTTTGGAGGGCGTGCTTTTATTTCTACCCGACCGGCGGCACCTGCAGGATACCCGGGACTGTTTATACCCATACCGGCGAACTCTCCACCGGATCCGTCCAACCCGTACTCGTGCCCACTGTCGATACTTTTCCGTGGCAAGCTAAAATTTTTGTATCCTTGCGGATGCTGTCCACCCATCGGTTGCTGTTGCTGACCGTGGGAATGGTGCTGATGGGCATGGGCATGATGGTTGCCGTGATGTTGCGCTGGTTCCTGCATCGAATGGATGCTTTTGTTACTTCGACTGGCGCTTGCATTATGATAGAAGCTACGGTTACTCTGCGTCTCGAACTGATCACCAGCCGAACTGGCGGATTCATCCATCCGACCATTGCCGTTGTTGCTTCGGTCTAGTGAATGGTGATGCTGATGGTGCTGATGGTGTGGCCGAGCGGTAGCTGAATGTGGTGGCCCAACTTGTGATGATTGTTGCAACTGCTGCTGCTGTTGTTGCTGCTGCTGATGCTGTAATTGATTCGTCCGTAGGATTTTCTCACGCTCCAACGAATGGTGATGATGTTTGCGCTGTTGTGGTTGAGAAAGAAGCGGTTGTTGCTGTTGCTGAAGCTGCTGATCTGATCGTCCCTCTCCGTTGCGGCTTAGTGAGTGATGGCTGGATGAGGACGACGGCGTGGCAATATTTAGATTACCCTGCGAGGACATTCGATTCGTGTTGACGCTTAGCATTGAGCCCTTGCGATTGAAACCTCCTTGTTCGTTTTGTTCAGCTGGAGCAAAGACAAGGCGAAATTAATGTTACAGGGAGTGACATTTATTTGGAATGTCGCCTAAAACTTACTTCTCTTCTGTGCCTGATACCAGATCTTTAAGCGATGGCCAATCTCCGGGAACGTTGGTCGACGTACAGCTTGTTCGTGCCAACATTCTACCATCAGCGAGTACACTGCGCTAGGGCAGGATTCTGGACATGGTAACAGTTGTCTAGCGCGAACCATGTTGATAACTTCTTGGTTACTGTATCCATAGTATGGTTGCAAACCGTAGCTGTAGATTTCCCACAATACCACACCGAAAGACCATACATCACTCTCGGTCGTGAATTTACCATACAGAATAGACTCCGAAGGCATCCAGCGAACAGGAAGGAGAGATTTTGATTGAACACTGCAAATAATAAGAGAGACAATAGAATCATCAGCAATTCCTTGACCAGCGTGGCTCTTTGAAACACTCACCGATAGTAATCAGAGCTGTAGATATCCCGCGACAGTCCAAAGTCAGAAATTTTTACCGTCAAACTATCCCCCACCAGACAGTTCCTTGCAGCCAAATCGCGATGCACATAATGATGGCTCGCCAGATACTCCATACCGTCGCAAATCTGCTGTGCAATCAGCAAAAACTGCAGCTGGCTCAACGATTTACCCTCGTTCGGAGAATTGGCAATCAAAAACTCGTGCAAATCACCCTGTGCCATATACTCGAACAGCATGCAGAGCGGTTCCTCCTTCAGCACCACACCCAAGATGCAGACGATGTTGTCGTGCTTCAGGTCGGATATCAACTCGATCTCGCGCTTAAAGTCGGCTTGCGTTTTCGCGCTCGCATTCTCCTTCAGTGCTTTCACTGCGACGAAGATTCGCTCGCCATTTTTCTGCGTCAGTTCACCCTTGTACACCTTGCCGAACGCGCCCTCGCCCAGCTCCTCGACGAACCGCACGTCCTGCAGCGTGTACTGGGGAACGCGCGAGATGCCGTTGTTACGCGACTGTGACGACTGGCCAGGATTGCCACCGTTACCGGGCTGCCCGGTCGTCAGGCCCTGTATACCACCATTTTCGGCGTTCCGACTAGCGGCCCCGGTTGACGATTGGTTCGCTATGAGAGAGGTCATCTCGATCGGGGAGTTGAGCCGTGAGTTGCCGTAGATGTTTTTGTCCGCGTTGGGAAGATTGATCTGGAAAGAGGGATTAAATTAAAGAGGGAAGTTTACGGACGAAAGGAGTGCGCACGGGGCGGAGAACTTTAAAGAACGTACATTTTGGATGTTGGAGACACCATGCTTGCGATACTTTCGACAGCAAAACACACCGATGCCAATGAATAGCGGCGAGATGACCGCTACAAACCCAATAATAATGTACATCCACATCCGCTCGGAACACTTGGGGATGTCGCAGTACTCGATGGTTTTCTGCATATCCACGTAGCACCAGGGAGCATCCATAGGACCAGCATGTGGTGGATTTCTGCAAAAGAATTCCGAGTCAGTGAGGAAAATATTAACCAAAAAAGGTTTCTCTTGCTTTAACATACCGACAGTAATTGTGACCTGCCAGGTGCGGAAACTCCGACATCGTGTGCATCAGCTTTGACCAGCGCATACAAATTTTGGACGACTTCGTACGATCCATAATCCCCCGATAGCTCGCCCCATTCTCCCAATAGCAATCATCGTCCGGCTTGATGTCCAAATCGATACCCAACCGCATACACTCCATATCACCCGAACTTCCCAACCCTCCGATCCCGTTCAAGATCGTCCCATCGACACTCTTCTGCAGCGGTAGATCATCGCACTCCTCGAGCGGCAGCTTCTGTCCAATGGTAGGATGTCGTTTCGCAATCGCGTACTCCTTCTGGCAAAGTTCGTTTTCCAGCAGCTCACAATCATTGCGGCAGATGCGTCGCAGGTTTTCGGTGTTCCGTGTTGGTGGGTACGATTTTTTCGGCCCTGACGACGATGAGGTGTACGACAGGACGGACACTTCCTCACCCGGGTGAACGTACCGATAGTCGTTCGATTGGGCGGATCGTCGTCCACGTCGCGATTCGCCCTCGCGGCGCGATGGGAGTGAGTTCTCGGTAACGATATCGCCATCGAAAAATCGTCCTCCAAGGTCCGGTGTGACACCGCCGCTAAAGTACACTCGTAACCGTTCGGTGGTGGTTTGAGTACCGTTGAATGGCGAACCATTTCCCATGGTGATTTCGTGCCCGGGTACGGGTGTTGATAGGAGGCCCGCTTTCAGCAGCAGCTGTTTGCGATTGTTTTTCTTCTCGTGCGATTTAAACTTCCCCCGGCCAATGGTGGCCGCACGCCGTGCCGCTTCGGCTGCGGCCCGATTCGCAAAGTACTGATGGTTGGTCAGTTCGGGCGTCCGGCAGAGGGGAAGAATGCTGTAGCACAGGCTGGGCAGTGCATACACGCGACAGTTGGCGTTCATGTCTTTCGACTCGCGGATCACACCGTACGCCGCTTTCAATCGCTCCTCGAGCGTGTCCATCGTGATGTCCGGCGTCACGAAGACGGTCTGGTTGCGGAGATAGTGTTCGCAGGTGGCACCCGTGTAAACCTGACACACGCCCGGTTCGATCGTGTCCTCCTCGTCCCGGTACTGCATACCGTTGCTACCGCCATCCTGGTGCAACTTTTCCGTCTTCTTTCGCCGATTAAACTTGGCATTTGTGGAGTAGCTGCCGCCGATGCTTCCACCGTTCCCGGCCGTTCGTGCGTATCCGGCCGTACCGCCGGACGGCGTAAATGTCAGCCTGGAAAAGTAAACCGAGAAACAATTAGAAAAACGGCAGTAAGGGAAAACTCAAGACAACATCCGCCCTTCCCTCAATAAACAGTCACGAGGAAGTGGCTAAAGACGTTCAAACAGAATGCTAAAATTATAGTCCGTTTATTTTTTTTTTTGCAAGATGTCGGAAACTTTACACGCTCGCTTGGCTCCTCTAACATGGTTCCTGGTTTGGGAAAGAAAATGTGAATCTTAAGTGAATCACTTTTCCATTCTCGGCGTGTAAAACGCTGTGTGTGTGTGAGTTTTTGTGTCGATAGCTTATACTGTGAGCGGTCCTTCCGATTTTCCAAGAGCTCACACACAAAACCCCTGAGTACGAAGGCGGGGGAGGTGGTTCTTTTGGACTCTGGGATGGTTATTAAAAAGTCGAGCACCACACACCATCTGGCTTTTATTTAGTCGTTCAACAAACGGTGCGTACTTAGCGTACATTTGATATCTTTGCGACAGGACGGATGGACAGGACGGAAGAGAAAAGTATGCTCTAAAGACAAACAAACGCATATATCCGTGTGGGGTACACGCTTCTTTTTTTTCCTTTTACATCAAGTTTTATAGATAAAATGAGTAGTGAGCAAACAGAAATCTTTACTGTGGTGGGTTTGCTGTGTTCTTTCCATTTGTTTCCAAGCATTACAGGAAGCGGAGTGGAATTTAATTGCGTGTTTATTTTTGTGGAACCGTTTTGCGGCATCATATAATCGATGAAAGTGTTTTCAGTTACTTAAATGAAGTTTTTGTAATACTCATAAGCGTACTGGTACCTAAAACACCCCCGAAGTCCAAGTGAGAATGAGTTTTATGGATTTAGGTGTGAATTTTCACGTGCAGTTGGGTTCGATATAGCAACTGAATTGTTTCAGTTATTTATTCACCGTTGTTATGTACTTATTTTTGTGTTGTATAAGTAAAGTGTAAATAAAAAGGAGTATTTTATCAAATAAATAAATTTTCTTTGTAACATCAAATACAGAATTTCGATTCAAATAATGAAAGTCTACAATTGTTTAGTGGAATATTTCAAATCGATAGTGGAATAATGTAATCCAGTTGTAGAGCTTTCCAATCATATAATTGAATTTTGCATTCATTTATAGGAAATTTGCAAAACGACTGCAGAATTTTGAAATTTGGGAAATAACTTTTTCGACTGATCTAGTCGTTAAACCCGTTCAAATGTGAATGGGGAGCGTCAAACGCTTGGGAGAAATTCCACAGCAGACTGCAAAATAAGACAGTCGACAGTTGCAAATTTCTCCTAAGCAAGATTACTCAAAGTTGCAAAGTTCCTGCAAGAAGATCGCTGTAATCGTCTAATCATCAAAAATTCCAAAAAAAAATTCCACTGACCGATCGAAAAGATCCATTATACGGATCGAACCCTGCAATATTTCATCAATGACGTATGCATTTTAAAAAAGCAACAAAAAGTGCCGCTTTTTCATGCGATTACGCTGTTCCCAGATAGTCGGTCCACCGGTCAGTGATTAATGTATACTTGTTGGGTACATGCTTTAGTGTATTGACTAGTACAATATTTCCTAAAGTATTTGGTTCGTTTCTTAGTATATACGAACCAAATACTTTATACTCTTTCTTAGTATATGTTCATCTTGCTGTCAATTCTCTACCAATATAGTATGTTGGGGTGCTAATATAAAGGAGTGAATCATATTATAAGCAAACTAAGCGGATATATGCCAAACTTTAATTACAGGGGCCTGTACATTTAAACGAAAGGAACAAAATAAGTGAAAAAGGCAGGATATCGAATCTTTACCTTACAGGGTCTTACAGGATCTCCGAGGATCTTACAAATGACTATTTTGTTACAAAAAAGCTCAGTTGAAAAAGGTAGAAATTGTAATGCCACAGAAGTATAGTTAAATTTTTTTATCAAAAGTCTTTCATGGTCTCTATGGAGGTCTTCTTAACTTCAAGTGCAGAAAGGATATGTAATCTCTTTAAATTCTTGTAAATGTGAACCGATCACATAACAATACGGAATCAATATCATAATCAACGAACTGGAACGATCAGGAAGAGGTTCATTAGGTGCTGTTCGGGGTATTTTCAAATGAAAAATATATGGCATTTAACAGTAACTTCAAAAGCTTAAATATAGCTAGTATTAAGCAATAGTCAACATTTTTTATGGTCAAATTGGATTGAGAAATGTTGCAACAAATTAGTCAAATATTGCTAAAGAGATCGTCGATGCGTTGACATGTAAAATTCTTCTCCATTAGCCCGATTCTTCTCCCCTAATTATAGGCCTATCCTTCCTGTCACAAAATGTTTCATTCAAAATCGAATGACAGAAATGCCCCATCGTACATATGAGTTGTTCCATAATATATCAAAGTTCATCGTTAATTTAACACCAAGCACTTAACACAATTCCTTTAATGAGCTAACAGTTGATGAAATATTTAATCAAACGCGAACTAGGCGAACCTCCTGTGCGCTCAATAAGCTCTCAACGCTACCGCCAGGACATTAGGCCTTAGGCAACGGTAATGAAAATGCTTTCTATGCATTCGATGTGAATAAAATTTTTTTTTCTGTTGGTTTGCTGTTAAAAGCCTGTCCGAACACATTGTATGTCAGTCAGCTCCGGGCAAAGGGAAGCCATCGGTGGTCTCCTCTCTCCGGTTCAAAACTGGCAATCTCCTAGAGAACAATCAATCTCTTTGCTGGCAGGCAAGGGCGGCGAATACATTTCGAACTCCCTCCCCAGCATTGAGCTTGCCCCGGTGGTTGTAAATTCACATCCCCAAAACACCAACAGTGTCACACGGAACGTTCCGGGCGTTCGTAAAATGGAATGGCAAATGAAACTGGAACGACCGGCAGCGAGCACCGTACACAGTGTCCGCATAGCGCGGCCATTCTACAGCGAGCGCATCTGAATGATTGAGAAGTTGTGTCGCCTGACACACCAACACAGCCGCCGCTCGTCGGGATCCGGGCCGGGTGGTGCTGGCTTTGGCGTATGGCCGGGAGCCCGGGGATAGCCGGTTTCATCACATTAATTATCCAGTGTCCGTTTCGTCTTTCCCCGGGAGCTGTCTGCTTTGCTGTGTGGTGCGGGTTCTTATGCGCTCTAGTGTAAACAAATGCAACTGGATCTAGATCAGTGGCATCGTAAATGTTTTGTCATGCCTTCCGCTCGAGCAGCGCATCGTGAAAGCAAAATGGTCAGAACATTACTTCTCACTATGGAGTCGAGATGGAGTCGGGTTTGAGCCGAGTGGAGTGGTCCACTGCAGCCGGTTGCTCATTAAAAACTAAGATGACAAATTCATGTCCACTTTGGAGGATGGTGTTGGACGGATGAATGGATGGATTGATGGGAGGGAGTTTGGAGCAGTAAATTGTGTTGTTATGGAGCGAGAAAATGGCCCAAGATACTGGTGTTATGGGACGATGTCGTAAAGCGAATGATTGACTGATGGATGGCTGTTTGATTGTGGTGGCCGTGTGTCGTCATATTTGGTTCCTTGCGTAGCAGCGAGAGAGTAAGAATTGCGGCATTTCTGGTGATTATTTTAGATGCACAGCAGCAGCGACTATTTTTGTAGGTGATTCTGGTGGTTTTATGTACTCATAACAATCTTGGCTGTGGTTTAACGCACGGGAAAGCATCAGATAATGTATGAGCCTTCCGACGGTCGAAAACGAGAGGAAGAAAATTCGGTTCGGTGGTTTGGGCACATTTTGGGAAATATTCAATTCGCAAAGCATTTAGATGGATACTTCACTTTCAAGCAAAAAAAAAATCATGTGATAAGAGAGCTGTAAAAAATATTACAAGCTTAAATTTATCATGTGTTGGCTATGACTTGACGTAAATTGTTTCAGGATGATTTTTTATTAGGATTGCAGGATCAACTTACTCCAATTTATTGGAAAAAAATGGAAAATTATTTAAATATTGATCTTAAATTCTACGATAGGATAGGCGAGGTCGTCTAAGGCATCGTCAAATTCGATTAAAAATTAGCTTTGCCAATTGATGTTGAGATACACTCAGGTAACGAATCTTGCAATATTTAACAGAAAATCCTTACTGCCATTGGACTCCTGAAGCCTCTCCGATATGGATTCTGTCGATATATGGTCAGAAGTATGTTTGACTTTAAGTGTGAGTGGTTTACTATTGAGTAGACTTCTTTTCTATACAAACCCCGGTGGGTTGATTCGAATTCGACTGGCCATAAACGGTCCTATTCAAGCCATCTTCGCAATTACATTGTCTGGAGTAGGACAATTTTAAAATGTAAAACGCCAGATAACTGGTTCAAAACAATCACAAACAGCGTTGAATTTTAGACACATTTCACATTGAATTTTCGAGCTCTAGCTAGCCCTGGAAGCTCAACATACTATCAAGGAGCATCCCTAAATCTCTGGCAAAGCTTTTACGCACAAGGACAGAGCCGTCCAAGGGGAAAATAAAGCTGAGAGGAGAGAGTTTCTTAGCGATCATTTCTTAAAAATGACAGTGGATCGCTGTGGAAGTGGAAGTTTAAGTGCTTATTTATTTACAATTGCTTAAGTTATTATTGTTTAATAACTTATTGTTTAAGTGCTTATTTAAAGTCTTTTATGTGGTCGTGGTAGGTCTATAATCTAGATGGAGGACATGACGACTGCGAACGATATTAAAAACCCATGGATCTCTTGAATACTGGTAAAGTTATTGCAGCGACCGCTCTGTAACAAAATAAGAATCGTGGAAAAGGATCTTTCACTTCTTTTTTCCTTATCTTTTTTTCTTTTTTTTTCCTTATCACTATAACTTCCAATAGTATTGGTTTAATATTTCTTGATTTCAAAGACGGTTCTTGTCTTTGATGTTAACTTATTATACTCGTAACCGGATAGTCAAATCCTCTAAATCTCTGTATTGGATTTAATATTAGTCTCGCCGTGTAAGCAATCGATCCATGACATCCGATGCTACGCACGACCACGAAAATGGAGTCATAAAGAAGGATAGATGTAATTGGACTAAAATGAAATCAATGCTAATTTGATATTGCTCTTACAAAACTCTCCGTTTATGTCTTAAGAAGCGTTCCAAAAGCCTTTACAGAGATAGTCCTTTTCGTTCATAGCTTTAGTTAGATCCAAATGGAACTTCACATTCTAGAGCACTTTCTAGTCATTGCAGATGCCGTCATATTTTAACAAAATTAACAACCAAATTTCATTGTTCAAAACAAAACTTATTCCAGCTAATCCAGTGGCACAGATTAGATTATCCCTTTTTTAAATTGATTACAAATTTTTCTACCCTGCAGTAATATTGAAACGTATCATCTTCAAGATTTTTATGATCGAAAAATGGCCAAAAAGGGTTAGCCCAAAACTATTCCCTAAATGGGGTAGCCGAACATCGAAAGCATCGACACGGAATGGTGTCCACACCATCAAAGAAAATGTGAACATAAGTTCCGAACAAACACGAACTTCCCCCAAGACACACGATCAAATAACGTTCATCAGGAGCAGGAGCAGCAACGGCATCAGACTTGATGTCGTTATTATTGATTGCATGTATTAATAATTTATCCTTGCCCTGCCGCAACGTATGCGCCACCCGGAAGCAAAGCTCTAAACGAGCTTGACGATAAATACAAATTCACATTTCCCATCCTGCAGCCTACATCATCCACTCCGTCCGTGCCTGCCCACACGAGTGTGAGCTGGACAGATTTCGGCTTTCCCTTGGCTCGTTTCAACCGAACGGTTCATTCTCTGTTTAGTTATTCTAATGGCTTAATCTTGTATATCCGGTTTCAGGGAGTGTGGGTGTGTGCCGATGATGGGGACGACCCAGAACGTGTCTCCGCTATCTTCTGCCGACCATAGCTAGAGACAAACATGGTGCGTCGGCATCCGAAACATAAACAAGGATTATTAATGTTCGTGTCCAGCAGCCAGGGATGTGGGATAAAATCGAACCGCTGGTCGGGTCGTCTCCTCTTCACAAAGAAAGAGGAACTTAAGGGAGCGAGACAGACTAAAAGGACTACAAAAAAAGCCACTTTTGTTCCTCATCTGCTCGACATCATTTGAAGTCAACCGTTGGAAAAAGGGTTTAACCGTAACCAACGATGATGATGGAGACGCCCCGCCCCAAACCCTGCGGGGCGACAAATATTTGCATTTATTAAAAGACAACCCGGAACCCCTAAAAACTTCACGCAGCATCCCGAAGACCGGAGAAAGTCGGTTAGGGGAAAAAACAACACAGGACACAGGAGCGTTTTCGTGGGAAGTTAATTTTCAATTCCCCACACGGTTAGGCTTTTGCTAGCGTGGATTAGATTTCGAACGTGAAAAGCGAGGAGCGGGACGTTATTGTGTTACGTGTTTTTTTTTTTCTTTCAATCTTTGCTTTCCCAATTTTTAAGGACTCCTCAACAGCTCATCTGCATATTAAATCGCTTGACATAAATTATCTCCCAAGTGTCTCCCCGCTGGGTGTATGCGGAAGCAGATCCCTTTCTGCCGTCCTCCAGCTAAGGGTTCAGCTAAGGTTACGAGCAAAAAGCTTCTCATTTTTGGCGTCCTAATGTCTGGCTCAGCATTGATGTCCTGCAACACGCTCGGATGCGAGTGAACGAGCGAGCGAGGAGTTAAAGTTTAATACCCGTCCCACATTCGTTCGGAACGCCATTCGCAATTGTGGAGCGAATTGGATTATGGCCAACAAATTTGGAATTCCATAACAAATCGTCACCGGAACGATTCCGATATGTGCTTGGTGGTTGGAGCAGGAAGAGGTAGTTTTCGCCGTTCGGTTTCCCGGTAACCCCGGGGTCATTGGGTTAGTTAGAGCACCGTGTTCGGCGCGGGTGGAAGCTGTACTCTCGAAACGAGTTTTAGGTCAGTACGGTCATTTGTACGAGATTGTTTTTCTTGCCGTGGTTGTGAGAAGTTGGCTGAACCATCTTGATTCCAGAAACCAGACGTTGGCTGAATGTGAATCCCGGATGGGAAACGATGGTCAACTGATGTGCGCGGGCAATAATCGTAACCAAGGAGGGAAATAATATAAATTTTGCCACACCGGAAGTAGGAAAGCCTGAAAGCCATTAAACTAATCTTATGCTCAAAGCCGCCTGTGTGTTCGTGTTGACCTTTCCGAACATCCTAAAGCGAATGGTAAAATCGAGGGCTAGAATTTGGGCAGACGAGAAGGCAAAGGCTTTCCCCCTCCGTGTGTGTGTGGTTGTCGTTTAATTTGGTATTTAAAATCCGTACACATAAAACCCGTGCCCGCTAAAAGCTTACTTACCCATTGGAAGTGTCCGAGGTGTAATGGTTCTGCTGTTCGCGACCGAAAGTCACTGGCGAATGTAAACAACCGGCAATCGTGAGGATGTAAATCACTTTTAACATAATTTCGGCACGGGCACGGCCCGAACCTGCCTGCTAGACCACTCCTCCTCTTCTTCCCACTTCTCCACCGCCCTCCCCCCCAAACCGGGGGTGTTTGGGAAATATGGTTTTCCAATTGGACCGTAATGCCCGGTTGGGGTGGTTCTTCGTTGAGAGCGTTGAGAGGCGAGGGGAGCACGCGCCCGCCTGTAGAAGGGGAAATTTATTTTCCACACGCACAAACACACACACGCACCACTGAGTGGATGGTTTTAACTTTTGAGCACGAAATCGAGCGTAGCAGGCCAGCACGAATAAATTGAACCCAGGGTGTTTTGTTTTGTGGGTCGTCGATTAGAATTTATGCTTTTAACGGTTTTTTTTTTTGCGCCTAAAACACACGGCGGGGGTTGGTGCAGGATGGAGTTAATGGGGAAGTTGAAGGAGAGCACTTTTCACTTTTCACACTTTGGCTCAATGGCGTTTTTCCATTCCACTGTCGGGTGGAGGGAAAACTAACACACGGTGAAATTCGATATTCACAATCGTATGAGGATGATTCACTTTCTGCTCTCCGTGGCACCACCACAATGCAACAGATAGATGTTTCGTTTTCCTATTTTTATGCTGCTTCCGAACACTTTACACACCTCTCAGCATGGCGTTGTAGTAAAATCATGAACTTGCCTGTTATTCCACTTCCGGTTTGAGTTTTGTGCCGCTTTACCCAACTTTATTGAAATTAACTCTCACTGTGCGTGCAGCTTATACACACTGGTGGCAATAAATACTTGGCTATAGCACTTCATTAAAACCGTACGGTGGTACCACTTCATTTCTTTGCGTCCGGCGGCACTGTTTTGCTGTGCTTCTATTGCCACCCAGTGGCATCCCCGTTCCCCGTTAGGCGATTGCGTGTAACGGGGTGTGAGCGCGTTTGCTGCAAAAGTGGAAGAAATTGACTTTTATACTTTGCTTTCCAATTTTTATGACTGCCGCCCACCACCGACCTTCCAGTGCCACCGAAAACAGGGGGCGAATACAATAAAAAAAAACTGTAAGGCTTCAGCATAAGGTGTACACACACAAACGCACGCACCAGCCTACACACAACAAAGAAGTTGCTGCTGCTGTTAATGACGGGAATGGGATGCGGCACGATTATGCTATGCTTATGCTGTGTGTGTGTGTGTGTGTGTGTGTGTGTGTGTGTGTGTGTGTGTGTGTGTGTATGTGTGTGTGTGTGTGTGAGTGTGTGTGGTTGTAAGTCTGTCTGCCCCCCTTGCGACGGATATGTATGTTTAGCCAATAATGCGCGCGAGCTGGAAATTATGAGTACGCTTTCGGGCAGCACTTAAGAAAGCAGCAGAAGTTTCCTTTTTTCCTCCCCCTCCCCCGCACATAAACACACGCAACGCACACAACTGCATCCATGCACACACATACAATGTGAACACTTGCGAGACAAAAGTGGCGACGCGTTTTTTAATGAGCCGCGTGATTTGAAACAGACGAACTTAAGAGAAATCTTACGGGAGGTTTGCTTTCGTGGTGGTCCTGCCAGCCGAAAGCCAGTTTTGTTTGTTGTGTACCGTGCGCCGTCTGGCATGTAAAGGGAAGAAGGTCGATGCACCACCGGGCAGCAAGGGCAGAACCTTTTTGTTGCGTGGTTTATGCTCTTCGTCGGAAACGCTTGGCAGCTGAACGGAAACACACCCTCACGCGCTAGTATGGCATTATCCGACCTGTGGGGCGAATGTGGCAACGGGACAGCGCACTGTGCGTATCGAATGCATTCACCTCGGAAGAACTGTTTTCCCCCGTCACATTTCACCTCTCGATACGCAATGCACCCCGCGCGTGACACCAATGTTGGGCGTTTTATATGCTTCAGTTGGATTGTAAATTTGCACTCCGCAACACAGGATTTTGTAGCTTAAAAAACACAAGCCACACACACACACACATACACACGCGGACGCACGGAATGTTGCACTTTGTGTCGGTCACGAAAAAAGGACGAGTAAGTTATGCTGCTGCTTCCACAACGCTAGCTAGCTGAAAGACAACACAAGCGAAACGGTCACCCCGAACACACCAACATTGATGCGCGATGCTGCTTTTATGTTTCGGTCAAGGTGTATAGAGCACAGGTGCGGCTTTTTGTGTTTTGATTTTTTATTGCAAAATATTTTCCGTACTCTTAAAATCGAGTGTTTGAATTGAAAAGGCTTCAGTTTCTTTTGCAGCTGATTTTCTCAATACTAAAATTATTACCAATATACTACGATGCTTAGAAAAGCAATTGGAAAATATAATCGTTTAAAAATATGCTTTCCCAGCGTCTATACATCGTGTGTTCTGAGATGACGGCTATGAACTGTGGAAGTTGGCTGCGTACGTGCTGTTTATGTTGATTTGATTTACACATTGATTTTCTCAAAAAAGCTCGTTACTTCTTCGCATGGAAAACGAATCACACTTGTAAAGTGAGTAAAATGTGTTCTAAGTTATTATAAATTCCCAAGATTTTTTTATACCATACCGTAAACGAGCAAAAACATATCATGTAATAAACAATATTGAACAAACTGAAACTTATTATCAGCAGAACAATACAACAAAGAACATTCCTTTTTTTTTCGTGTTTTAACGATCTTCGGAGATCACGTTGGCTATCGAATGCGAGCTAGAATTACCGATTTTACGTAGTAGAATTGTAAATCCTCATTGCAGGAGGACGGTCCGGAGGGGATTTGAACCCAAGTATATTTGTCTGAATCAAAAAAGGGCTTTCTTAATATTTTTTGCTTCGGTATTAATCGCAAGTAAACTACTTGTCCATCTAGAATATTCTCTGGCCGTACCGTGTGATAAGTGTCGCATTACTGGAAGCTTACATTTTTCGGCAAAAAATATATGCTTTTGTCAGATCAAACAAACACAAAATGTCATTGGAAATGGCACCGTCCATCTGTTCGTGTTTTTGAAAAGAAATATCACACGTAAAAGTATGCCTAAACGTTTGACTCTTGCTAACGATCCATCTGCCAAGATAAGACACGCGTTACAGGAATATAAAGTTCAGAAATTGGTAACTAATAAATGGCAATAGTTCAAACAACTTCCATGCGACACCCGTAAGTGCAGGAGTGACAACGCAACCGAAGCACCGTAGGCATGGCCCTTTGGCAATGGGCAAAGGGCGTTCGGGGGGATTTTGTGGATCGTAAACCATTCGAACTAGATGGAGAGCATGGAGCATGGAGAATCGGCTATTGAAACATGCTTTTTCTGACAGCATATATGTGTAAATACGCGTTGAAGACAGCGTGGTTGTCCACTTGTTGGCATTTGTAAAGTACCGAACAGATTTGTAGCGATATGGAAAATGGTGAAAGATAACAGCGTTAGACATGGTGGCGTTGTGCCATCAGTAACCATATCAATGTTCATTGCATCACATTAAATCGTACCAGATCGCATGATTGCCAGTTTGGAAAATAGGGCATTAATTTTGTTGAAAAAATTCGTTATATTTTTACTTTAAAATTTTCAAAAAAATGATCATAAGACAAAACAAGTTAAATCATCATTTGAAAAAGTTATAAAACAACAAAATAAAAATTGAAATCATTTAAACTTGTATGACAAGAATAAGATTCAAAATATTTCTAACGATTTCTTAAGTTTCCACCAAACTTTCCCATGTTGCGCAAACATCACAACACACAAAAACATAAAGAACACGTTGAAACGACCAAATTATTAATCACATTTCTACTCATCCCTCGTGTCAAAACATATCCAATTCTTCCCACCGGGTGACCCGCATTATTTCACATTCTTCACAGTTCAGGCGTAACGGGCGCTAGCAGCATTGCATTGGGTGGAATGTTTCTCACCCACGAAGAATTTGTAGCCAGTGTCGTCATTTTCTTCCCTCTTACTAATCAGATTGGTTCGTACATCGATATACACACACACACTTTTCGGTTAGAACGCGAGATTGCTTGTTTTTTTTTGTTGCTGCTTAACGGATAAGCTATGAAGCCAAAAAGTGCCTCGACACACAATAAATACCAACACCACCGCAGGTCAACGCACCGCTTGGTGTAGTGTTAGTAATGCTACGCTGAATCGATGCTTGGCAGTATAATATATTAAGGTGGATTAGGCGGTAATGCAACATTATCCTTTCCATGCAGAGAGTAAAAAGAACAGACGAAGCCAAAAGCATAATGGCTGCTTTTTATGCCGCGATACACGCGATACACTTTTAATGGATACAGAACGATGGTAGCACACGACGGGACCCAGCGCAACTTGACTTTTCTTTATCACTGCCCAGAACCATTAACAAAGAAGCGCACACTCCTGCTGACGATATCTCACACCAAGCGTAGCAAACTCCATTACTGCAGCGGTATCTATTTATCCTTCCACTTTGTACCGTTTCCAAACAAATTCACTTGTTTAAAATGTCGTCGTTGGTTATCAGGAAAATACTCACTACATTACATGATAGAAAACGTTTTTGCAAACCCAATTTGTTTCGTTCTGTTGTGTTTAAGTGGTCGGACCGATTTGTGTACAGCCACGATGAAATGACAAGAGATACTGCGCGGTACAGTGTGTGTGCGTGCTTGTTTGAGTTTTCCTACGCCTGGAAAAGTGGAAAACTCAACACGGTGTGGCAATGTGTTGGTGAGGTTGGATGTTTTGGCTGCGTACTGAGTTATGGGTGAGATGAGCTGTGGTTAAAAATGGCGGGCTCATTTTTTTTTTTAAAGAAACCGTTAACGGGACATGTGCTAATTTTATGCTTTATGTTTTATAACCATTCCATAAACATCATTTTTATGCTTCGAAAAGGTTCGTTTTTTGAGTTGGAGAATTTTTTAAATTGTGTTTCTTATATGCATATAAATAATGAACTGCTAAAGATAATATAATCTTTTCTCGAATATTACTGCTAAAAAACATTCTGCTTACACATTACTAGGTAAGGTCAGGTTATTTTAGGGCATTTTGGCATTTTAGCTACGACCTTCGAACAAAATATGAGTATGTTTTGAGCTACGCTATTTAGCCATTTTATTTATTTTACATTTGATTATTACGGTCCAGTGCCGTATTGTCATTTAGCCATTTTAGTTGCATTTAAAATGGTTCGAAAAGATCCTTTAATTGACGTCTGTTCTACATATAAATCATCGAATGGAGATTTTGTACAACCACGATAATTTTCAGGTTCTTTTTTAAAACATTGGAATGGATGATCTGATCCTCGCGCCAATGATGCAAAGTGTTATAAGTTCGCGGCCTCAAGGCCTTTATGTGTTGAGCCTTAATGAGTTGTCAGAACCGGTGAAAATCGGCGTCCCAATCGCTTCGGCTACTGCCCTTGGAGATTACTCAGGTCTATTATCAAGCAGTACATTATCTAATTTGGCTTTTTGATCAACGTCATTTATAACGTTCTTATCCTATAGGATAGAAACAAATCGAATCGAATCGAAAACATATTTAGCTACGTAGCATGGATAATCCGGCATGACTAAACTGGTCGTTAAGCCAAAAGGAAAACAAAACTTGATGTAGAATTGCAAGTAAAAATGTATCAAACGTCTAACGCTGTAATCTGATCTGATCTGATCTGAATTTATAGCGCTATTTTACGATAAATGTGTCTGTTCATAATCTTAAGACAGTAAAAATTGAGAGAGAAACAAAACGATAATTTCTATTAATAAACCCTCCAAAAGCATCATCTGTGTAAGTGTTTGCTTCCCAGCGGTTGGACGAATTTTACTGTTTTATTTTCCTGTCAACCGTTTTCCGCCGAATCTACGGAACATTTGTAGTAAGCGTTAGAAGAAAAAAAAAATGCCGAAAAAGCATGTTTCACAGCGATCGTTTGTCTATCGATCACGAAAAACTTGTTTCTCTAATTTATTGTGAATGTAGTAGCGCATCATCATCTTCAGATGTTGGGGTGCTTGAGTGAGGAACCGGCGCGATATCAACGATCTTCTGGTAGCATACTCAAATTTAAAACAGCCACTAAGCTCTAGATACTGGTTTTTCTATGTCAAGGATTCCATGATTCCTGTTTGACGGGTTTTAAAATCACTGTTCTTGTGGGGTATATTGGTATCGATTCGTTATCAACACAATGTAGCGTCTCTCACCGGCTAGACACATTCAAATCATGATAGAAACGTGACTTATTTGTCCGACAAATCCGCGTGTACGGTTGACCGAAACACGCGGTCAACCGGAGACAGCTAGTGTGTTTATTTAAACTAAAAGACTGACATGCTCAATATTATTCCAAATCCCATCTTATCGATAGTGCGAAGAGCGAGCATACGTTTTTGATTGACGGAACCTTAGATAGGACCAAAATGTCTAAATTAAAATGTAATTTAATGTCAGGAACCTATGAAGTATATCGCACATGGTAAAGGATTGTTGAGAAAGGACAAGGCTCGCGAAGGCTCGCGATCCTCGGCGCAGGTAAGTACGTGTGCTAGAAGTAGTTTTGCGATTTGATGGCAGATAATGGATGACAAGTCATGCGGTTAGTTTAAAGTAAATAGAGAAAACAAATAAATATCTATAAAAAAAACCGATTCAATTTTTATGTTGGACTAAGACTCACTTCAACACATACAGAGCGGAGCGAAAGCTTCTCTGCACTGTTGGAAACCAATCATCATCATATACACTGGAACATAAAAAAAAAGTCTTTATGTTGGCAACTTTTTGTAAAATTTTCGAAAACTGTACAGTATGAAGTGTCTTGATTGATGTAAAAAATTTGAATGTTTTATAATCTTTTTTTTTATTTTTCCTATAATTTCTATAATATCTACTCATCTACCTTCTTATACCATAGAACATTACGGTTTTTTACTTGAATCATATTTTTTTAGAAAGCATATTTTTAATAAAGTAAATCCTCATTCATCAAATCAAAACGCAACTCATTGCACGCTTGTACCAGCAGACAAATTTGGTTTATTACAATTTTAACCATCGCTACGCATCCACCATGCGCAATGCATCTCTGAGCGCCACCGTACCGCGGATGATTGACTTCAGCTGTCGAGTATGTGTGCGTGTGTGCGTGTGTCTGTCACTCGGTCCGATTGCGATACAACAATTAACACCCCCTGGAACAGCACCAACACACTGTGCCGGCGCGTTTGGGCTTTTAGCGGGCTCTCACGCATCGGCAAGCTTCAATCCGATTCGAACGGTCCGCGAAGGTGAACGTGTGCGAGCGAGCGTGCCGGTTAACACACTCGAGTCGTGTGCCAGTAGATCCCGACCATACGGCCATCCATGCTTTGGCGCGTAAGCCAGCAGAAAGCCACAGAATTGCCGGGACTTGTCGCTTCTAAATGCGGAAGCATCACTAGCCGTGGCTGAACGTGAGTTCGTTCGGGTGGGTCACATACCTTGCGAAAACCAGTTTTAATCGTTGCGTGCCGTGATCGTGATGGAATTGTGATCATCCCTTACGTGCGCGGGGTTGATTCGGAACGGGAAGGTGATTTGGGGTGACACAGGGTATTTGGGTGCGGAAGTTCCAGGATCGTGGCGAAACACGTTACAACTGTAGTGAGAGTGAGTGGATCGCGATATCTCAGCCGGTCGCGAGAAGCTGTTTTTTGGGGAATTCTCAAACGTCTAGAGAAGCCCCATAGAAGAAAGAGTTGGGGATAATCGAGCAATCGAATAAAAATCGGTCAACGAAATTAAGGGTGAAGAGAAGCGTGGAAAGTGTGGAACATATCGTCTTTGGGGTGGATTTGTGTTGTTGCTGAGTGTTTCGGATGTAGTGCGGGTTTTGTGGTGATAAAGTGTGTGAATTCTTGGTGAAGTGTTTCCAGTTGCTACCACGTGCATACATTCCTGATCCGCACTCCAGCCGACGGGGTAGGTTGAAGTCTAAATTAGTGTTCCCAAAATAATCAACAACCGTCAATTCAATCTACCACCACCAAACGTGTGGGTTATAGAAGTGCTTTATTAATCTGCAATTAAAATGTCCAGCGTAGGCATGTTACGCTACTTGGAGTCTGCCTTTGAACGCAATTTCTTGGTTTGATTCCGTAGATCCTTCAATAATCTTGATATGGAGTCGGTGGACGGGAGTTGGTAGGGTTGTTTATCAGAAGATATAGAACACAACAGCAATACTGTAGGAGCCAAAAACAAAAATAACGCCAACAGGAATGAGGGTCACCATGCTCCAATGCTCCCCTACCGGATGACAAAGTTGACGATGATTGGTGTCCCTATCGTCATTGGCATAAGGCAACGCTCGCCTCACCATATTAGATGCACCCGAAGGCGTTCGATAAGATATGGTCCGTTATCGGCGTCGTCGTACCGTACGGATAAGCCCATAAGATTGTTTCCGTTCCATTCCACTATTGCTACATGCGAATCGAAGGTCTTAACAGTTGCTGTTTATTGTGCGTTTAGCTCACTTCCTATATTTTCTTTTTACGACAATTCTGTGTGACAAGAAACGTCCGACGGAGGACATATAGAGTCGTGTCTGGAGAGCGTAGTTTTATGCAGATTACAATACCGTACCTATCGGTGAGACATTAAGCTCGTGAGAAGAAGTGAAAGGAACTCACCTTGTCTGTGCATTACGCGCGGGACTTCAGCATCAGCAGGTTACTGTTTTGTGCTGTGTTTTGTCGTATCAATTACGCTACCAATTCCGGTTCTGTGAGGCCTATAGTGGAATATCTTGAAGCACGCGCACGGAAATTTCAAATACTGACGTTTGTTTGCGTTTTTTGTACATCCCAGCGTGTACATCCCTCTGTCGTTCCCTATTGGGTCACCGAGTAGTGTAACGGATCGCATGAAACATGATCTTCTAATGGTGCTTTATCATGTTCGAAATTGACTGTGATGTGTGACACGGGAAGCACTTCTAACTAAAAACGAATTTCTTGTAATATTGCAAAATGGGACACAAAACACTACGGGAGCTTAGCCACATAGCAAATGCACAAGCAACGGATACGATTGATGCGTTGTTTTCAATACTCTCACCTGCAAACCTGTTGATAAATAGCTCAAAACCCACGCAGAAGACGGCAGAAGTCTTCAGTTCGAACAACGAAATACCAACAAAATCCAAACCGTGTTTTGTGTGCTCCGCCTGCGTGTGATTACATCAACGTGGTTCAGTTTTTGGGGACAAAACACTCACTATTTCAACGCAAAACCGGTCTTCGGAGGAGGGATGAAGTTGGCGTCAAAACAAAAACTTCCCCAACGTTCCAAGCGCTTTTCGGTTGATTGGAGTTTGAGGGTTGTTTTTTTTTTTGAAGTTTTGTAATCCCATTAGACATGACCGTTGTGGGAATGCAGTACTTAAGAAAATTTATTCGCTAAATATTCCCAAATTGCGATGATTAACAATACCACAACATGATGGAGATTTACGATCAGTAGGAAGTAATGCCGTATCTGCGTAAAATCACTCAAATGATCCTACTCTATCTCTATAGTACAGGATTTTTCAATTTTCTTAAGCTTAGTTTCTGTCCAAAATAATGGTTTTACGAAACGATCTTTCTTGATATCGTCCCAATCACGATCTCGCCAAAGGTTGCTCATAAAACGAACGACCTTTACAAGGAAATGTCGATGGACGGGGAGGAAAAAAAAAAAAAACTGCGGAATTAGACGACCGTTCGAAAACGACCGATTTGAGTCTGGCACGCAGAAGCAGAACTGGTTGTCGTTTTGTGGCGGAGGTCCGTCTTTGTTGATGAATTTCATGCCCGATGGCCACCAAAATGCGGAAGTGACGAAGGGATAAAGAACTAGCTTTTCGATGTTGGGAGCTAATTTTACATTAGGATGCTGTTTTTAGCGATTTACTATTAGAAGGAGGTACCCTGAGAAGAACCGGTCCGGTAATTTCAATGTCCACAAATATTCCACGCTGGCTAGCGTGTATCCCGACTGGCTTTTCCCCGCAGTGCGTGATGTGTGCTGGAATGGGTGGAATTATACTAGACCGTTTTGCTAATTAATAATTTTGCACTCGTGATCCGATCATATCCGGGGTTGTGCATTCTCGGTTGAACGGTTCAGCGTCGGATCATCACTCAACAGACGATCATTATCAACAAGCACATTTCCCTCGGCGGAACGGGTGGTACTCATCGGTCGACACATTAACAGGCACAGTACCAGTAACATCCAACGCTGCCTGTTGTTATGTGATTCTTGGTAACAAGTTGTTATGAATATCTTTCGGGTTTGGTATTACCCGACGGGAAATGGATTTCATAATTTGTATCGATTTGTGTGTAATAGTTTTGTATTTGGAACAGCTACCAACATCCAACGCAGCTGTAGCGCATCGCTTTCAAGAATTCGGTGGACATGATTGTTTGTACGTTATTGGTATTTATAAAATCTATAACAAATAGGATAAGAAAATGTATAAGTTCACAATAACGAAAGAACAAGGCGTAGTACTACAAGAAAATATTTCACAAAAAATTAACCACAACGTTACAAACCATACGCGTTTTTAGATTACTGGTGACGTGTTAAAATTAACATTCTTCTTCTAATGCTCTAATGCTTCTAATGCAATAAAGTGCAAGGGAAGCATTCTTTTACGAGTGAAATAATTAAAATTCCAAGATCAATTAATGTACAAGGGTATCCATCTGGGAGCAAAATCAATCGAATGGGAGCATAAGACTGCTGAAGATTATTCTTCTTCTTGGGTTTACGACCTTCAAAAGTCGCTCCGGCCTTTCGAATAAGTAACTGGAATTGGAACGTTCTAGGGCCTTTGGCCTTTAAGTTTAGAATTAAACTTAAATAAACAAAGATCGGTAAGTTATACGGCCAGGCCGTTCTTCAGAGAATTAAAAAATATTAATAAATAAAGAGCGATTATGCTCACGTTTTTGCTAGCTTTATCCTTAGCTTACTCTGTGAAAAACATTAAAAAACACAATTTTCTTGATCCAGAGATGCCAAATTAATCTAGGCTTATGGGTCAGATTGTATGCAGACTGCATTACCTTGCAGTCTGGTGGACCACCTGTTTGATTTGTCTACACTGCGCTGTTCACAATTGGCCCCATTTAATATGTGTTTTATTTAGAAGAACAAATTGTATAGTTAAGCTTTACATTGGATTGAACTTTTCACTCATGAATCGCATCCATACATGACGCAAATGCCGATGTACCATTGATAGATCGTGTAGCAACGATGGGAATTTTCTTTCATTGGAATGTATTGTGTATGTAATGTTTTGTTCCATGCACATTCCCTTGTTTAATTAGCGTGATATGTATCGCGTGTGGAACGTGACTGACAAAGGTGAGTTGTAGTCGTCCCTTGATGAAAATTGTTGCTAGTGTGGGCATGGATCCTTTTCGTACTATTTGTCTATTGAATTTTTATTCGATTGTTGGTCTTTTCAACTGCAGGACATCAATACAATACTGGTCCTTTAATTAGTACACATTCGAACGCAACAACGCAGTTGTTTTATTACATGCAATAGAAAACTACTTCACGCATTAAAATGTGGCAGTAAACATCTGCCCATTTGCCCACTAGGGCAAATAGTTTCGTAGAAAAGATTAAAAAAAAAATTCCATTACATCCTTCTGGATGGTGTGGTGGTGTTGCAACAATCAGCAGCTTCCCGAGCAATATATCTCATACGCGATAAAGCAAAATGCGAATTACTACTTTGCACAAACCGTACGGCTACAATGCCGGCACGCTGGCACTTGCAGTATATGCCGGTTGTTCGTTGCTTTGTTTGTTCACAATATGCTCTCTTCCTGTGGTTGTTTTCGGCCGAGTGCTGCGGACGGAAAAGACTCGTTATCGGGCGTGAACTGAAATACTTCATTCAGCGTACCATTGTGGTGCGCACCATCGAGTTTTTCGCTATTTTTGGGCTATGTTTATTTTCACTGCTTTGCCGATGGGAGTCCTAGAGAGCGTTTCAGTTTTTGGGGGTCACTATTTGCTAACGTGCGGACAGTAAGGTTTGTTCGAAATTTGGCCATCTTGCTGGCGCCATCAGGACGATAAACATAGGGTGTGGAAGGATGCTTCTGCTGGAAGCCTTGAAAGTGAGAGTTGACAAGGCTAAATGGTGGGATGTGGCGCAAAAATGTTAATTAACGATTTTTATTGAGTTGACGTTGATACTGCGGAATTCGGTCCTCGGTCGTTATGAACATCTTCCAGACAATGAAGATGTCTAAAGGGGACTTTTTATTTAGCCAGCGAAAGCAAATATAGAAATTTCTTTCTGGATTTTTCTGGAAGGAAGACAATTTTCCTAAATGATTTTGAATCAATAGCATAGTTAATACTGTCTGGCTACATTTATGGATATTTTGTTTGCAATGCTAGCTCGTTTCTAGCTTCGAAACCTCCAATGCTTCTATTGGTATTTGTTCTCACCTCACCTTCCAATCGATAGCAATTCATCAAATTGAGCTAATATTTGTGTTCCGCTGCTACCGGAAAGAATATTTCAGTCACATACACACGTGTTTCGTGCAAAACATGGGAAACTCCAACCTTTGCTGATCATTCCGCTATACAGAAAGGAACGATTCAGGTGTGCGTGATACGTGAATGACCTCTGTTTGATTTGGCGGTTTTGTTTTGGTCTCCAGTCTGAATGCATTCTTCGCTTGCTACCAATATGCTAATCAAGCACCAAACCCCGCTACCGCTTACCGAAGGCAGGTTGGGTTATTCCGATATTGGGTGAGGGATTGGGTACAATTTGAATCTTACAACTCCCACCGAGCCCCGGGGTGTGTCCCGTGGCAAGTGGGTTTCGGTTTTAATTTACGAGTGTCTCATATTCTGGCTTCTGCTTCTCGTTTCCCCCTTTTTCCAGACAAACCGGACCCGTAGGTTGGGCGTTTGTGATGTGCAATCATCCCAATAGAAAGGCGCTATAACGAGGACAGCCGAGTTCTGTATTTTCCCGAAACTGTGTCCAGAAATTCCGTGGAACAGGTTTTTGGACTGGCGCGTGTGGACGACTTTAATAAGCAACTCGGTGGAAAGAAAATGGGCCTATAGGTTAGTGACAGTTGGGGAGGCGTGCGATCATTTCGACAGTTCCGGCTTCGGTGACTTGGTGTTCCAGTTCCAGGACGCAGATCCACGATGTACGGCAGGATATTCGCCTGTCTGCTTGTACTGTTCGGTGTGCGGTCCAGTGTGTGCAGCTTACCCTGTGACTATATCGATTCGGTCAACATTACGGATGGGGAACGGTTGCCGAACGACGAGATCCGCCATAATGGGGTGATCTACAACAAGACGTACTATCGTATGATCGATTACGAGTACGAGGACTTTGCGACGAAAAAGTACGTACCGAATTACATTCGTGGGTGCCTGTGTGCGGTGCGGATTTGTGTACGGCTGTGCTGCGGGGAACGCGAGTATCTTGGCAAAAAATGTACCCAATCGGACGACTATTTGCCGGTGGTGGTGAACGTGAGCGTGACGGAAACGATCGATCTGCGGAACCATTCGCGGTACGGGTTTCTTTATGGGAAGCCGTGTGAGCAGGTGTACGAGCTGCTGCCGGAGGAAAGCTCGGCGGATGAGTGGAGTATCGCAAGGGTAAGTAAATGTTAGGTTGCTGGTAAACGGCACCATGATTAAACAGCGTTAACGTTGAGCAAATGATACTTATTGCAATTAAGGCAACAGTGTTCCGTCCAGTCAATTTCTTAGTTTTTCGCATATTTCTTGCTAGATTGGTTTTGAGTCATCATCGAACGTATCGAATGTATAAGTTAATATTACCCAGATGATCATTGTGCAGTGCTAATGCAGTGCCATCTAGCACATTGTAAGTTGTAAATTTAATTATCAAGAATCGATTCGTTATCATGATAGATGATAACAAGTAGAGAGATATCAGCATCAACTGCTATTAAGGTAAAATTGCAAGCAAGGAATGTTGATACCTTGTATTTGGATATTCAGTTTTCATTACGGGAAAAGGATCCGGATGGGATCATTTCCCCGTAATGAAAATAATAAACCCTGCTTTTGCCATGTGAAGACTGGTCCGTCCTCGGCCTTGTCCTATGTACGTCTTGTTAAACCGGATGTGTCAGTTCTGTCCTGTGATATTAAACATCACAGACAACTAAATACGCAAGGAATTTTTGTTGCAAAAATTGTTGCAAGCTATTCTATATCTCAACGATTCGAGCATTCGTTCCATCTGCATGATCGCATAACCGGTAAAATATCGTAAATCACAAGAAGGTCAATGTGGTTGTCCTAGCTAATCGTGTTGTATTTCAGGATTTATGCAAGATTTTGTGTGAAACAAGGTAAAAGCAGCACGTTTAGTGTTCGAATCGTCAGGGACTGATTTTGATTAATTAAAATGAAAAACTTCATATACTAGCATGAATGTCTTTCAGTCCAAACATTTTCCATTCTAACGCGTTCTGATTGACAGCTACGAGTAAGCAAACACTATTCCTATCGGAAGTGATAAGATGGATTAATGAATGAATGATAATTATAATAACAGTTCTTACATCCAATCCACTTCGGTGCTTTATTGTTTCCCACCAACGTCAAACGAAATGATGGATGAGTTTGTGTGCTTGTTTTTCGGTGATCGCTACGGTTACGGATTAGTTTTTAAAGCGTGGTTCCAAATTACGGTTCACACCTTTGATTAGCTCCGTGTGCGGTTGCAAACGGGAAAAGGAATCACACACGCGCCAAATGGTACGAAATTTGGAAGAATTAAGTGGAAGGTGGTGTGACCACCACCTGCAGGTGGTGGTGAAGGCCATACTAATGGTACTGCTTTTGCTGCAAATATGGCAAAGAACGATAATGGGTGGTGGATACAAAAAATAATTGTTATACCCGCGGGCAGTATCGAAAAAGATGAAGAGGAATGATCATTGGGCCATCCTCCTGAAGCGCATGATTGACAGATTCTTTATGGGTTTCTTGTCATACTTATTCGCAATCAGTGCTGCCCGTTTGAAGGCTGAAAGGTGATCGAGCTGGTGTAAATTTGAAGTGGAGTAGATTATTGCAGCAATATGCAATCCAGCGTTGAATTGCCTGTGGCTGATGGTATTTGCACTAACACTTAGCACCATATCCGTTGTGGTGACTAAGTGAGGATTGTTGAAGTAGTTTGCATAGTGAAGCAACACTCGATATCGAACTCAAGGGAGGGTCCTGCCAAGGGAAATGGATTGGATTTTCCATTTGTAAGCATGTTTATTTTGACACCTCTGCTGAACTGTAGCTTTATACTAGGAACTGTATCGAAGTCGCAAAACTGTACAACTGACATCAAACTTCATTCGATCGTAGATGTCAAATGATCATGATGAAGCGATGAAGCGAATAATATTTCAATGCTTGCAGTTTTTCTTTCTATAATCGTTTAGCAAACTTCCCACGTAAGTTCAGTTGTTTTGTTATGATAGATTAGAATGAAACTGAAAAGAAGAGGAACTAACAACGCATAGCTTGAACTGATCTCAGCCTCCAATGATCTTTGCACATGCGTGTCAAGTGTGAAGATCATCATCGAGATGAGTAATACTTGACAGCGCTGGCTGGTGCGTGACGTAAATGCGTGAGATGTGCTTACCAAACCTGAATAGTTTGAGATTGATGTGCTTTTTATATATTTGGTGTATGCTACACACATGTTTCCTATATAATTTATCTAATATTAACTAGCATTCCTATAATATCTTTCCATCTTCCAGAACGGCAGCCTCATCATCGCAGACGAGCTGCTTATTCAACGGAACCAGTACTGTCTAGCACCGAGGCTAAATTCAAACTTTGCCTCTGGGCTCATTTGCTTCACATCGAACGAAGAGTTCAAGTACAATCTCTATCCGGTCGGTAAGTAATTCGTTCGTCCTGCCGTGCGTAATTCGGCTAATTAGCCGGTCCCGGTTTGGGTACAATTTTCGCTTATTGACTGTATCTAGGGGTATGTTGCAGGGGGTCAGACGGGACGGTTTATGACTCTTAACGACATGCATTATATTGACACTGTACCGTGTGCGAGGGTGTATTGAGCCAACCAAGCTTATGGTTTGGTCGCATAGACAACCTAATATGTACCCTCCAGCGTACAGCATCTCGACAGCTTACAAACAATAGCTGTCTGTTTGATGTTTGTCGAATGTGGCTAATTTGCCCAGATCGGCACCAGTGTGCTCTCGACCCGATTGCCATTCCTTAATGGCTTCCGGAGCTGGTGATAATCTCCGATCTGGTACCATCTGTTGCACCGATACCCAGACGACGGTAATAGCCCAGTCGCGACCGATTATGGCGATGGGTGGCAGCAATGGGTTGTGACATTGGGACCAACCTGTACCATGTTGCGATAGCACAGTACCCAGCCGTAGGAAGTCTGGAGCATTTGAAGGAAGGAGTGTTCTAAACGACACCAATTCTAGTGGCTACCACGTTGTCTGGATGGGTTGCGTTCTAAGTCAGCCTGCATGGGTTTCCCCGGCGTAGTAAAAATGTGCCAATCATGGTCGCTCCGAAGCGAGCTCCGATGACGTAGAACTAATTTGAATTGGCACGTGCTAAGTGGTTATGCTGTTTGCGGAGGTGCCACATTTATTTTGATAATGCGAAGCAGTTTCTTTAAAGCAATACGGCCTGGCCGTCCTTTATGAATAAAAAAAAAGCAGTTTCTTTGTTTTCTTTTGGTTGTAGATTGGTCAAGAATTTGTAGGTTTACTTAAGACGTTTTATCAAATGATAGGATGGTGGAAATAATTTACTAGTTTTTATTCTTCGTTTTTTTATGTTTCCTTTAGTTTTTACAATAGGTTTTCTTATTGTTTGTTAAGGATTTTATGATTTTATTCAGTCGCGAATCATTAATTTATTTGAAGCATATCAATTGTTTAACGATTTATGTTCAATAAACATATTAGAAATGAATTATAATTTTAATTCTGACTGACAGTTGGCCCCAATAGTCCAAAAGTTCATATTTTATCAATATGATATAATTATTTGTTTTTGCTTCAAGAAAAATCATAAAAATTCAATATATTGCTTGGACCTTAAACACAAAAATATAACGACAAGTTCCCCAAGGACGGCTGCTCCCAGTGTGTCAATAGCCGAATTTATTCGAGAACGAGCCACTCCGCTGGGCTTGTGCAGTAGCAGCGGAGGCAGAAACTGCGTCAAACCATTTACCATTTGATAACGGAAGCAGACGCTACATGCCTTTTAGGGAGTAGCCCTTCCCAACAAATTTGAGCAATATTTTGGTGATAGCTGGGAGACCTTATGCTGGGAACCGAGGGAGTGCCATACATGTCACAGGAAGAGTTAGTGTAAATTATACTTCTTTGACTAACTTATGTCATAGGGCAAAGCTAGGGCACGCTGTAAACTAACCTTCATATCCAAATTCAAATACAACTTCTCTGCCAATACTGTGCCTATCATGACCATATGCTTTCGAGGGATGCTCCCAATGGGGCTGGAGTGTGGGGAACAGAAGGATAGAGGCGCGTAGTTTATTATTGTTATTCATTAACAGCTGTGGCGCCGTCTGAAACGGGTACGGTACAGGTAGAGCGTTGAGGGTCGTATTACATTACATGGTATTTGCTCTTCCCTCTGGGGCCATTGCATAGGAAAGGGACACAAGCCATTGGAGAAGACAGATTGGTTTCGGTTTGTATAATTGATAAAAAAAAACCTTATCAGAAGAGGTTTAGTGCGAGGGGTCCGTATGGAATACATACTTTTGTGACATATTTAAACATTGACAAGTATTATAACATAATAGTCCGTAGTTCTTATGGTAGTCTTTTGTTGCCTAGTATGAAAAAAGGTTTTTTGAATTATTTAAAGGTAATTGCTTGCTATCACTGCTGAGATAAAAGTTGTTAGCCTGATGGAATAGAATATAGAAACAAAATAATAAATTAGCATCCCGAAATTCTTTGGTCTCTTACCTTTTTTACCTAATATACCGATTCTAACGGATAACTGAAGAATTCAAGAAATCAAAAGTAAAAGAAGAATAATAAATAAATCATGAACAGTATTTCTTTCAGGTTGTTTTAGTTAAAGTATTAATCAATAAATAGGTAAACGAAACATAAAAGTACAATTAAGGAAAAATACAACAGAACCCCCAATAAATTATTTGATAAAAAGATAGATAAATAAATTGATGAATAAAATTATGAACGAAAATATAAATCATGATACATATATAATGAAAAAAATCTAAAATAATTTTAGATACAAATTAGATAATAAAAAAATCGAAGAATTGCATAAAAATATAAACAAAAATAATAATGATTTAATGTTTTTCAATTTCTGTCCCGCTAATAAGTATTTTTATAGATAGGAGTAAACATAAAAAACTAAATATAAATATAAATAATATAAATTATGTTAACGTTAATGATACGCCAAGCCATAAATTTATCTTTATATTAAAATGACAACACATTGATCTTCGAAAGACCCACGGACACCATTGATAACGTCATATATTCTTAATGCATTCACTATTCATTACGCTAACAAATAGTGATATATGAGAGTTTTTGGAAATCTAATCATAACTTCCTGACGTCTTACTCCACATGATTAAACATATAGCATGCGGAGCTCGTTCGATGGTTAATTAGTAAAATCATATTCGAACGATCGTATCCCGTCAAACGACAGCCCTTAGGTTAGTTGTCCGAAACGCAGATGGTTTTGGCAGTAGTTACTTTTTCACGAGAACGGTATAGCCACATGGGGTAGCTTATCAATTGTTAACATTAGGTAATGTAGCCACGTTAATCCTGCTAATGCCCTGTACGATGGTTTGATGCTGAGCTGATGATTACGTTTTCCCCGAAGAAATCCTAATATCAATAATGCATTTTGTTCCCTATATTTTGGACGTGGTTTTTTTGGGTCGATAGGAAACCAATGTGTTGTTATGGATTTTACAGCTGTTACTAACAGGATGTCCGTTTATATTGAGGCGTTTGGATTAAGAAAACACTATCTGCTTATCTTTGTCGATCGTTACAGGCATGCTGCTGTCCGTACCGTTCCTGCTGCTCACTTTCTTCGTGTACGCCTGCATACCGGACCTGCGGAACATGCACGGCAAGTCACTGATGTGCTACGTGCTGGGCTTGAGCGTCGGTTACACGGTGCTGTCAATGGTGCAGCTACGCGTCTTCCCTGGGGCGAGCTCGTCGTGTGTGATCTCCGGCTACATCGTTTACTTCTCGTTCATGGTCAGCTTCTTCTGGTTGAACGTGATGTCGTTCGATATCTACTGGACGTTCAAGTAGGTTCCCTGCGGTACAATCGCGTCTTGCGAGCTTATTAATCTGTGGCGTAAATTTTTTTTCTCCACCCGCAGGGGCGTCACGGGTGTTCGCAGCTCGGAAACGAAAAAGTTTCTGCTCTACTCACTGTACGCCTGGGGTTGCCCGATCCTGCTGGTAGCGACAGCAATTCTGGCGGATTATACCGATGTGTTGCCGCAGTATCTTCGACCACAGTTTGGCACAACCAGGTGTCTTTTCGTTGGTAAGTAGTAGCTACGCAGCGGGTGGCAGATATTTCATATCATACTGATTATCGAACTAATTTGTTCATTCATTTCAGAAAACAAACTAATCGAGTTCCTATACCTGTACATGCCGTTGCTGATTCTGGTGTTTATGAATGTAGTTTTCTTCGTAATAACTGCCCTGCGTATCTACAAGATACAGTGCGAAACGTCGGTTGTACGTCGCGGAGATTCAAAACGGCACACCAAGCTGGACAATGATCGTGATAGGTAATACAAATGATAGGTGCTTTATTTGACATGTGGTAAAGTAGAATTAAAGATAACTGATCAGGATATCATTAACGGTTTAATATTCGCTATACTACTTGAAAACACGTTACAATATGGTTATTACCTTCAGAATTTAGATAATTGTATTAATGATTAATTATTGATATTAATGCGAATCATACCAAGCGATGGAGTGGCCTGGTGTTTTAGTGATAGTTACCAATGCTAACACTAGGTGTCTCGTATAAAATATTTCAGACCGTATTCCCATATGCTGGTTAAATATGTCAGGAAAATCAGAAATGTCAAGGCAATACCTCCGGAGGATGTTGTCCCACCGAAGAAAAATGGAAGGCAATACAAGAAAGATAAGATGCAATATAAGAAGAAGAAAAGGGTTTAGTTTTCGTAAACTTATTTGCATTTAATTTTTATGCTCTTCAACAATAGGGTTGTCCTGTCACTCAAGACAAGAAAAACCGAAATATTTACTTAAGATTAATTTAAAGCTGTGTAAAGACATCATACTGAGGTTCATCATATTTTTATAGCATTGTGGAACCAATGCAAATATTACAAAAAAGAGTTAATGTAATGATTCTATCTAATTTTTGCTTTTAATGTTTCAAAACTAAAAGCGGTTTTGAATAAAGATATGAAAATATAAAAGATAAAAACACGTGTAGAAGCAAGGACACGAAGTAGAGATTAAAATTCGTTTGAGAGAGGCTCTAATTTTTCAGATCAATAGTAGCAAGTCGTTTATATGTCCTATCAATTTATAATTGAATAGTTAGAGATAAACCGTTTTCGTCCTAATGAAGGATGAAGGTTGAAATGTAATACAAATTCCTTTGCGCAGGAAATTGTCGTCGCTACCAAAAAACTGTCCCTAAATAAATCTAGTCATAGTCAGGCTTGGCCTGAAAATAGCTAGGTTTAAATGTTAGGAAAACCTCTATGCCTAACTTCCTAATGAATACTAAATCAGAGCATAAAATCAGAATTTTTTAAATCAGTAGGAGTTCGAGCATAGTTAAACTCAATCGATCAATCGACGTCTAGATTATTAAATTGCAATAAAATAATAAGTATATTAGTTTTCAACAGATCACAGTATAAACATTAGTCAACGAATCATAAACACGCTCGATTCAGGTTTAATTCTCGACAGAATCTGGTCACATATAGTGAGCGCTATGTATCACAATGAAAATTAAAGCATTTTTGTTGGACAGGAAGAATTTAATATCAGTTCTTAATACTCTAAATTATTTTAAGTCAGTACACTGCTCGAAGCTGTGGATTTACTGCTCCTGCTAGTCACAAACAACAAAAAAGTCATTCGGACTTCTCCAATTGGAAGCTAAGGAATAGGAGTGGAAGTTAGCAGGTGTGTACCCTGTGGTATACTATTTGGACAGCTGCAATTCGTTGTACAATTTATAACCGGCAGTGTCTTGAAGATAATTCCGACAAAATGTCGCTCTCCGATAGCGCTAGGAACATAGTTTATATGAGTTGTGACTGTTATTCATTCAAGTAATCAGGACAGTCTTTAACATGCCTTGAAAAACTTTTAGTTTTAGCCGAATCATTAGTATTCCAACTATAATGTAATTTTATTGTTTACAATCTCAAAGTACTGGGCATTATAAAGCGTTACACTAATAAAAAAATCGTAATGAATTGAAGAGCAGCACAATACGAGCATTATTAACCATGTGCGTTTGGATGTTTAATTTTAGATTCGGACTCTACTTGCGACTGTTCATTGTGATGGGTGTCACCTGGTCGCTGGAAATCATCTCATGGGCCGTCGACAACAATGCCTGGATCTTTTACGTTTCGGACGTGTGCAACTGCATCCAAGGCTTTCTCATTTTCGCCCTGTTTGTGCTAAAGCAGAAAATCAAACGATTAATCTACAAAAAGTAAGTAACGGCTTGGTGGTGCTTGAAATGCTGCAAAGTTTATCAGCGGAAGTGTGAGCCGACGGTGGTTTCATTGTTAGCCTTGAGAATCAATGTTGCTTTAGTACATGACGAACGGTTGGTGAGCTTGTCTGGTGTATATTATTTAAATTTGTCGCGTATCGGTATTGTTTCTGACTGACTCGATCATGATCTTGAAAATGGTTTGACCACTCTCTTCTCTCTTTCTCTCTATATTTATCTCTTTCCCATTCTTGAAAATTCTTCCATTACGGTTCCATGTACGTGCGTGTCTTCCCCTATGTGTGTGTGTGCGTGTTTCGGTGTGTTTCGTCTGTGATCTTAAGAAAAGCGGACACTACTACGTGACACGGGTAGTATGTTCGTGCTCTTGATGCTCTCTTGTGATATAATGCTGTATCTCACTTCCGGGCACTTCATTCTTGTTCCCGGGGGCCATCTTCTCGTTGACCAGACAGGCAAGATGATCTAAGGCGGTCCGTGATTGAGGTAAACCAAACTGCGATGTTTTGGTATCGAATTGTTTTTACTGACCCGCTGCGGGCTTTACGGTGGTGATCGTGGCGATAACCCTTCTTCCGCTTGGAATGTTACAAGGTGGTGATCGTATAGCATAACCCTTTCCTCGTTTTAGGGACTATCTGCAAAACAATGGCTATCTCTAATGTTTGATTAACCAGCTTCCTGGTTGTTGGGTGTTCACTTAGATCGGTGTAAAGGCTTGGGAAGAGCAAACATACAATACAACCCCTAACAAAACAAACCCCTAAACTAACCTGTCCCACATCTAATATGTTTCACTGCCGGGTGCTTCGGACACGTTGGTATGATGTGTTATTAAAATTGGTACGATTTTTATCTTTACCATTCGTCCAGGTTCGGTATCCGGGAAATCAGACAGGAGCAAAAGATGTCGTCCTGCAGTACGAGAACAACGGCCACCATGGTTTCATCCTACCAAGAGTCCAAATCGGAAAATCCACTCGTCACACAATCGCACGTAATGTGAAGGGCTTCGACACTGGAGACTGAAAATATATATTTAGCTATGGTGAACAATCACAAAGCACAAATCTCATATTCGGCGTCGGAAGGAACGCCTCTAAAAGTGGCCCATTAAAACAGTAATCTGTTCCACTGTCATTTGTTAACCAAAGAACCTTAGAACTCCTCCTGTCAAAACAGCGCGCAGGGGCATTGTTCTACCATCTTTTTTTTTCCAACGTGCTGGCGCATTATGACCGGGAACTGGGAGCTCTTCATACAAATTATCGGTTTGAGTCTAGCACAAAGTAAACAAAAATGAAAACAGTATTTTTTAATAGAGTTAGTACAAAAAGTGCGTTTAAATATGTGAAAGCAGAAGGTGTTGATGGACATTAACTCAATCCTACCTCACAGTGAATGGTAAAATGAGACGAGCGAACAAAATTTAAGCTTTTGAAACTGTTTTGCACAGAAATGAAAATTGCATTTAGTGACACAAAAGTCGGAAAGTCGTTAAACTGAATGGGACGTGAAGTGACAGCATTAGTGTTATGGCGTAGTTTGTAAATGTACCTAGACGTTAATGACAAAACAAGGACCATATTAAATAAAATGCTTCGAAAATAGCGCATGCGATATAAAGTAATAATCCCCACTTGGTGTGTGTGTCTCATTATAAATGTAGTACAATGGTGGAATGTATAGAGAATTAGTACATAATTTTATTAAGAGGGAGTTAATTAACGTTCTGCAATACCGCTGCCGTAAACTGCCGTAACATAAACTGTAATTGAACCCGATTTTCAGGAAGTATGATTTGCGTAAGAGTTACTAAGGCCACTTGCCAACGCAATGGACATTGTTTAATTTCACATAAATGTTATGACGTCGTAGAACTCTCTTCCGTTACGGATAAGATGATGCTTTCGTTTTTGCAGAACAGGTTCAAACGATTTCATACGAATTGTTCCGAAAATACCCCCTCCCTGATCCTAGTGTGTGTTTACCATTTGGTGGTGTAGTAAAACGATCTGCCGCAGTGTTCCAGTGCAGGAAACCGTAAACCATTCAGAAGACACACTCAGAAGATCGTAGCTAAGCTGGAGGCGAGTTGTTTCAACAATTGGAATAACCAATTGGGGAGCAAAAAAAAAAAAACTTCTCAGGGGAATTCCATATGCAGATGATCAGGCTGATGGTATACTATTCCGCATAAGCATAAACAAACATTCATCACTTTCATTCCGGTGCGAGACAAAGATGTCGGGGGCCGTTTTTGGCGGTGTTGTTTTTGTTCTGCGAAGAATTTCTAACGCACCAAACATTCATTGGGAGTGATTTTTTTTTGTATGCAAGTTTCTGCTTGTTGTGAGGTAAAATAAATCATTCGGAAACAGGCTGATGCTAGAACAAACAAAATGCAATTTTAATTCAAACTATACCTCAAAGATGTACAGAGTGTTCGGGATAAATTTAATCCAAAAACGGAATAAATCTAATTAATAAATTGAAACAATTTAATAGTTTATATTTTCCTGTAGAGCAATACGGTCAGCCCGTCCATCGCGAAACACAAAAAGAAATCTTATAGCTTCTTCTTCTTGGCTTAATGACCTTATAAGGTCACGCCGGCCATCCAATGGCTTACGACACTGTCACCTCCTATAGCCTATAGCTTACAGGTATAATTAACACACACGGTTCGCTATTTAAAAGTCTGAACACTAGCTTATTTATATTCCAAATGATAGGCAAGATGGATACCTGGTTCCCACCTGAATTAAAAAAGAGAATAACTTGCATCAAGATTAGCTGTACTGGTCGTTAAAATAGGGATAATATGACTTATGTCAATTAATCCCAAAATACTGTAAAAACAATCAGCTACAGTTCAAAAATCAGTTTAAGAGGCAGTCCTTTCCAAGCCCAAGACTCTAGTATCAGTTCGAGGCGATTGTTCTTCTTCTTGGCTGAACGACCTGTAAGGTCATGCCGGCCATCGAAATGGCTTTCTAGACTATCGGTAGTCTAGAAAGCCATTTCGACCACGTAGTTGGTTAGTCAGTCCTCACTACGGGGGGACGGTCCGGATGGGATTTGAACCCCGGTCCTGCCTTTTGAAGACCGGCACCGCTGTCGCCTGCACCATCGAGCCACCCAGGCGATTCGAGGCGATTATTTGGAGTGAATTTTGTTGATAGTTTTTTAATCTACACTGCCAGTACCTTTTTCATAAATTTTCATAAAAGTTCATACAAATAAAAAAAATCCCTTACGAAATTGTGAAATTCATCCCGAACATCTTGTAATTAGATAAAAGTTGCGTTAATAAAAAATGCTATGAAAAAACAAAACAAATGACTTAATAAATATAAAAGAAGAAAAAGGACTTTATTGGAAAGCATCGAACTATTGGCTTATTACATAAAGGAGCAAAATTATGATTTTTCATAAAATTATAAAACATTAATGGAAAACAAGAGGAACAAAAATGAAAAACAAAATAAATAAAAAACAAAATAAAATAAATAAAAACAAGGTTTAAGAAGTATCTGACTACGAATTTTATAATTCAAATATTATATTGAAATAAAAAAGAAAAGAATAAACAAACAAAAGACAGTAGTGAAAGCATTGCACGAAATACTGCATGCGCACGTACACATGCACGTCCAAGCAATATCAATTGAAACGTTGCAACTCGATCAATCTTATCGCTTTACACCTTTGCCAAACCTTCAGTTGATACCCAGTAAATAATCTTACACTCCACCCAACCGGTACGATGGGGACATCCTGCAATTCCCAATCACGTTTACACGCACTTATAGTGCCCTTACCGGAGGGCCTTCCATTCGATGTTGTTTATTGAAAAGTATTCGCATCCATATACAACACCACACATGGGCACAATCGCTGCGCGATCGGCGGCGTTGGTAAAAAGTAATCCCGGGAGTGAAATTGTTTGTTGATATTAAAAAGTGCAAAGCGGCTTGGTGTTTCCGGAACACATAAACATAGGACGACTGGCAGTGGATAGGTCGGGAACGGCTGTGGTACATCGGTATTTAATTAGACTTTCTATTGTCCACTTCAATGAGGCAGGGAGGAAACGGGTGAGCACATAAAACTGACCGAGCAAATAGCTACAAATTCCGAAACTTCGTTCACACTTCGTCGTAATTATGTCTGACGAAGGACGAAACATAAAAATTCCCACCCTTTGGCCGTTTTTTGTTTTTGGGGAGGGTTGAATTGAATCGTTCCGCCGTTGCTCGAAATGACTCATGCCGACGATATACGTATCGTTGTAACGTTGTTTAGTTCGTTGATTAGAGAAGAAGGCAAAAAAGGGGAAAGGAACGAAGAAGCAAAAAAAAAAAAAAAACGCGAGCCAAGAAACGATAAGAATTCCGCGGGAATTGAAATACACAGCGCAGCTGGATGATCTGTGTGTTCCACGAGCCATTCCCAGCCAAAGTGTGAAGTGTGTGCGCGCACGATATTGTTCAAAATAGCATCATCATCAGGTCGGACACGGCCGTACACGCGACGACGACGGCCACGCTTGCAACCAGTACGCGTTCGACTGTGGCCGCGAACTGTTCTTCCTCCGCAGCTTGAGCAGTAACGGTAACCGTCATTTACTTTTTTGAACTGTCAACCGGGAGTACAACGCGTGTGCAGGACGTGGTACTATGGTAGCGTCCAAGTAGGCGGAATTATTGAGGTTGTGCGAGGATTTGTGTACGTTGGTGATGATTGATTAGCAGTTGTGATTAAACAGAACGAGCGTTGGATGCGCTCGACTGACCCATTCATGCAAGTTCCAGTGCCAGTTGTTGGATGATTTCAGGCGATACAGTTTGAAGATTCGCACATCAAGAGTGTTAGTGACGAATACTTATTTTTCAAGTGAAACACAGTACACACACGCCGTCGAGTTCTCAAAGTGATATGGGGCTGCAAGTGACGCAACGTGAGGCTTATCGGCGTACGATAAGACTACGTCCGGTAGATCGGTATTGGTGGTGCAAGGTCGGTGTTGGGGCGATGTTGTTGTGGACTGCTCTGTTCGGCATCGATGACGTCGATGCGGCAGTCCTCTGTCCACTGTCGGAAACGGTCGACATTAGCAACGGAACACAGGATGCGGATGGAACCATCGAGTTCGAAGGTGTCCGGTATGGTTCGAAGCAGTATTTCCGCGACAGTAACGATGCTGTGCGTGGTTGTGTGTGTCTTATCAAGCAGTGCATTCATATCTACTGTGCGGATGATACTCCAGCAGGACAACCGTGTCTCGATGATTTGAAAGTTAACTTTTCATCGTCCGCGGATGGGATGGTGTATGAAACGCGCAATCTGCGAGACGATCCAAACTATCACTTCTTTTACTTTCAACCGTACTGTTCGATGGAATTTTTGGCACTCTCTGCGGATGAGTACGTACTGCGTTCGGTAAGTAAAAACTCCAAAGTGGCTTCACCTCAGATCAGATGGCGCAACTAGCAGAATTTTGTTTCCAGGACGGGATACTCATGTACGGCGAATCTGCGTATGACTATCGCCGCTACTGCTTGCAGCCAGCAGAACCGCATGCGTTTGCCGGCTACTGCGAAACGGTTGATGCACTTGCAATGCACCGTATGTACTCGATAGGTGAGTAGTAAGAATCGTTATTTTGAGGTTTCCAATGCGCTACATTAGGTGTCGATTTGAACACATTCCATTAGATTTTCGTTACGTATTTCGGTCGTGCGTGGCCATGCGGGCCCTTAGGCTTGCTGTTGAACATGTTTACATGTCACGGTAAGGCACGTGAAACACATTAGTAAATAAGCGCTGCGCTGGATTTCGAGGCTGGTGTATTTTCTCACTTGTGAGAAAGCCGAATTGAGCATGGTCAAAGGTGATAACAAATTTAGAAAACGGAGGTTTTGTTTTGGGTGGAGAAGATAAGCGTGAAATGGATGGCCAGATAGATAAGTCTGCAGTATTTGCCGTTTGTTTTTGTCCACTAAAGGCGTTTTGCTCTGCTTTGATTGATTTTAAATAAATTGGAAAGAAATACCTTTTTGTTTTTGCTAAGGCGTGAAATTTTATGACTTAGTTAAACTAATGGTTGAGCAGTGTTAGCTAGTTTGTTACTAGGGTAGACAATGCTTAAAAAGTTAAATATTGGCAAGAAGGTAAATAGTATTATCTAATGCCCTGTTTTCTGTAAACATTTGCTTGTTAAACCTTCGAAAATAAGAGTCGGCACATTTGTACGCAACTATGAAAAGGTTTTGTATTTATGGTCTTATAAGAATGTTTCAATTTGAGCTGAAACACCGTATAGGCTCATAATAAAATGGAGATTTTGTTTAATTAAATGTATAGTTAATAAATATTAAATAATTCTTTTTGTTGCTTTTTATAAATATTTCCGAGCATTTTGTAAATAACTTGAAAATGTAATATTGAAACGCCCCTTTATAATTGATTACTCTGGACTTTGAGGTCGATTTCTATAGTCCAAGGCTGAATAAGAATTATTTTACGTAAAACTCTTTTTGAACCTTGCAAAATGAGGCAAACATCGGTAGCCAGCTGGGCAAAATAGACACAATAGTGTAGAAAGTGCTATTTTTGTAATACGAACGAAGATTGTATTTTAGGATTGAATTATTCTGTTTCTAATTACACAAACTTTTGGAACGTTCACCATTGCTTTTATTAGCATACGGCACGATCTTGATTTTAGAGAGCTATCTTCCGAGACGGAAGATGTTAATGTGTTTGAGAATTGGCACAAGGCAAGGCATCGCCGTTTTAATTTCTACACTATTAGCCTAACTCAAGACAAGGATAGAATGAAATTTAGGACATATAACGAACTAATAAGCTATACGCATAAATAAAAGTTTTTATTATTACTTCCGTTTTGAGCCAAATCATTCTAAAACGATCTCATAGATTTATTCTGGATTCGATGTAGATTAGGGTTGAGTTAAGCATGTCGGTCAAGAGCTCTCAACTGCCAAGAGAATGTTGAATATGCTGATTATGTTGTAGAATCTAAAGTACACAATTAGTTAATATAGAGTTTCAGTTGCAAAATTAGTCTTATCGTCAAATCAATTTTGCCAAGTAGATTAACGATCCGCCAAGCAAGCTTCTGCATAACCAAATGGTATCGATTAACGACGTGCTTAAGTACACTAGATGCACCCCTTGGCAGTAGATTAGCATCTCATTCGCCGGTGGTGCCGTCTCCAGCGGCTAAGTGGATCCGCTAACGATGTTTGCAACACTGTGTTGTAACACGATACTAGAACACACACCCCGTTTTTTAAAATTCCCAACAGGCATCCTGGTATCGCTACCATTCCTGGTGGCAACGTTCGTCGTGTACGCGATACTCCCCGAGATGCAAAACATTCCCGGCAAGTCGCTGATGTGCTATGTGGCGGCCCTGACCGTCGGCTACCTGTTGCTGGCACTGATGCGTTTCAGCCTGTACGGCTATCAGACGAGCTGGTGCGTTGTGTCCGGGTATCTGGTGTACACGGCACTGTTGGCGAGCTTCTTCTGGCTGAATGTGATGGCGTTCGATATTTTCTGGACGTTTGGCGGCAGTCGGGGACGGTCGAGCGAGCGGCGAAAGTTTCTGTACTACAGCCTGTACGGTTGGGGTGTGCCGTTGCTGATCGTAGGGTTCGTGACACTGGTGGACAATACGGAGTTTGTGCACGAATCGATGAGGCCGCAGTTCGGCAAGGAGCGATGCTTCATGAGTGGTAAGTTACGAGCGTGATGTAATGGGATTGATAAGGGCTTAACCGGAATAACTGCGAATGGTGTTATTATCGGTCTCAGTGGAGCGGCTGATTGGGTTCTTGTACATGTATCTACCGCTGCTGTTGCTGGTCAGTGCGAATGTGGTGTTCTTTGCCGTGACGGCCATTCGCATCTACCGGATGGAGCAGGCGACGGCTTCCACGCTGACCGGGGATTCCCGGCGCCACACAAAATACGAAAAGGACCGCAATAGGTAATAGGGCGTGGTGGTCCTGTGCGTCGTCATCGTGGCCGGAAGTGAACACTCTCCTTCTCCATCCTACAGGTACAGTTTGTATTTGCGGCTATTCATCATCATGGGTGTGACCTGGACGGTGGAGATCATCACCTGGTTGGTTGGTGAAACCTCCTGGCTGATCTATCTGGTCGATATCTGCAACTGTTTGACGGGCATATTCATATTTCTACTGTTTGTGTGGAAGCCGAAGGTGAAACAGCTGCTGCTGAAACGGTGAGTGTGTGTGTGTCTCTCGCTTCCCAAGGGCTAGGATTTCTGTTGGGACCCCTCCATTAGGCTTGGTGGTGATCGTCTATAGCAGTGTCCCTGTTTGGCCGTGACCGTGTTTACTCGATTCGCAGATTCGGCATTAAACGGGGCGTCCCGGGACGGAACGACCAGAACACTAACAGCACCGTCAGCACAACGCGGTCGACGGACCTGAAGGGTACAGCAAACCCTGAGACTCGCCTGACGGATATGACTCATGGGAATTGAGAGGTGTTTACACTGCGGACGCACGACCCCACCTGAAGAGAAGACACCGAATGGTTAACAGTGCACCGCACATAAAGTACGAGAAAGGGGGTAACTTATTGCTGTCTACAATTGGTGGCCATTGTCATGTACAGGATGATCGCCCATTTAACCGAGCGAGTGAGAGTGACCATGACCATACGATGTCTTACCGAGCGCGGCGTGTGGCGAATGGTTCGATGGCTGTATCGATGTTATATTTGCGAATGCAAACATCCTGTGCCGTTTGGGAAGTTCTATGGTGTAGGTAAACCGTGCCAGGTTTGACTGTTTGTGCACGATTTACCGTGAGAAAGTTCCACAGGGAAAAATTCAATATCATATAAAACTTATAATATTCCAGTATTTATCACCTGTGCCAATGCATGGAAATGTATTAAAGGTTTATTTTGAAGCAGCGAAATAGTTATGCATTATTATATGAACTCGCTAACGAATAATTTCGTGAATACTCAAAAACAGAAGATGAATCCGTTGGAGCAATTGAAATGTGTGAAACGTTTCATAGTCATCGAAATATTTCACGCGATTCGAGTAGATGTAAATCGAGCTATTTCGTTTGAAATTAAAATCTATCCGCTATAGCAAGCCCTGCTTAATTGTAATGCATAAATTTAAATTAAATTATTACTGTAAAGTAATTTTAATCCATAGAAACCAGCATCCGTAATATTATTTTTGATACGTTACATGCTAACAGTATTCAAAAGTGCACTCAGTAAAATAACTTAACTTACAAGAACTTTTTGTGCAAGACATTTACGATATCTCAGTGTTTAGTCGTTTAATGCCACTATTCATCGTGCATTTACATATATCTACCTCCATGATCCGACAAAACTATTCCAGTTATTAATGTAGTATTAATGCGAATCAACTCATGACTCACGTATACACAGTTTTTAAAATAATTCATAAATTTCGATGTTTGACCGTTTGGGGCCCAACAAGCACTGTGCCGAAGTAGACAGCAAACATCTGCTTGTTGCTTGTTGCGTGTGTTGTATATTTTTCTCTGATTCCACGCAGTGTAATTTCTTTACAGCGCTTTGTACTACGAAATAGTGTATTTAGTTTGCCATAGCTGTGTGTGTATGTTAAAAATGTGTTGCGTTTGGTAGGAAGGAATTACAAACGGTATTACAATAAGCTTTAATAAATGAATCAAAAAATTTCCTGAAGGAGTAGTTTTGTGATCGCATGTAAAGAACAATTGAATTGCGTTTGTGTGTGTGTGAGTGAGTGTTTACAGCTTTCCAATATTTTCTCCCCGGATTGGAGTGTTGCGTTGGGTAGAACAATGCAATTAGCGATGTTGTTTTTCCTTTCTCCTTTCTTCACCTCACACAAGGTACATTCAATACATTCGGTATACAATAGTAAGTATGTTTATCGCCCCTACAGAGCACCCAGGGTGGGCAAAAGGAGGAGAAGAGTTGAGTACTGAAAATAGAACTTCCTGGGCCGGTTCGAGAAGAGAGCAGAATCACTGTGGCCGATCTTCTCCGAACTTCTGCGTTAAGGTGTTAAGTAATTCCTCCAGGGGTGGTGTCTGTCTGGAATAGGACCTTTTCGAATTTGTGTATAAACAAAGATTCATCGGTGGCGGTTCTCATTGCTCCCACACGTTGTTTAAGCTGCTAAATGGGGCGGGTTTGCATGAAAGACGTAGCGAAGCAACTGGTCACGATCCGCAACCGATACACTCAGGTTGGTACAGGTGGCATGCGATGTTAGTGTTGATCGGATCGTGGCACACTCTGGTCGGTTGTTTTTCGTGCGTGAAATGAAGTCCAACAATCGATTGTACGTGGAAATGATGAGTGCATTTTTAGCAACACTAATGCTGTTCTGTGTTGCCGGGAGTGACACTGGTGCATCGCTCAACTGTCCCATCTCCGAAAGGATCGATCTGACCGAGGGCGTTCAGGATTCGCAAGGTTTAGTGCGGTTTGCAGGGAATATGTATTCTCCCGAGAACTACACAACATCCGAAGAAAATCATCGCTATAGTTGTGTGTGTGCACAGCGCAAGTGTGTGTACGTGTGCTGCTATCACATTGATCGGTCGAAGTGTGAAGAGTCTTCGCTGCTGTTGAATCGAACCTCGTCTAAGGAGGTCAGCTGGGTTGCCAGTATGCTGGAAGAGATTGATCTACGGGAGAGTAGTGAGTTCTGGTTGATCTATGCGACGCCACCTGCCTGGAACTATATGCCCGGGTATTCGTTGCAGATCTCTGGCCACGAAGGAGAACTGATCAATGTACGTACGAAGCAATGCTGTGGGGGAAAGCAGGTGGTCAGTGTTGTTTGTGTAATGTTATGTTTATGCACGTTGCAGGATGGTAGTTTTGCGTACGGCACGAAGGTGTATGCGAGCAGGACGTATTGCATAAATCCCGCAGAAGATTCGATGCCGTACGTGTGGATAAAGGAAACGGACGAACATTTGGAGGTGCACCGTTGGCATTCGTTGGGTAAGTGTAGGTCAGTGTGTGGGATAATGGGCATAGGATGTTGGAGAGAAATCGAAATTTAAAGCTATGGTTTTTAATTTTATGGTGGTTTGAGGCATCAGGAGAAATTGAAAACTAATGGAAAATAGCATGTAAGACGTTTTCCCCTGTAATGTGATGTTGTTTCGTGTTGTGTCTGGATGTAGATAGTAGAGAGGGAACATTTTGTGTAAACAAATAAACAGATTTCCAGCTTGATGATAGCGTACGCGTTCAGGTGGATCTCATTCACGAAAATCGGTGTTTTTCCTTTCTGTATTAGGATATTGCTCTCAGATTGGTTGATTTAGCGGCTCCACATATTTAAATAAAAAGTCAAATATTAGCAGATGTATATAATTATAGAAATCATTAAGAAGCTACTTGTAGCTATAAAACCTCTGAGCGTCAGCTCACGATTAAGAAAAGTACTTGAGGTGTTTTTATCGCATTGATCTTCGAAGCTAGGTAGCAGAACAGGTGGCGACTTCGGTGTTTCACATCCTGCCTCTCTCTGTACGAACGTCTAACTATCCAGCTGCGGATAAATCTACTAAAGGAAGCTAAAAATTTTGAGCTTTAGACCAGTTATCTTTCGTACTTCTAGAAGCAAAGAATGGAAGATTGACGAAGCTTCTTCATACAATTACTAGAGAGGTTCCTTAAAGGTTCCTTAATAAAGTTATTCTCAACCAGTTTGGTGGTTTGGTCTACATTGTCCATCAAATAATATTTCTAAGTTGTGAAATTGTTTTTATACCTTCGCTAAGAAAGTGAGGAGCTAGTTAAAAAGTAGTCTATAATGGATTTTGGTGAGAAAATCAACTAGATCAGTTTCAAAAACAAAACGCCGAAAAGTATGCAACTGCTGGTTTGAGCACAAACTCTTGTTTATTTGGTTTAATGATAAAAATAAGATTGAAAATTTACCTCAAATATTTTCTTTTTCAGGCATGATCATCTCTATACCTTTCCTCGTAGCAACGTTAATCGTGTATGCTCTCATACCGGACCTGCGAAACATCCCCGGCAAGTCACTGATGTGCTATGTGTTCGCTTTGGCCGTCAGCTATTTAGCGCTAATTCTGATCAAGCGCAGCGTCTTCGATAACTCACCCGACTGGTGTACAGCGATTGGGTACGTGTACTACTTCGCGGTAATGTCTAGCTTCTTCTGGCTCAACGTGATGGCGTTCGATATCTACTGGACATTTGGTGGCCGTACTAGGAGAACAACTGATCAGGGGAAGTTTTTACTGTACTGTTGCTATGGATTTGGTTGTCCACTCGTCTTCTTGGCGCTCGCTTTGGTGGCTGACCATACAGAGCTAATGTATACGAGTCTGCGACCAAGGTTTGGCGATGGACAGTGTTTATTTAGGGGTAAGTAAGAGACGTTACCGGAACAAATGTGCGTGTTAATTTGCTTCTTTTTTTAATTTCAGGAGAACAGTTTGTATCCTTTCTATATCTTTACCTTCCGCTGATCCTGTTGGTGAGTGCAAACTTGTTCTTCTTCATAAGTACGGCTATCAAGATTAATAGCATAGAACGTACCACAGCTGCTGCACTTCAGGGTGAATCGGGACGTCACAGCAAATACACGAATGAAAGGAATAGGTGAGTCTCATTACTTTATTGTTATACAAAACATAAACTCTTCCATTAATTATCAACGATATTTTGCTATACAGGTATGGACTATACGTCCGACTGTTTGTAGTAATGGGCGTTACCTGGACGTTCGAGTTTATAACGTGGATTGCCGACTCGCAACACTGGATGGTGCACGTGACGGACATCTGTAACTGCATCAGCGGAGTGTTCATATTTTTCCTGTTTGTGTGGAAGCGCAAAGTGTGGAAGTTGCTGCAGCAGAGGTTAAGTAGCACGAGCTTTACGATCAGAAACCGGAGTAAGCTTAATGGGTATTGGTTTTCTTTCTTGCAGGCTTAGCGGAAAGCAGGCTCATACGCGCAATCAACCACTGTTCTCTGTGAGCGGTACCAGAACGACTAGCTTGCAGCCACCGGTTCGCAAACAGTCTGCAATGAATCTGGAAGTGTCGAGCTTTTAGGAGGAAACAAAGGGTAGTGGTATGTTACTAGTAATTGTTTTGATAGACCATGACAATGTTTTATAGAAACATAGACTCAGGATTAAGATGAATGGTAAAAATGTTTCCCAAAAAAAGAATAGATGTTAGACGAAGTTGGATCAAAACTATAAATAAGTAATCCAGTTTGCCATATTTAAGGTTTCTTATGACCAATAGTGGCCTGTTAAAAGTTTTTTTTTGCTTGTTTAAACTTATTTGCACTGCACTGCCAAAAACCAATTGATAGTCCAAAGAAAAAGTCACGAGACAGCTAAATAAAGATGGAATGTAGTCATGCCTTCAATCTTATTTTCTGATTTAATTATTCGTGTTTAAATTAAAAGATTTACTCTGCTTATGCACTTAATATCACTAGTTGTGTAATTATGGGAAACGTTTGCACAGTTTGAATTATTTTTGATCTTTTTTTTAATCGTAAGGGACGGCCAGGCCGTATTGCAAATTATTTTTTTATCGATTTAAAACGAATTGATCAGAATTGAAAATAAAACAATATTTCACAAAAAAGAACAAGTAGCGAAAATATTGGTCAGATCAATAGGTTTTCAGTGGAAAATTTCGTAAATCATAGACAGAACCATGTTGCCCCATGGAAATATTGTTGAAGTCGAGGTTTGGCTATTGCCCGCTAGAGGCCGCCAGGGTAGAACACATGTAGCGAGCAGGTGGCAGTGGTTGGAAATTCGAACAACATAGTTCAAAAGTAGGAAATTTTTTTTCATTGTTATGTTCAATATTGCACTTTAGTTTAGTTTCAAAAGATCAGTAATTAATATATTTTTTAAGTGTAATATTTTGTACCAATATGTAGTAATGGGAAATGCATAATCATGAGTTAAAAACAAAACACCCGGGAACTATCCCACACAATTAATCACCTTTTATTTGCAAACATAAAACAACAATTGCTTCAAAAACTGAATATTCCACTTCCTTGAAGCAGTTCCAGCAGTGCACCGCAACATAAATCATCGTCGCTAGGCGATGTAATTCTTTCCCGTGTCACACAAAATAACGGCCATTACGAATGGCTGTCCATCTTCACCATTAGGGCTCATAAAATTTCACTTCTACGCTCATCTATAAAACCGTATGTATGGGTCGATGTGTGCACGAATTACAGTCCGAGCAGGATAATTTCTACGTCAACTGAAAGAAAACGTGAAAGAATAAATGAATGATTTCCACGAAACAGTCAGCTCGACTCGAATCTCATAAATGTTGTGTGAAAATGCAGCATAAATCATGCAGCACCGAAAAAAAAACGGAGACGCGAAGAATCAAACCACCGACCGAACGGGCGTTTTTGTTTTCCAATCGCAAGTGGCAACCATTTTTGCACGGCATAATCCGTCGTCCGCTTGACGAAGATGTATTCCGCTTGATTAGATTAGAGGGATGGTTTTTCGGGCGTTTCGGCCCACCGAGAGAGCGATATGAGAGCGCTTTGTCCCGGCGACGGGCATCCATATTCATCAGCGCCTTAGGGACGAGCCATTACGAAACTATTCGTTTGAATTAGACTGATTAAGATTTGGCCAGGCGTGATCGAGTGGAGAACAATCGCCATGCCCGTGTACGTTTTATTTTCCCGTTTTCTCTCTGTATTTCTTCTTTGCGTCCTAGTCTTGTCGTTGCAGTAAGATAGAATTTTCCTTCGTCACGTTAATGGTACGTCCCGGGTGTTGTATTGTGAAGGCGCTAAAGGTAAAAGTCACCCATGTGGCTAATTCAATTCTATTACGAAGCAAAACCACGGAACAACAGCGTCTGCGTTTTGGTATGCATTTCCTATTGGGAGTGTGTTTTACTTTCCTCTACCCGTCGTTTGTTGTCATTGTCCTCAACCAATACACAGGTGTTTATGCACCAAGTTCTGACCCGTTTAAAGCACTATGTACTCTTCGTATGAAAAACAAAATGTGACTTCAAGCCTTGTATCGTGTGGAAAACTAGCACAGGAAGCTTGTCTGTGGCAATGTCCTCAACCGCACATATTACCCATACAAACACACACTTCTTGTAACGATTGTCGTCACATACTGTGGAGAATTGCTTGCATTATCCTGTTCCTTTTTTCCAACTGAAGTCGAGCCATAGCAGATGGAGCATTTTCCCTCACCAAAGCAGAAAAACCACTTACATACCAGATTTTATGTTACAAACGCCACCCGAAGTACAAGCGCACAATACTTTTGTTGCAGGTCAGCCCTATGGGAAGAACATCCAAAAAGCAACAGCAAAATCTGGTAGCCAAAACACTACCACCGAAATGGTACTGGTGCTTAATTTGTCGCGTACTGCATTAAGCAACATTAAAGAATGACTGCCAGCAGCGGTACTTGCATCGGGAGGTGAGAAACCGTATTTGTTAATCCTGTTACGTGTGGCCTTCCTTCACGGCAAGCCAGCTTGAGCTTGAGTTTCTCCTCTGGGTTTTCCGGGCGGTGTATTAACGCTAATGTTGTGGGAGGTTCTGTTTGCAGGGCACGGATGCAACAAATTACGATTATTTGCCGAGTCAAGTGTTGTGTGAATTTAATGTTTTAATACCAACACTGCAGCCATAGTGGGATGTGTGTGTTTTTTGTTGTAACGGCGGGTGGTAGCTTTGAACCATAAACTTTCGCTTGCAATGGGAAATAATTATGAAGCGCGGTGTAAAAGTAGTCTTTTTCAAGCACTTTGTTTTTGTGGAATTGGTGCTAATACTGTGGATGGCGTCGTGGATTATTCACGAAACTGATAGTTCTGCGAAGGATTGTGATGGTTCTGAAAATATTGGGAAAATAATTTAAATTGTTTGTACAATGCAGACATTCCACAGTTCCTGGAAATTTTGATCAACAAGGAACGGGCATTTGAAACCACTTATAGACGCATATTGAGTCAAAATTGCATGCTATTTGCAGGCCAGTAATCAACATTTAATCCTGCTTACCATTGACATTTGAAAATAATGTTGTGATGAGTGTCAGGTTTTGATAATACCAAGAAAAACCGATTACTGAACTGGTCTGGATATTTCAGAACTTACGCACGGAAAAATAATCATACTTTAGGTGGATGTTTCAGATTTGGAGAGATCATCGACAAACTGATTTTGTCGAGAGGAAGGAATCACATCAGATATTATAATTTAATTGGCGATTGGTTACAGCTGTCAAATTATTCAAATAATTCTCTAAAGGAGACTAAATTCGTATCATTCATCCGGTGGCTACAACCGCGTTCACGGTCTAGGAATTGAGATAAAATGTGAACAAATGACTGGGAAAATACAGTTCGGTTACAGACAAACGTTGTATCGGAAAAGACTTCACATTCGCTTCAGCGGCAATATAAAGAAAATTTCTTTTCCAACCCCAATCCAGCCACGGAAAGAGCTTTAAAGTACGTAGTGTAGTCGGAAGCTCCAACCGAAGAAAATTGTAAATCAGCAATGTGCGTATAGAAACTATTCTGTGTGCAAAATAGCCTTTTTAAACCGTTCTTTTGTTGCATCACTCGCTCGAAAAGCTGCCCAGATAACCTTCAAATCTCTTCACTAGAAACTTTAGAAGTTTCCCCAGTGCCATTGATAATGATTTTCCACACCTTTTCCATGCACCAGACAAAAAATAAAACCACACGAAGGCCTTGAGCAAAGACTCCGCAACCACCAGAACAAACGTTTACCACAGCCGTAAAGGGCTACGATATGTTCCGTGGCTGATTAAAATGTTGTCAACTGAAAGTAATGTGTGAAAAACCCACGAAAAGCCGACGAAAAAAATCCGTCATGCGTTTGAGATGCTGGATGGAGTGGTTCCCTTTCCTTGCCTCAATAGCAAGCAGTAGAAGAGGGAGAGGAGAGATAGAGAGCGAGAGTAGGCCTCAAAAAAAGGCATTGAGGCGTTAACCCGAAGCCGAATCAAAAGCCCGCACGATTACCGGACCGGCATAAGCTTTTCGTCGCCTTCGATTGGACATGGCGTCAACGTTAAATGGTATAAGAAATGGCGCTACCGAACCACGGAGGTGTAGTCTATTCTGATCGATCGTGAACGATTGATCGTGATCAACGTTGTGTTGTGCTATTGAGTGGTCGGCAAAATGCAAACAGGTGCGGTTGTGTTGTTTTGTGGCTGGTTGGTAGTTGGTTTGGTGTGTGGCGCTCCACGTGTGCAACGATCGACGGATGAAGCGGCTTCTAGCTATTTCTACTTCAGCCGCTCGCCAGCACATTCTATCCAGCTAGGAACACCGTTCGATGAACTTCCGGTGATTCCGAAACAACTCGACACTGCATACTTCCCTACGGTACATGTCCATCACGATGTCGAAAGTGGTGAGAGTCATAATGGGAAGGGTTTGTTCGAGAGTGGTGAAGATGAGGACGATCATGCAGCGTACCGTGTAGTGGAGCATGATCATGAGCAGGAAGGTGGATCTTCGTACGATGAAGATCATCGTGCAAAGAAGGGCGGAAAGACGGAAACGGGCTACGATAAGAAGCATGCACTTGATCATGCCAGTAAGGGAAGTTACGGCAAGGAAGATCACAAGCAACAGTACGGCCATGGTGGAGATCGGAAGCATTCACACCATGATGAGGCGTCACACTACAACGATCACCACGCGGAAGCTAAGCGTACCAAGGGTGGTAAGCATCACGAGAAGAAGCACCACAAGAAGGGATCGAAAACGACTGGATACCACAATGTATACCACAAGGACGAGTACAAGAAGGAGCACGTGTTCTACGATACTAGTGATCACACTGGACAGTTTAAAAAGTACGGATCCTCGCACGAACATCATGCAAAGGATGCAGGACAGCACGCCAAGGGCGGCCATGAAGATCACGCGCATCAGGAAAGCTCGCACAAGAAGGCTGGCAGCAAGCAACATGGCGCGTACGACCAACATCACACTGCGTTCCAGAATGGGCACGGTGAGGAGGAACATCATCACGACGCGTCTGGGTACGACCACAAGGGTGGCCACTCTGGGCTGGGTACACGTGGTTACAAGATAATTCACCCGTAAGCGGTGGTAGCGCAATAACATTCTGCCATTACGAGATGTGTAAACGAAAGAAATGGATTGAAATAAAACAAAGAAAAACATAACCTCCACAAATGGGCTGCCCAATATTGCATTTTGCGTTAAGCAGCGGGGGTTTGTGCAGTTTGCGTAATAAATTATTTGTCCCATGGAAAACACTCTCCCCGCACCTGCTTCACTGCGGAGGGTTTTATACGGCGGAGAAATGTTGGAAGAAAATTAAACTTTCGGTATGATTCGTTTACTCCATGGTAGTAGGTAGTAACAGCCCACAAACAAACACACAACAGTTGGGTGTTGGGTGGCTGGGAATGCTTTAGGCTTAGGAATTTGTTGAGTGCGAACGGCAATAAACAATTTTCAATATTTCATTGGCCGGAGGAAATATTTCCTAATCATAATAATTTATGATTTATTGATGACTGTGCACGGCGAATGCACCTTCTTGCGCTGAACTCAGTGGAACCAGTATTGTGGTGCTTTGGTAAGATTTGAAGTATATATTTTCATTAGGGAGTATGCTGAGAAGAATACGGGTTCTAGCCGTGTGCGGGGCAGGATAATCTTTAGCCATTGGTGTGGAGCTAATGGTTTTCCCGATAGACACTGAAGGTTTGTAATGCCTTTTTTTCATTTAACAGGAATGCATTTCGCGACGTTGAGAAAGAATGAAAGTTTGGGTGAAGAATGATTTGTTTCCGATTTGCTTAATTTATGATTATGATCGTAAGATTTTAACGAATTTTGTTGTTCTTCTTTTTGGCTTAATACGACTTGCTAGGACATGCCTACCGTCGAATGGATGGACCACGTAATTGGATAGCCAGCCTTCCCTCAGTTTTTAACCTTCTTGATTTTTTTATGGTGGGATATTTATATTAAAAAAATCATAATACGGCTCATTAAAGTATGGTTAAACCTACATGTGTTGATTAACTATCAATTTCACAATGCCTTTCTTCATTGGGTAATGCTTCATCCCGGGCATGTTCAGTAATTTTTTATTTTTATTTTGAATTATGGCTATCTAATTTTAACTAAGTTTTTAACTTAATTGCGTAAAAAGTTTTATAACTTAAAAAATTTCTTTTTTTACATTACAATTTTGTGTTGTTTTCCGTTGTTTTTTAATTAACATGATCGTTTTAAATTTCTGTCGATTGATGATTGCTCCTAAATGTATGCAATTGAATGATCTAAATGACGTAAGTACTTACCTGAGAATCTTAACTAAACAAACACTTTTTTAGCTAACCATTTATCATTTTCTAATCTTTTAAAGTACATTTAATTCCTTGACATATTTTTTGTTTTTTTTTAAACCGAGTATGCCCGGGATAAGGCAAAGAATAAGGAGGAAATGCCTTATCAATATGATTATAAAATTTGTTCAACACAAGCGGTGTTGACAATACGGCACTGGACCGTCATTATTAATTATAAATAAAAATAAATAAAAATATTTTTTGTTTTTTTGTACCTTCATAATTAATTATACATTATGCCAGTATTACTATTCACTGATTCAAACGGTATCCATCCAGGGATTAGTGGAGAGTTTTATGAGCCATTAAAAACGCTTTCGGCATTAAAATAATTTATCAAGATCTTTGTATGATGTGGACATAATAAAGTATCATAAGCAAAAAATTAACAGTGGTCAAAACATTTTACATTGTTTCTTTGAAAGTCACCGTGAAAGTGTACCAATATTTGATCGTTAAGCTTGCGGTCCAGTAGGTACTGTTTGCTTAACTCGCTTGTAGATCTAATCATGCCGTGCACGTCCGTAGCTCCCTAACTAGTACACAATCCCGCGGGTGCATCATCAAATATGACTAATTCAATTATCATAAGATATTACACACAACTTTCCAACTGATTGACGTATGCATAACATTAAAACTCGCGCATCCATAAGCAAGTACGCCGGCATATCTACACTCCTTAAGCTACACAGACTCTACATCCCGATTAGGGAGAGAAATTGCTATCACACGTACGATACTGTCACTATTTTGATACCCATTCGATCCTAACCGTGAGAGAGTGAGGTGAGTTTAAACTGAAGCAATTCGGGTAACTTCCTCCGCAGTGTCCGCTGCGACTGCTGCTTTCATAATTAATCGCTCGATTTACGGGTACGGTCAATTGAGCAAATTATTAAAAGCCACCAGCACTTTCTATGCACACCGTGCAACGGTGGGCCTTGTTTGTCCCTCCAAGGACCGAAGGAGTTTAAATTAAAATTAAACATTTATCATACCAGGAATATCCATTTTCTGGACACTACGGATCCAGAGGATCTTTAGGATTTCGGGAACCCGGCAGCCTAGAACCGTCCAGCGATGTGACAACCGTTGCGGGATGAGATAAAATTGGCAAATACTTTTCCTGGCACTGTTGACGGGTATCGGGGTGGGAAGGTGAGATTTTCAACATCCGCCGCACGGCGCACTGCAGGGCAGCTTGACCAGTGTGATGTGAAGGTTCGGTGTGTGAGTGTTTTTGGTGTGATTTCGGTGAACCTTCAGGGAAACTTTTAACCTCAGCTCGAAGTCAAGTGGCCTAATGGAACGGTTTTCAGGAAGCCAGAAGAGGATTGAGTTAGTTCCGGGACTCTTTTCCCGAACCATAGTAAAAGGCTCCTGTGAATTCTCGTCAGTAAGGTTGAGGAAATATGATTATAAATTCAGTACTGCAGCAATGTTACGATGAATGCAAGAACATACTGCTGGGATTTATCCCAACGAGTCAAGTTCCATCGTCAGGGCTGGTGTGAAAATGTAAGTCCTCAATATCAGCGTAGTAGCATATTATTGTAGGGAAATGGCGCTGTTACCTGTGCATCGTCCATTAAAATAGCATAAATGTGTGGAAACATATCTTTATCGGATGCATCAAAGTGCCTAATAGGCCAACACATAAAGCATACGTCAAACGGACCCAGTACGTCGAACGATAAGCTATTTTTTGACCATCTCATGCTCCAAGCATTAAATGATCTGTCAATTAAGCATAGCGCACGTTCCATGCCATTTTCCATGCCCATCTGCAGTACGGACGATTCCCGTGGCCTGTGTTCCCAGGTCTTATTTGTAGACTGGCACGTGTTTTGGTGAAATTAAATTTGTGCCTCATTCGGATAAAAATCATCCTCACAGCATGACAAATTGGAAGCTGCATCCGTCTGGCCACGGTAGCCGACTGGCGCAGCCATTGCCAAAGCACGAAATGGGCTGAGACATTAGAAAATTAGAACAAACGTCACCGTGTGTGCCCAGTGGTCTTACCAGTCTGAGTGGTTTAGATTTTAGACCACACTCTTTCAATTATCGCAATTATGTTTATGCCTTCCATGCCAGCCAGTGGTACGTGATCCTTCCACTGCACGCCAACGGGGGCAATTTTTATTTTCGTCCTGAGTGTGTGTGTCGTGCTTTCTTAATTACATTGGTCTTGCGGGATGCGGCTATAATCGTGTTGTATTTTGGGTTAAGAGGACATTGCTGTCCTGGACGATAAAACGCTTATCATTGTGGGCCATTTAATATGCCTCGCTACCATTTGCGGTAGGTCCTGGGACTGGAGAGATGTAGTGTATGTAGGGCAGTTTGCTACAAGCAAGGAGACGGACTCGGATTTATAGATTGTGTAGTTTATCTTGCAGCTCAATGGATTAATTTTATTGGTTATGTTTTTTGTGCTTATGCTGGCAAAAGTCCATTTCTATAGAGGACAATTACGTTAAGATGTGGGATTGTTTCAAATCCGTATTTATCTACGATTGTTGCCATTTAGGTTAAGAGTATGCTCGCAGTGATTGATTGTATTCCAATAATTGTGTTATCAGTAGAATATTCGGTGACACTGAATAGAGCTGTTTAGTGCTTCTTAGGCGCTGTATGAAGCTCATAGAGAGTAGAATGGCATGATTATCATTAGAGATACAAGTTTAAATTGAATATAGTTTTAAAGTGATTAGGTCAAAGCTGAAAATGTAAAACGCTATTAAAAATTGAGTAAGTTTTTTGATATTAATATAGAACAGGACATCGTTACGTTCTGGCCAGTCCGCGACATGCAACGCGACACTGGTGTATGGCTACGACGATCCTCTTCGTCGCTGGACCTTCTCGCGTTAAGTTTCTTGTTCTCGCTGTTTTAACGACTTGCTAGCGACCTGCCGACCACGAGTTGGTTAACGAGACTTATAGATATTTTAAGTATCAATACTGATACTTTCTGTACCCTTCTATGAGTACTAATCCTGGATTATGCTGACGAACGTCGCCTTTGCATTCGCTATTTTCAAACAGCGTACGTTAATACGCTGTTTAGTTTAGTAAGCAGTCGTTTAGTTGTATTTTAGCTCGTACATTAACGCGTAATAGGACGCACAGAACGTACACAAGAATGAAAAGCGGCACGCGACATGTGAGGTTCAAAACAATTCCTCACTACGGCATAACGGTCTGGACGGGATCTCATCATTGCTATATGATGCATTGAGAAAGATTTCTGAGTTAAGTAACGCAATGTCGTGACAAAGTATTACGGTAATACTCAATCTAAGAAGGTCATCGAAAATTTCGTCTCTACTCTATTTCGCTGGTTCAATTCTAGGCTAAGGTTTAATCATCATTGCTTGAAAGATGCGTCATGGGTCTTAATGCTTCCGTTTTTGTTGTTGTAGAATGTACAAAAAATGGAACGATAAACCTCGCATGTACGATAATGGCGCTTTGTGTTAAATGGCATGACTAAAACAACAAACTGACTCACTGTTTGCTTGCAGCCAAACGGAAACAAAATCGAAGGTGTTTCTTCACCCTTAGACAACTTGATGTTATCTAACTGTTAGCGTTTTAAATTTTGTCCATAACCAAACGCACTCCACGGCTACAGTGCGCGACTGCTGGACCGAAACTGGTTTACGCGGTTTTATTTTGATCGTGCGTTCTTTTGAACTTCGTTTTCAGCTCGCTTTAGCTTGCAAAGTGGTATTAGTGGTAGTTGCATCACCTGTACGCGGTATGCTCAAGATCAACCACGATCTCTTGGGAATGCGTAATGCAGAAACACAAAAAAAAAAACACACCCCAATGGGCATGCACCGGTGTGTTGGTGTTTTGTTTATGTTCCGGTCACCGGGTATCCCTGCCCCACTATTAATTATCCCAGGCAAAAAACATTCAAACCTTGGGGTAGAACAGTGGTTTTGTTTGATCGTTGTAGGCTGTAGGAATGAAGTGGTCCATGCAGACCGTGTGCCCGTAGGTCACCGATGTTCGGTGTGGTGGGTCAATTTAGATAACGACGCAGTTTGCGTGAGTCAGTGTGTCAGCTGCTGAAGAGCATCACTACCGCTCACAAATACAAGAGCTTAAAGCTGGTGCTGGTGGAGCATCGGAACACGCTGGAACACTCACACTGTTTTCGGAGAAGGGGAACCAATTTTTGTGTTTTGAGTTCGCATAAAAATATGCTCAGTTTCTCTTCCGATTCGGTCGCGACAAGATGGCTTCGTTTTTGGTGAAGTGTTCGCTGCTGCTCGCCAGCGTCTCGATGGTGGTCGCTTTGTCTAATGCCGCAGGTTTGTTTGCTTAACGATCTACGATCGCTGCGGACAGAAAGATGTCGATGTTGTTTGGACAGCCATTTAACAGTGTTGCACGTTTCTCGTTTCATGCGCACATCGGGCGAATCGTGCAGATGAACTGCCCAGCAATATCAACCGAGGCAGCCTGGTGAGAGCTGCAAGAAGCCCACAGCAACCTCAAGGTTTTCCAAATTTTCCACCGTAAGTAAGCGTTCGGCGGAAGAATGGAGCGTCCCTTCCTACAAAACAATGAACTAATTTACATGCACTACACACCGTCTTCTCTTGTAGGCCCCAGTTTCCCTTCGCCAATCCGGAAATAGTCTCGCAAGATACGCAGCGCGACAAAAATGGGTTCGCACAGACGACGATCTACAAGTACCCGAACGGGATGGGTTCGTCATCCGTTTCGACAAGTTACTCGGTATGGTATTAAGCAATTAACGCCTGCGTGGTTGACGTCCATGCGGAAGACTGGAGTCAGCGGAGTTTTCTATGTCGATCATCACATTATTTACATGGCGCTGGTTTTTTTTTTAGGGTTCGTCCAAGCTGAACGGCGTCACCTGGAGCATGTTGATGGGTGCGATTGGCTTACTGTTGCTTAAAGCGGTGTACTAAAAAGCTTCCACTGATGGGATGGGTTGAATCATCCGGATGGGTTGTAGCATTTAAGTTTTCAAAAGTGAGTTTTAATCCAGTAAGGCAGTTTACTAGCAGCGTTTTTTTTACCGGCATTCATTTTAATCAGCTTTTCATCGAAAATTCTAACTGGAATCGAGTTTCAAGAGCATGAAGTAGGTTTTATGTTTCATTAAAATTTGTACTGAAGTATTTTCATAACCACGAGGCTGCAGTTTATAACTGGAAATAAATAATTATAGATTCTGAACCAATGCTGGATGATGTTACATTTTCTTCTGGTAAAATAAGTGTTGTTGGTCATGATAAAAAATATTTAAATCATCCATATACATAAAGCCCAACACATTAACACAGGGAATCGGAACAACCCTAGCAATTTGAAACGATTTAAAATGTGCCCAACAGTTAGCTGCGTGTTTTGAATCGATTTAAAGTATTTCTAAATAGCATCAATATAACGTCTTGTTCTTGTAATTTGAATTGCAAATTTTTGTTGTTATGACTTTTGTTTTATTATGTGTGTTAATTAAGCAATCAACAATCTAAAACCTTGAAGGATGCGGTAATTTTGCATTAAACTTGTGTTTGACCATGACCGTAAACCATTTTGTTTCTGTTTCATTGGTTTTTGAGGCTATCGAGGTAACCTTCTTTTAGTGATTAATAATTTTCAGTTTCTGAGCAGCAAACGAAGTCGATTTTCACTCAGCAGAACCGCGTGAATCAAATCCCACTCCTGCCGTTCCCTCGTAGTGAAGACTAATCATCTAACTACCTAGTATCAGTAAAGACAGTGAGGTCATCAAGCTAAGAAGATTGCTGATCTTGGAAATCATCTACTGCTAGCAGTATTTTGTGGCATAAGTACACTTGAGTACAACAGATTGTGTGAACTATTTAAGGGAGTAATAATGTTTATCATAAAGATTTAGGATATTTTTTTTAGATTAAAACTTATCGAGATAAACCAGGTACAGTGTACCACAGTTTTAAGTATAACTTACCTAACTTTTCACTTTAAACGTCAAAACTATCAAGTTTCTTAAACAGGCAGTGATCCTTCCGCGCGACATTCTTACCGACATCGAACGAAGCAACAGTTTACGTGTAACGGAAAACTCACACTAAACGCCATCAAACTATCCACCGTGTGTTGGTCTTTATAAGAAAACTTCCTCCTCTCGTTGGTACGATGCAGACCGGGGCAAACTTGCCAACACACTGCAACCCGTTTCCGGAAAAGGTGCGGCGCACCTCAAGATCGTATCAAATTTCAAAGACACAACCGCTGGCAAGATTAAGAAGGTGGCAGCGATTGTGAGTCTGCGACTGCATCGTAGTGATGCTTACTGGTTTCCGGCGACTCGCAGCAAACCTCCGACCAAGAAAACACCGGCAGAAGTAAACTGCTTCCGAACTGTTTTCGGAAACAAAAACATTCCGTGCGAAATTTATGACGCAATTTGAATATCAGGAAACAAAGTATTTATGGTTTCGGGTTTTATGGGGAGCTACAGATAGTGCAGTTTCCGAGCGGAACATTCGTTTGTTCGAGGCAGCAAACAATCGATATTGTTATGTTTGGTGAATAATGGAGGTTGTGTGCAAGTTTCGCAATTAGTGTGACAAAAATCATAAATTACTGCTAGTGTGCCGGAGCTTAATAAACCACCATTAGGAACCTTGAGAAATGTAGTGCTTGGGTTCTGAGTATGTAACCATGCGCCTCCATGCCGTTTAGAACTGAAGTTGTAAGAGCAAACACGTTACAAATGTTTTCGCTTCATGCTAGAAAATAATCCCACACCTCTTTGGCATCTCGTGGTTTCTGAGCTTTAAGCATGATAAAGCACGGTCAGTGTGGGTTCTTCTCATTCCCATCCAAGCACGAAAGCGCACTAACTGCAACACACCGGTGGGACCGACGGTGTGAAATTGATTTTCATTGCAATTGTTTATGACAAGTGCAAAACGTGAGCATCCTTATCGAATGTGACAGGCATTATAATGCAATTTTCTGCCAGAGTTTACTTGAAGCTCCCTATTTGTAGCAAACGGAACGAAATATCGGATGGGCGGATTCCATCACGTGCTGTGGGGGAACTTGGTGAAGAAATCAATTCTCATATTCTCGTTTGTCATTTGGAGCATGTGATGCTCTGGAACCCCTTTCCGCTAGCACGACCGATTGTGGCGAGAAAAGCCCCACTAATGTAAGATATTTCGCATCAAACACTTAAACCGCGCTTCGGAAGTATAGGTCCAGAGGGTGATGAAGCGGTGTCTCTGGTGAGTTGTCACTCAGGGACTGGGTCGTTGGGAAATGGATGCAATTATGGTGTCACCAGTACCAGCTTACCGGCAGACCTGTGTGGGTAAGGTAAGGAAAGGAACGCTGACTGTATTGCTCCACATATGGTGGTTGGGTTGGGGTTTGGTGGAACCATGATGACGCTATGGGATGGACAGTGTGCTGTTAGGAACGATGAGCAATAAAGCTCTTTCCGAAAAGCGATAGAAGTTGTTTTGCAGTTACAGTAGATGACGAACAAATTTGAAATATCGGACATGTCTTTGAGTTTTTTACGCGTATTGAAAAAATATAAAAAAATAGAGATATTCTTTGTGTAAGTTAACATATGTGGGCGCTGAGAAAATCTTTTATTAAAATATTGAAGAATAAAATAGGTTTATTTAAACAACAAAAAGAAGGTCAATATTATGCGATCTTATGTGTTGTCTTATTGATAACATGAAATCTGTCATGAAATTCTTTTTGATCCGAATGGCTTACTGGGCTTACTGACATCACGTAGTTGGATAAATCTCAACAACAACGGTGCAGATGGGATTTAGTTCCTGGTGCTGCTGTGTGAAAACCGACTTACCAGTCGCATCCACAGCTGGACCGCCCCAAAAAAAATCCTTAAATTAAATAACGGTCGTTTTGACAGAAATAATAAAGACCGCGAGTCAAAGGAGACTTAAAAAATGAAAATTTCATAGTTTGATGAGCCCCTATGAGTCCTTGTGGGCCTGGCCGTTTTATTTGAGTAAAACAATTGTCTTTGTAAAATTTTTCGCGTGAAGATCGCTTTATGAGAATGAGGCGAATACAAAATTTTATACAAGCCACATGGTAAGGGCAACGGAAATAACAATTTTTGGAAAGGAACGTAACAGAAAATCCAAAGGGCTAAACTAGCAACTTTTATCGTAATTATGGATTCAAAATTTCTCGTTATGGCCTTAAAAAATGAAAGAGAAAAAATGGTGGCAGAATGTTTTAGCATAAATCGCATATTACATTGCATGCATTTAGGCGTAAAATATTAGCATTCATAAGATTTTTTCAGCATATTCATTGTGTAGACAATAGTTTGTTGAAAATTATCTTTGAAAGTTATTAATAATTGTTTACCTACTTTTTCAATGGAACAACAACCTCTATGTCTTTACCGGCCTGTGTTTCTGGCTTTCTTGAATTAACTTAACGCGTAGTAAAATATCCTATCCGAGTCGAGCGAAGACATGTGTTCCATAGCAAATAAGCAAGGAGTAAATACATGACAGAAGACCTAAAGCTATATCAGCATCAGAATATTGAGTATGAAATTTCCGTAAATGCGTCCTTTATGGAAAAAGTGAGAAGGTATAAAAGGATAAGTACAAGTTTGTTCACTACTGTATCATGACATCAAGTGAATTGCATATTTCCCTCTCGCACTTCGTCTATGTTTATGTGCGACCTAAATCGAGTGGGAATTAGCTACATTCTTGCTCAGTTGTGACTGTATCACCAAAGCATCATGGTGAACAGTGCTGAACCATTCACCATAAAACGGGGTGAGTGTGGTTTTAGTTCTGTTTTTGATGTTACCATGATTTAGCGACCCATAAATAAGGGCAACAAATCGGTTGGCCATTCGTAGGTTCATAGTTCTGGTGTCTGAAACAGCGTCAGGACAGCAGGACGAGAGTGAAGTTCGATACTTAACGGATGCTTGAAAAACAATGTCAGCTGTCGGACGAAACGGAAAGAAACACGGAAACAGTGGCAGTATTTCGGCGCTGGATGATGTAAAGAATAATTTGGTGCACTTGTTTTTGCATAAATTACCATTGCATCTTGAGTGGAAAAATGCACACCGCAGCTAAATAACGCGAGCGGAAAAGATGTTCCTGCAAATACACAGACAGGCGGCGGTTCGACGGGGTTTCTGTGCTGGTGGTGTAATTTATAGGCTCGAAACTAACGGTAAATTATGCTTATTCCTTGCGTGTTCGGTGGCAACATATTCTCGCTATGTCATGGGGAGCATTTGTTTCCGGTCAATCGGACCGATGCCGGTGCGATGTATTAAGTCCCACAACGGAACTGCAACAAACTGCTTAGCCATGCTAGGATGTTCATACGGACCGTCAACCACGGTCCGCTTTTCCAGGAAGGACATACCGAAAGTCATGGGAAATGTAGTTTTTGAGTGTACCTTTTCAGCGAGGAATACTAATTAAAGACGGGAAGAAGTCCATCAAGACGGTTTCGCGGTTTGAATTCAATCCACCGGATGCATCCTTTCGAAAGGCAGTTTCACAACGAGAAGGAAAAAGGGTTTGCAGTCTGGCAGGAAAAATGGTAGAATAAATTAGCTCGCGTGAGTGTGTGAGTTGGGCCGGGAATATCGGTCGAACGGAAAACGATTGCAACGTCCTGGTAGGGCCGGAAATGGTACTGGCTACAAATCACGCTCCAAAGCAGCTACTTGAATCGACAAATCTTTTCGCGTTCGAATGTGCCTGGCCTACAAAAAACTTCGCGCAGGAAGCTTTGGAAGCAGTTCCAGTGAAAGCATCAGGAATACGTGGGAATATTAAGAAGCTGGCCGGCCTGTTGTGATTTGCTTTGTGATGAACTACCGACTCATGGCAGACTATTAAGCAGCGAGTTTTGGTTAGTAATGGGATGGTTGGTTGCAAAGTGAAAAGGTTAAACAGGTCGAAGGCAGTATTTGAACTATTAAATACTATGCAGATTTTTAAATAGCAACTGGGAATGATCGTACATGAGCCATGGTAGTAAATTTTATTCACTTAAAATTCGGTACATTTTACATTCAGAATTATAAAGCGAACATTCGATGATTTATTCAACAGTCAATTAATTAATTAATTTCTGCATTTCTGACATATATTTAAAAAAACCTTATGTTTCTATAAAGTAAAGGAAAACTTTGAAGAAATAACTATTTTTTTTAAGTTACAAATGATAATTTTACAAAGTTTTGTACCTGAAAAAAGCCAAATTGTCAGATAAACAAGATGTCTTAACAAAATCTCTTCTGCTCTGCTAGAAAATCTGCTTTTAAATTAAGAAAGGATTTACGTTGATGGCTTAGGTCCGGTGATACATTCGACAGTGATACTGGTTTTCATAAGGGGCGGGGTTCAAATCCCATCCGGACCGTACAACTTTTAGGCTTTATTATAAATTTTCCTGTCATGTTAGGTTAAAGTCGGGCACTGTTTAGTATTAAACCGGAATATTTGAACATGAACAGTAAAGAGTAAAAAGAGTAAAAAGGAGGATTCGATTTAAGGAGTTAAAAATTTAAAATAATTATACTATTTTATTTTTGTTTTATGTGCAGAGTTAAGACAAAGACATGTTTTCTTAAGACTTAGTGATGAACATAAGAATAGAAATACAAATTACGAAAACATAAGAAATATTTTAAAAAAATCTGCTCATAACACATTAACTATGTACAACAAAGCAAAAAACAGAAAATAACACAATGTAGCATAAATCAGTATCATCATTCCTCAGTGTGTCTCATGTATGTTCGGTGCTCGATTAGGTTTGATGGCATGACCACGACAATGATGGGATTTAATGGAAAATTCGCGTCTCTTCCCCGTTCGCCCCACCGCGGTAATAGCACCAGAATGACGAGGGACATTTAAGTTCGCGTAGTGAACATGCACGGAACGCAATCTGGCCTTCCATGTCACGTCATCGGTAGCGCCAAGCGTGTTTGACAAAATGGGGGAAGGAAAAGAAATATGCGGCCGGGACTTGTCAAATCCGGACAAATTGAAAGTGGATTAGTGATGGAAAACGAACGGTAGGTAGAGTGTGGTGGTGCGGTGAACCAGTCACCAGGACCTCAAGCTTGTGGTAAATCAGTGACGTTAAGCTCCTGCGGACGGCTCCAGTCTAATCCACCCGCTCCAAAAGCAAAGCGTCATCTGAACGTCAACAGGACGAGGATGCTTTTATCCCTCCAGCTGGGCAGAAGATTATGGCATACCGTACGCAACCGGCCGAACGAATTCTTCTTGGCATCATGCTTCGTTTGTAATGCCCGGATGCGTGTTTGAAAGCTATATCCCGCTGAGAGGAGCAAGAGTAGAACCGACGCTAGGCGGTAGAAGAATTTAATCTTTATTTAAAACATAAAAAAGCAACTAAAGACACAGGACCCCAACGGACGGTTGGGAGTAACGCTGCCAACTGGGTGATAGGAAGCAGTCTCCCGCGGGGACTTCAAGTCTTCCGTCGCAAGAAGATAGCAAGCGTCTAGTACAGGTGCCTGCTTGAGTGTAATTTATCTTCATCAACACCGGACCTAATTCTAATGGAGATTGTCTGTCCGAAGATGGTACCGAGGCGACAATGAGGTTGAGCAGTAGGTTTCGTTTGTTTATAGCTCCAGGAACCGTACCGTGTGCCGTGCGGTGGAGTTGATCTGACTAGATTAAGCTAGGAGAAGTTTGACAATTGTGCAATTCTTTCACGATATTATTTTTCCGTTGGATGCTGTTTAAAACGAACTTTAAACTATTCGCGAACCAGGAACTTCTGCCAGCTCTTACAGTGATGGTGAAACTTTTTTCTTTATACACTTCCACGAACCGTGTCTTGCAACTGTGATAAACTAGTTTCACCATCGATTAACGGACAGGCTGCATAATGGGCTTTTAATCGTGACTGCAAACATTATTTACTCGATATCGGGAGGAAATTCCCCATTAATTCTTGGCTTACAAATGCCAGAGTGCAATAGTTGTGCGAATTTATAAATAATCGTCTCCTGCTGGGGTGAACGTTACGGAGGAAGGCTTTACCGGAACATGCCCATCAATCAGAGCGATTCTGGTAAGGGATAGTGGCGGTTATGTTTTTTCGCCCGAAACGCAAGCCCACCAACGTTCATCGTTTCAGCAAACTTGGAAGACCTCGTTGGGTTCTGTTCGGTAGAAACTTTTCCAAATCACTGCTGTACCCATTGCTGAAACATGGACCGAGTATTGAGGCTTGGGGTACGGGATAGTTCGAAACAAGTTAGCTGCTAGTTGTCCGTGTTGTAACCAACCCACGTTTTGCCGGAGGTTGGAACTTTGTAAAACATGTCCGTTAACCATTTTACAGCGCGAACTTCGGGTCTAGGTGTTTCCCGGGTTCCCCAATGTTTGACTCGTTTCCAAGCGATACCAAGGATCATGAAGCCCTGTGATTAAGATTACCAATATTACGATAATAATAAACTTATAATATGCTGCCAAGGGTTTAGAGTGAAAGGAGTAGCGAGGCGCGCGATGCATTGTGCATTAAGCGGATAGGGTGGAAAAAGCATTTAGCTGTTCGTTCCCGCTTTGGTGTAAGGGATAAGGAGTGTAGAGCGGTGAAAGCGATACTATCGCAAAACAACATCCATAAAACAACTGTAATTGATACGGTGAAGCCGAGGCCGAGGACGAAAAGAGCAACCCGTTACGGTGGCAAAGAGTGCAACCGAACGGATGTTGGGTTGAAAAAATGATAAGTGTACTAAAATTTCTCAACTTCCTCGTGCCAGCCGTCGACGCTTCGGAACTGTCAGATAGGATATCCTATTAGAATTTAATTCTACTGCCGAAAGCAACAAAAAAAAGGACGTGAAAATATGCTTCTGTCGCTTGCGTTTGGTATTCGGAGAGAGAAAGGCGATGTTTCGGTTTGGATGGCGGATAAAGTTCCACAAGCTCCGAAAAAACATGCATCCCTCCTCGAACGTTACGCTTTGGCCAACGATTTTTCTCAGTAAAAATACGACCAAAAATGGCTCGCTTCTCGTGCGCTGAAATCAGACTAGTATGTTTGTGCGATAAAAATGGAAAATATTTTCCAATGAAAATATCCACCCTGCTCTCAGCCATGTCGCATATCTTTTGCTCGTTATTTTCCTTAAGCCTGTTAGTTTTCTTCAGCTTGATGTCCTTGTTTGAGACGGTCGTACCAAAGTTTGAATGCATGACTGGTGGTAATTAAATTATACTTCCCCGGTTTGGTTGTTTTCGTTGTTTTTTTTTTGTCGGCAAACATTTGCATAGTAATTTTTATTTCTCTACAGCATTTTTGTCACGGTTAGATTTTTGGGTTATTTTTGTACGATTTTTCCCTCCCCACCGCCGTGCAATCCACGGCACGGATGAACCGCACAGGGAGCTAATGACAAATGGGCGAATGACAAATCATTGGCGAATGAACGCTTTTTCGGCTGCCATCAAGATAGTTGCGATGAGGCAGTGGGTTCGATCAAACTTTCGCGGTTGAAAAAGTTTTCCCATGATCTGTTTAATCAATGGTTGGTGGGTTCTGCAAATTAACTCTAAGCGAAAGGAGCAGTAGACTTGATATTTAGATATTTTTGCTGGTGACAGAAACATGCACTGTTTCTCCCCTTTTTTGTGTTTTTTTGGTTACGTAAATCAGAATGAGATGTTTATTAGCATATCTTTTGATCGCTAACATTGCAATAAATTACAAGGCAGTTAGCTTGGGAAGTTTTGAAGACAAAATTGGTGACGTGTTTTAAAATGCGATAAGGGTTGAGTAGAATGTTTATTAACCGAAGCGTTCGGTTGGTGTGACTGACTGTGACTTGAGAAATTAATAAAGAGAACTAGTTTGGTTAATAATGAGAACTAGTTTGGGAAGGATTATGATCGTCGACATTAGTAGTGTGATGATTCGAATTTATACAATTTTATTTAGTTTTGAGCTAGTTCTAATGCTGTATCTATTGTAGTAATGGTGATATGCCGGTTTTGGTATTGAGATTTTGACTTTATTCTTCCTCATCAAGGCCTGTTATACCTACTGGACAGCTACTCAAACATTTCAGCAGTAAGAGTTAAATGTATTCCCTTAGTGAGGACTGACTAATCAACTACGTGGTATCGGCAGTCTAGAAAGCCATTTCGATGGCTGGCACGACCTTTAGAGGTCGTTAAGCCAATAAGAAAAAGGTAAATGTATTGTATGTCTGGAAAAAAGTGACAAATTTATCGATTTTTCATGCGCTCCCGCTGTCGCCTGGAGCCAAGCTAAAAGTAATCAATGTATACTTGTAATTATAGTACAGGGAACGAATGTATTTTTGCGAAATTATAAATTGCTTAAAGAAAAAAACTGTAATTTGTTTGTTAAAATGTCCGTTTCGTTTCATTTTTGCATACTTTTGAACGTATTTTAAGCGGAACAGTTCCAAATTACGAGTAATTAAGCTCCTGGGGGACTTATGAGCGCTTATTAACTCAGCGTTTCAACGGTTGAGTAATTATTAGACGATTACACGATAATTACGAATACTTAAATGTAAATAAAATGCTTTAAATTATTAATTGTATTATATTTGCTAATCCATAACTTAATTTTCACTTGTTTATACTTTGTTTTGTAATTACAAGTATTACATTAAGCTGGGTAATGTATTTAGTAAATAAAATTAATAATTTTTTAAATAAAGAAGAGAGCAACCAATTAGTAAGAGGCAAAATATTATTACAAACATTTAACGAAGCGAAAAATTAACCGAAAAATCCCTCATACTCAGTTTCAAACTGAAACGATATTCTAAAAGTGCAAGAAACTATGGTTAAACATTACCGCCCAACCTTATTTATTGTGCCCTAGACCAATGGTCACAAACAAATTCGATCCATACCAAATTTATCGAAACACATGCTCCAGTTACACAATGGTTGCAAGATGTACCACCGAAACTCTGGCAAAAGCAAAAGCGAAAATAAAATTTCTTCACTTTACAACCACCAGCGGCAAGAAAATAGTGCAAATCTAACAATTTATGGGACCGAAGATAAATCGGTAATGCCACATTGCGGCAGGAACATCCATGACCATGTGTTCGAATTTTCCAATCCAATGGCGTGGCGTTCGAGCCACGTTACCGAAGTGCTTGTTTCGGTGTTGAAATGTACCGATTCGCGGCTAGCTGCTAACCAGTGCTCGTGATCGTTTCGTTGTTCGAATGCCACAACCTCAATGGCAGGATATATAGCATCAGTGAGGGAACCATATTTTTTTACCATCCTGTAGCAAGAGAGTAATGGGTTGGTATTTTGCAACGTGCAGTTGGGCCAGCTGCGGGTTGAGGTTGGCGCGATTAAATGCCCCTTGTGTGGGCACAAACAACTGATTACTCCTGAGCGTGTACGTACGTAGAAACATAAAACGCACGCTCTCGATGGTGATGGTCACAGTCGGCGGCTACCACTACTTCGGTACAAACCGAACCGAGTGCCACTGGGCGAGGTAATTAAATTAAAAACCAATCTAAAAATAAGTACCCTATAACTTTAAAAATAGTTGGCCCGTTTGTAACGATGATGATTGGGTTTTCATCTTCTACTCGTGTGGTAAGCGTGTGGCGTAGTTGATGCTGGGGAATGAATGCGTGAACGTTACTCTCCCGACGGTTTATTTGTTTTCCTTTACGTCTATCGTGTTCGAATTGTTTTCGTTCGCGGGATAGCGGTCGTTTGCGGCCATGCTGTCACAGTGACATGTAGATATTTCATCTCGGCGTGATTAATTAGCAACGGACGTTGATTTAGATTGCTTCTGGTTTCTGGTTGGCAGTGTGCTTTTTTTTTTGCTTCTTGTTTGATGAGCAGTAGTCGGCTTAAAACTAAAAGCTGAAACAATCGTTTGCCTACGATCGAAGGATGGGCAAAGGGTTAATGTAGTTTTGAGAAAATGGCGCCTACATTAACCGATAGTGTCGTCGCGATATGTGGTCCTTCATGCAGATGCCACTAGAAATTACTAGCAGACGAGTTAAACAGGTGTTGGTAGTGAAGTTTGGTGTAGTAGAGCAGTTTTCCAAGGGAAGGAAAAAGGCCGCCTGACAATAGCGGAGATGGGACAGATTGCATGTGGATGTAAAATCCGGACGTGTTGACTGTAAACAAAACTAGCAGTTCGTTAGTGTGAATTAAGAACTCGGTACTCATCAGCCAATGGTGGCACTTAATTAAAACTGAACTCGATGTGTTAGCTGAGCAATGTGCGCAACATGGGACGGTGATCAACCATTACGGGCAAACATTGTTGCGTCCTAATGACCGTGGAATGCCATTAGAAGAAGCGTTTGAATGGGAAGGTACGTAGGGAAAAGGGTACTTTAAATGTTGTGCTCTAATGACCTACTGAAAAGTCAATAGAATGTCGAGAATGCCGAATGAAAATTTAAAATTATAAATATATTTTTGAAGAATAGACATTAAAGAAACAAAAAGGTTTCTAAATGTTGATGTAATTGAAAATATCTAAATACTAAACGTAGATCGCGTCAAGCTGCTGTCGCTTTAAAAATTCTTTCCTCTTCATTTGGTGCTTCTTTATCCTTAATCAATCGAACCGCTCGCATAGATCACCCATATTACCGCACACAGTCGATAATGGTGCGAAAAAAGAGTTCTTTTCCTGGGGGTTTTCTTAAATATTAATCAGCTAATTAAAAGTTTTCTCATTAGCGAACACCGTCCAATAGGCGGGGGCAGGCCAGGCGTTGAAAACGAAAGAAATTAAAGGAATTTGTCAACCTAATGCGGGTCACCGGTCACCGAACAGTGCGGGTTGAACAGCATCCAGCATTCCGGATGATTGATGATGGGGGTTGGCCGGATAGGGTTAGCGGGTTTATTTTTAATGATTTAATGAATGGATCATCATTGACACTGCTGCTACGGATGATGAAGAAGGACTTATTAATTTTCCATTGGGGCTATGAGTGATTAGATTATAGATCATATTTAATACTCTGACCAATATGTACTACATACTTATTTTTCTTCCAAATTTTAGATGTAATTTAATAGTAGTTCATTTCGGTAGTGTTAATTACGCTAAATTTTTGTTTTTCACATGTGATATTTTCATATCATTTCCTCCTTTTCCGTTAAAGTATATTTTGCTCCTTTTATAATGAGATTTTGATTCAAATTCAAATTAAATTGCGATGATATCAACATGCGATAGGATAAGCAATCGCAAATTTATTGTTATTATTTAAGTATTGCCTACATTTAGGCTAAAATATGTATCTGCTCTTTTCAAATTATAAATAATGGACCGATTTTTGTGTATTTTTTAGCAGCAGAAATAAATGAACCTTGATTTTTTACTGATTTTACTCGCAAGGACAAAAAATACAATGATTAGAAAAACCAGTCCAACGTTTTACGTGAAATACTGTACTTCACGTGTTGTTAAACTAGCTCAGCGCTAGTTCGTCCCGTTCGAAAACCCCCTAACGTAATGCATAAAATAAAGCTCGCAAACATACACACGTTGGTCACAAAACACCCGGCCCGGTAGAATAAATTATTCATCATTTCATAAATTAATGTAAAAACGAGGTTCAGCAATCGTTGCGCTGAGCTGATCGGATCGAAAATATATGACACAGTCACAGGGATGTTTCCGATTCACCTGGATTCATTGCGGCAAATTTGTGACGATGGTTGGCAAAAGTTGATGGCACACTGTTGACATGGTTTCAGTGCACCACCGGGTAGTTCATTTCCATGCCCAATGCTTTACGATGCGCTCTGATTCGTGGCGATGATTTTCAATTTGCGCTGAGCTTGGGAGGTTTTTTTTTGGCTTTCTCTTTTACACCTTCCCGCAGCTTCCATCATTCACAGTGGAAGTGGCAGTGAGTGATTCAGTGAGTGCGAGAGTGCAGGCAAAATTAAATTAATCCATAAATCATTAAAATTATCGACGACCGTTCGGTGGATGGATCCTGGCAGGCATTAAGGCCAAGGAATTCGGTGCTGCGGGGAGGCTGTTGTTGTTAGAGAAATATAATAATTTCATGCTCGAATTACTCTGGGCTGTTGCACGCGTGTGAGGTTGAATGTGTGTGTTTGTGTGTCGGGAAATCGCATCAACTCTCTACCCTTCCCCAGCCCGGAAGGGAAACAAAAATCCTGACCTCATCAGATGCGGCAATGAAAAATCCAAACCGCGCGATATTTAAGCTGATTCGCACAATAAATAAAGCAAAGCATTCATAATTATCTATAAATCACTACCATTTGTACACGTATCCAGTGACAGTGCGCCGGGAAGTGCACCGATCGTTGTACAAAAGTAAATTGTAGTGTTTAGGTTCACAGCTTAACTATCCGGGCGGTTGTAGAGTGGCAGTAGCTTTGCATATCTATCAACGTATTACGAATAGTGATGTATGTAGCTGTAACCTACTGGCATTATGCTGACGAGTGGCTATTTTACTAGCAACAATAATGATAGAAAATGCACAGTACCGTAAAGGGTCAGATTTCCGGTAGATTTTTTGAATAATTGAAAGACTACCGATGGTGCTATCGTCTACAAACGGATGCATATTTGAACCTGCTTAATAGATAAATAAATTAATAAAATATCTCACAAACGATATTGAAATTAAGCGAACGGTAAGTTTCTAAATAGATTGCATAGTTGACGGATCTTCCGGTTTATGTTGAACGTTGCATAATCAAATAGAAAATATTTAAATCTCCCATATCTACCTTGTGCTGCGTTTTAAAGATTAAATAAATTAAAACACGTAAATTAATTTTTTAGTTTTTCACCAAATCAAACATTCTTTTATCAGTCATATTTCAATGGAGTGGGGCCAAATCTGTCGCCTCTACCACCGGGGAGCGCCATCCCAGCCCAGTCTGCCAAATATTACGATTATTATTTATTAATTGTCTATTCCATTTTTCTATTTCATTTGTTATTTTCAATATTTTTTTGTTTAATTTATTTCTTCAATCGATTCGTCTACTTTTTAGGAAAATGCAGATACTGGTTTTTTTTCTTTAACTACGTGCAGTCTGTAATCTTTCCTTAAAATTTCTTCTTATTGGCATTCGACATTAAAAGAAAACGTATAAATTCCCATCGCTTGGAATGCACGCTTCATTCGCTTCACATCTCACCTTAAACCGACCGCGGCATGTTCCTTAAATGCCACCCTACGGGCAAAATGTCTTCTCACGTGCCATTCCCACCAGCCACCGTACCCGCCCAAGTATGCAGTGTGCCCTTTCGCACGGGCCTATAACTGGTCGGGACGGTTAGGCGAAACGACAGCAACCGTAAGACAGCGGCGGGATGACTTTTTCCACCCTTGATAGACCCCGAACAGATGGGCACGTGGGAATAACGACGCGCCGCATCTTTAAAGGTTTTTGCGCCTTTTCGGCCGGTGGCATCCTTTCTGTACGGCTGCATGGTGTTTTGTCTCGTATGGTGGTAAAAGTAGCAGCGCAGCAGCACAAATAGCAGCACTCGAAAAGGTCGCTAAAGTGTCGGGCGGGCTGGCTGCACCACAAACACTCTTTCTATCTCGAAGGGCAATAAAGCGAAATATTTATTTAGCGTAAATTGGTATTTATAACGCAATGAATATGTTCTAGCGAATAAAAATAAAGAAATTATTGTGGGGCTTTGCGGGGATGCTCTCGAGGGGATGGAGTGGTTTCGTGTTCCGGATCCGGATGTGAATCCATGCGAACAGAGGACAAACGTGCGTGCGTGTGTGTTTGAAGAGAGATGTTCGGTAAAGTGTGCGTTAAGATGATGATGGGCCAGAAAATCCTACCCCATACCCCGTCAGACATAACCATCTTGCACGTTGTCTGGTTTGGTTTGCCAGTTGGAAGGGAATGTTTTGAAAAGAAGATATTAACGTGCTAGGGTGCCGGAAGTATAGGACGTTTATCATCGATGAGTGTCGGTGGAGAAAGGCAGTAAATATTGCACTTAGCAGAAGAATCATTTTTCATGCGGTATTGTACTGGTTGATGAGCAATTGGTGTATTAACGAGTAATTTATGTCTCATTGTCTGTTAATAGATGCTACTTTTGTTAATTTTATGGACTGGAATCAGAAGTACACCAATAAAGCAATACAGAAAACACCAATGGCGAAGGCGATAAATTCTGATAATTTTGAGGAATATTCAAGAATGGAGGAATGGAAATGAACATTCTTGATTTCCCGTTTAGACGGTGATATTACACTTACTAAACTTGGTCGTTTTGAAGGGTATGACCACAAGTTTGATGAGAGTCTATTTCTATTGCATTTGGCTTCATCCTTTATTCTCTAGAGTCCTGAGTGATCTGATACTCATGTACTTTTATATACTATTTTTTAGACACAACTCATATAAGTTTTTATTTTACAAATGGGAATTGAACACTAGTACTGCCTTGAAGTTCCTTAATACATCAATCAAGTGGTAGGGATCGAGTGATCCCTATTAAACGAGGCGCCACCATTTCACTAAGGATCGTTCTGTCTAAAAACCGAGCGGTGGACAGGAATTAATTTACGAGATCTTGCACAAAGTTGTCTAGAAGGAACATTTAGCGATAAAGTTAAGAGATTGAGCATCGAATGCAGTGGAAAGGATTCAGCTAATGAAAAGAACAGTGCATATGACTGTTGATATTGGTTAGGCTTAGCAATCGAGCAGCAAGCGTAGAGCTGCTGTTAGCGGCGTGACTGTCCTTTGGAACTTCCTCTAATTTCTACAAAGAGGTATCTCCTGATGGAGTCCACATTGGAGTGGTATTTTCCAAAATGGAGCAAACCTAACAGTCGTAGTCCGCCTATAAGGAGGTTGGTTTCCGTATTTTAGTCGCCGTAGGAGCTCTGTAGATCTAAATGCATCAAAGAAAATTAAAAGCACTTTTATAACCATCTCAATAATTCAAATCCAAATTTTCATGCCACTTTGAAAGGCTTTATGTGCAAAATTTAAAAAAAATTAAATGCTTCCATGTTTGGTTACGTTATGACAAAAAAGGTCTTATATGTAATTTTTAATGTTTTGGAGGTGATTTTCGAACATAGTTGAAGTTTGTGCATATATTATTGCTCATCAATTCCAAAAAATATACAATTTCACGGTATCCGGTATTGCGTTTATGGTATAATCTTCCAAAGATCCAATGCAATCAATTGTCGCTTATCAGCAATACATGTTTTACTAAATTCGCACTAAAAAGTGGAGCGAATGTAAACATGAAAAACACATGTTTTCGTAACACTTGCCGTTTATTGTTGTTCGTGGTATGTTGCTGGTGCGGGAAACCCATTTTCATTACCATCGAAAACCCCAATAACACTTTATCTCTTTATCGGTTTGCTAGTTTGCTCGAGGGTTCAGGCCAAAAACCACCCACACACACACACACACACACACCCCTTTGTACGGAGGTTACCCTAAATGGTAACCGCAGGCCGATTTACACCGATCCCGCGCTACAAGTTGTGGCGAACCGCGTCCGCTTCATACCCCGCAAAAAAAGGACACCACAGAAGTAAAGTGTGTATTGGGGGTTCCGTGGTATAAAGGGTATAAAATTAACATTTCAAACCACAACGAATGGGCGATCTGCCAGTCTCTTGAGTTGCGTGGTCGAAGTCTTTCCAGCAGCAAAACCCTTTAGCCAGATGGAGAAGAACCGAAGGTTGAAGTCGTAAAACGTTTAACTCCATCATTTACTCCCACCGGATGAAGTCGTTTGGAGCCGTTGCTTGTTTGGACGTCAGGAAATGGTCAGCATCAGCCGGGGATGATTAAATATTTTGCGGTTTAAGAATCCCATCAGTGGTCGCCAAACGGTAATTAGAGTGTGAAGAGCGTCAAAACGACCTTCAGTACACGTTTCGTGAGCTAGTGTAAATATAAAAGAGAGGAAAAAAAAAGGGAATTTACAAGCATAAAACCATCCATCTTTGGGAAATTTGATGCGGTATGTGTTTTTATTTTTCGCGTGCCCATTTTTCGACCACTTTTCCCAACGGTTCCATGCGTCGTTCGAACGTGCTAAGCCCCCTCGGGGCGACAAATAAGTGACCATGTCGTACAGCCATCATTCATGTTGTACACCGTGCCCAACGCGACTGCCCACCAGCCTGCAGCGAGCGTCGTGTATATATTTCATAACTGTCAGCGACAGTCGGAAGATTTCATCAATCATACGTCGTTTCTTTTTGGGTAACGTTCGGCTGGGGTTTGTGTGTGTGTGTTGTTCCTTTTTCACCATTCGCTGGGGTGGTTCTCAGTCAGGGTTTTTTGTTGTTCCTTTTTGTGGCCTTCTGACGCCATTACTCATGTTTTCCATGCATTTTTGGGGGTTTCGTTTCTTTCGTTGTCCGCAAGGGGAGGTCAGATTAGTGCGCTCACTATGATGGTGTCAGACGATACAGGACTAACAAGCGAAACATTGGAATAATTAGTAACGAGAGGTTATGGGTCAAGCATGGGAAGATAATTTTACACATGTTGGTGAGATGGATGAGGGCGAACGTATTGACAAGCAATTATGTTGATAAACTGAAGCTGAGTTAATCGGCGCCGATCTTGCTATCAATGCTGGGTTCGTCTGTTAGCACATCTCAATCTAAGAATGAGCAAAAAGAACCCTTGCTTGACTTTAATTTCTCAAAGAGATAAAATGTATGCTGAAAAAGGATGAATCCGTTACCATAAAAAAACCTCAATTTAAAGTGATATAACTCTTCAGATCCAAAGCACAGATTCCCAAAATGTCCACAAATTTTAAAGCATTTCTAGACTTTAGTAAAATTTCTCTAAGAAAGCTAGCCTGACAAACATGAAGTTTTTTTTATAACGAGTCAAGACAAAATATAAATCGATGGCAAGGTTGGACCACGCTTAATTTAAGCGTTCTTCTGTTTAGTTGCGCTCGAAAATGGCGTAAATGCTTTTGTACTTAGTGTATACTTTTGAAATTAGGTGGACATAAAACAACATAGACATACTTAAAAATGGAACACACATGACTGCAGTAGTGTCCGAGTGCCCCAAACGATGAATCCCATAGTTTTCTTTACTTTTGCCTCGTGTTTGAGTGTCACATCAATTACATGAGTTGATGAGACGTAAGCAGGAGACGTTTAGAATGTGCAGCACAAGAATTGCCCTGAGAAATGCACCAAAATACTTGTATAATGGAATGATGAGAAGCTAAGTATTAATACAAATATGAGATGAAAGGCTAGCAAAAGATGCTAGCAATTTTAAGTTTACAGCTAAATTACAGCTGCTAAATTCCTCTAGAGATTTTAATGCAAGTAGTCCAGAAGCGCTGGCTTTTATTATCTTAAAAAAGCACTGTTTTTGGTTGGGCATAAGACATACTAGCTTTAACAGAAGATTGTTTACTCAAGAGCTCAGCGCGTTGCAGTTTGTCTTAGTGTATCTTATTTTTTATCCTGAAAAATCCAACTGTCTGTACTGTTATGTCCCTCCTTATAACAACTACAAATGGAGGAAAACCACCCCAACAGCACTGGCCACTGGTGACAGTTTAATTGAATTCAAGTTCAATTTAGAGGAAGAAATTTCATCTACACAAAAAAAAAAAAAACCATCCAACGGATGAGCTCCCTAATTCCCGTCGCGTGTCGCGCGAAAACAAAACCAAATGCTGTTCGCTGCACGCGCACACGGCCGTGCCCTAAACCGTCGCAAAAACTGGGCAGCAAAAGAACAAACCCTCGCGACCGTTAAGAAAACCCCGGGCCAGCTGCTTCATCCGATCTGGTTTCTAGGTGACTTGCTTTAATTCAATTTTGAATCTAAGAAAAACAGATACCAATCCCGGTGTTGTCTCCTGCGGTCCCCTCAGCTTTGGAAGCGCACGATTTCACGGCCTTTCATGTTCGCCACGGGATCAAGCAGCACGTCAACAAATGGGGGTAGAAAGCAAATTGGGATGAAGCACACTACAAAGCATCCAAAGGTTGCGCAGGAGGATGATGCTGTGAAGATAACATAAAGGAGCCGAGAAAAAAAAAACATACACCCGCAAGAGGGCGCACCCGACCGTTTCTGGTGGTGCTGGTACGAAAACGGTACCCCGTGTTACCGTGGTGTCATGGTGGAATTTATGCAAATTTGAATTTTACTTTCTCGCCTCCGTGTGCCTTCGTTTGCGGGACGGTTTCATCCTTTGCAGCATCACAACGAAAACCCAAGGACATTGTCATCTGGCCGATTATTTGATAGGATTAATTTCAGTCTTGCAGTTTCCTTCGGTATTCGGCGCTTACCTTGCTCGTCTCGTTGGGTTACGGTGGGCGGTAGAAAATCCTTCGCAAATAATTCGGTTCCGTTGGCGAGGTTGCTGTTGGCTAAGCGATGGCTTAGGAAAGAAGAGAAAAACACAAAAACTAAACGCATCCTTAAGACGCGGTGTCCTTGCGATCTCCGCGAAGGTACTTTGGAGAGCTTGTGGCGGGTTGAAGCATTGGAGATTATCTTCAATAATAGGATTTTTTCGCTTCATCATCGCACGCCACCTCCGCACACCACCGTCGCAACGGCACTACTAAACGTTCTCTTAATGCTGGAGGTTGGCAAATTTGTTCTGCTGGTGGGTATGTGTTTTCCTTTTCTTTTTCTGGCCTGTCACTTGCAATGTCGCGCTGTTGTTCGTTTTGACTGAATTATTTTTGCTATTATTATCACTCTTTCATTCCGGATCTAACCACTTTTTTGCTTTATGCTTTATGCTTACGGTTTGGGTCGAGCACGAGGTTGTATTTTCATAAAGGCTCTAAACATAATGTTCTTTTTTATTTCTTAGAAGAAGGAGATGCAGAGCAAATTTAAAGAGAAAACTTATGCTGAAGAGGTACCAACACTGCCTGGGAGTTCGGTACATTATGTGTTCGGTTGGAGGTTTCACATCAACTTCTTTCAGTGATGTGTGTGTATGAGGAGTATCATCGGCTTCTACCACACGCGTGTTGGGGCCATTTTCATGTATGCTGGCGCCAATTTGCATTTATATTACACCGCAAATAGTGCAGCAAATGAGGATTCACCGGTAATCCCGTAATAATCCTGCAATCGAATCTAATCCATGTCTGCTTGCCTGCTGGCTGGCTTGGCTGTGTGATAAGCATGTCCGATTTTCCGACTTATCGGATCTCACTTTCCGAGCGCTATGCTTATGGAATGTGATCGTTTTGTAGAATATCAATGATAAGTGTAGTGAATATTGATAGATAATAAGAGGGCGAATATCGTATTACAATATATCACTACATTAAGGGTCGATAATGTAACACAAATGGGGTTGGGTTGTATAAAATTATTTTTATTTGAATTTATATTTTCATAGTATTTGAGTTCTGAATGTGTAAAATGTTTAAAATTGTTGAAGATTTGTCTAGGATTTTTATAAAAAGGGGTTAAAGGAGGAGACTTATTCTTATTCCATATTTATTATTCCATATGGCTTTACAAATTTAAATAGTTTTAGTCTGCAATTTTTGACTTCCTTTTCAGAGCCTAACTGACGAACCGGCTGGATGAGCTTCCGAATGTCAAATTACTCTACGTTTGAGAATATAAAGGAATTTGAAGAAATGCATCAGATGGATTTTGGTCTTACAATAAAAACAAATTATTTTGTGACGATTTTGATCAAATATAATACACGTGATAATTATTTATATTACTAATTAAACGATTTAAGCGGTATAAGCACAATGAAGCGCTGCAAAATGTTAAGTCATGATGGTTGAATTTATGCTAAATGGAAGATGAAACTAAAATTATGCAACTGTTATATTATCAGAGCAATGGAAATTTAATTTTTGAATTACCAAAATCAATTTCGCACTTATGCATCAGTAGAAAATCTAACCCTAAAATACCATCTGGTATTGGTATCAAAATACCAAATACCGTTAAACGTATGCTTTATCAAGCAAGGTCCCACACTTAAGTCCAACGTGATAGCGCCTAATGTTTCTATCATATTGTTTGTGTAGTTGATCACATTTGTACGACTTCTCGTCAAGATACGTGTCATGGGTAGGAGTTTGTTAACTTTAAACAGCGAAGTAGCCGTCCCGGTTGCTACAACAAACGTGCAGTACGGTCCAAATTGTGAACCCATCTGCAGCGTGATGACAGTTGTTGGTGGTACGTTGAATACGGTTCCTGTTGTATGCGCACCATTGTAGAATTGCAGTGGAAGCTCTACTCTTCTGGGCTGGATGCTGTAGGCCGAGCCAGCATTGAGGTTAGGTGTGCTCAGTTGATTGTTGTTCATGTTCGGCTATTTATGTGTGTAGTGGATTGTAGCGTTTGCGGAGTTTTGAGTTGGGTTGCGTTCCGAAGCGTTTTAAGAAATTACTGAAACCGATGTTACTTGCAGATATGTTTCACTCGTGACTGATTTTTCTTTGCAGTTCAAATCATTCGCTTCCGAGCCGAAAACAAGACACCAATTGGTTTATTCAAGTCCTTTACAGCGTGTCACTTGTGGGTTATTCACTTTTGATAGGCTAGTTGTATCCTGTTCGAAATTCGTTCGTATTTCACATATCCATTTGTAGTTTTCACAATTTTTCACTATTAAAGTCTATTTTCGACACTGCTACAACTTTTGAAAATTATTTTCCACTGTGATTTTTACACAAATATTGACAATTTTTTAACTGAACTTGTGAGTTCAAGTTCTCTGTTCTGTGGCTGACTGATAAATGACACATTCACTCTCAATAACTTGTAGGGCAATCGATCTGCACCTTGAACTATGTATTGGTCCAGTACGTTCACTTGATGTAAAACAGATGGGATTATTTTGTACAATTATCGCTTTGACATAACCGTATCGTGAAGAGGCACAAGAGCTCAAGTGTTGTTTTTCTGTATTTTGCTTGTTTGTACTGTTCTGTTCGATGCTTATTTTTCATAGTTCATGTCAACACATATTTTGGATCAACGATCACGTTTTTCTATGCAGCAATTTATTATTAAGCATTACAGGCGACATAGCCTAACTTGAGTGGCATCAACTGTGGTGATCTGGTTTATGTTCAGATCGTGGAAAGAAAATATTCACACTCACATTAAAATTGGATTGACTGCTCTCAAATAGAGCAATAATTGTTCAAGTGGCAGTCGCCGCTTGGTACCTTTTCGATCACAAGGCGGGAAAGAAGAAAGATTTTTTAAACGTGAGACCGATAATGGGCATACAATAAAGTAAACTAAAGCGGAAAATGTCCTTTATTATAATTTAAACATAACTAACGTAACATTTTATTAATTTTTTCTCAACCATTCACATGTAAATAGCGAAATTTGCCCAATGTTCATCCCTCTCGCACAACGATTTAATTCACCAGGGAGACCTGAACACGGAGGTATCTGGCAACAATTTAACCCACTACAATAATGTCACATATCAATCGAGAAAATTAGCTCGCCACCCATCACACTAGGTTGTGTGCATTCCTCCGCATTCGAAGTAGCTACTCAGAAACTCAGAACAGAAACGGGATTTAACGGCCGCAGCGCTGTAATCTTATCTTCATAAAATAAAGATCGATCCCATGCCCTGATGATGATGATAATGATGCTGGTGAGACGGTTTCACCTAAGCACAGAAACATGCCATCAATAGTCATGCCGGTGTTGGGTATTACATACGGTTCTGACTAGGAGATTTTTCCGCTTTTCCATTGATGTCGTTCGCTCAAATTATTCGATTGATCCCTACGACTATTGGCTGTGCGGTGCGTGCACATGAATATTTAAAGCTGTCTTCGTTCGGGGTAAATGTGTTGCCTTTACCTCCGGATGGAGTTTCTAGCTCATTTCTAGGAGCAACGGAATTTTTCCAGCACGTGACAATCAGTCAAGGCGTGTGACGGTGTTGAGACAATTCTTTACCCTCTTTCCAATGCTTTTCCACATCGTCATGTGAATGATATTGCCTTAGTTTATGTAGGTTAACCGTTATCTGATTCTTACGGGGAACGTTCATATGTTTGATAAGTGGATGGAACGGAACATGGTACCTAAAGCAAACTTCAAACTTCAGTTTTCTTTGTAGGAAAAGACATGTAGTCCTTGCATTCACTGATATTCGTCACAGTGCACGATGCAATCACACGTGGGGCAAATGTAAATATGAAAACCATGCGAAAAGGAAGATGAGTTCGTTGTACCGGTAAGCACATACCGATTGGTTTACGATTTGAATATAGAGTACCAGCCCTGGTAGGTGTAGTGTTTAAATATTAATGACAGTAACGCTGATGAGGTGGGTTATCGATAGTCCCTGATGATAAGAGATTATTTGCAGTTGAAAAGTGAGTTTTTTTTATTCAAATAGAACAGCCAGGCCAGGCTTTATTGCTAAAAACTGAGTTCTTTAGGTACTTAATAGTCCACTTTAATATGAAATGTAATTCGACGAACAAGTGCCCAATTTATAGTTGATGTTTTCTTTTAATAAAAAGTATTAAGTCTGATTTTATAAAAACATTCTTGAGACTTCTCTAGCTGAAAATCCTACCACAAGGTTATTTCAGAACATTTCTTCTCTATCGTCTCAAAATTTTCGTAGAAACTGATCTAAAATTTATCGCAACCTTACGATCTTTGAAGCAAGCCGCACCACAGATGCATCTTTTGGCAGGACGAACAATTTTTAGCATTACTTCACCTTCCAGCGATATTCTCCCTAAACTAAGTAACCCATTTTTATGGCCGCGATTTATTTTGCCGTTTTTTTCCGTCAAAGAATCTCGTCGTACCAGAAAATGGTTTCCCATTTAGCAGCAGTGTAATTGCCGTGTTTCTACGCAAACGATGCAAGTGTGGGTGAATGTGATTATTGCTTTCCTGTCGGTAGAGGTTTAATTTTCTTTAATTTAATTTTTACCACACCGTTCTAACGTTCCAAGGGGAGAAACTCTTCTCTGCAGCAGGCAAGAGAAGCGCATTCGCTAATGAAGAGGGTAATAAATATTTAATTTTCCACCATACGGCACAAGATGCATTTGCAGCGTACAAATTAATGTGTATAATAGTAGAAGTAGGTATGGGTAGGTAATAAATATTAGCGGTTAGTAGTGGGCTTGTAATTAGATTAAAGAAGGCACCTTTGATGACGCTTGGTAGTGGAAAAGAAAGAAAAATGGATTATTGCGTATGGAAATAAATATATTATCAAAATATCAAACGTGGAATTGGAATGATCTTTAAAAAGAGCATATAAGAGAAGGAACAAAGGATGGCAATTATTTTGGGAAATATTTCCGCTGGAACATTTCCGCAACGAACGACAACACGCAACTTTAACTATAATTAGTAGTACATGATTTGACAGCTTTATAATTGTTTCCATGTGGTAAAATGTAAGTTTTTATGTCAGATTTTCCTCTCAGGGTCGAACCAGTTTGTGCTATTTGAATTAATAACATAAAATGTATTAAAAATACCTCACCCATCTTATTTGATGTGAAGTTGAAATATTTTCAAACTCCTCAGTGTTACATCAAGAAAAACCTTGCCACCTTACAAGGAACGAAAACTAATATGCTCCGCTAGTGGTTTGGGCATCTTGTACCCGACGTGTGATAAAAATGCACTCCAAATAATAATCCACAAACAGCCATTGAAAATAACAGCGTCATAACTTTCGTTACTCGTTCCATCCCGGTCGCTTGATGGAGTCGCGACATGAGAACCACAAAATGCCCTAACACGACCCGTTTCATCTTTAACACACACACACAAACACACATACACAAAGAAACTACACAACAACTGCATTCGGTGTACCGGTGTATGGTTTACAATTTTTCACATTCACCTGAGACGATGTTGTTACTGGTGGAATATTTAGAGACCGAGTGAAAAACGAATGAAGAAAGCAAAGGAACTTAAACAGCAACGTTTAAGCTTTCCCAACCTGTAGACCAGTGGACCTACGTAGCGAGGTGGTCACTTGCTTGACATAATAACTCTTGCTGGTGGTTAAACTGTTGAAAACGATACGTTGCGCTGGACGGAAGTGGTCTGGCTGTTGCGATGTTTATGCTGTAAAGAAAGAGATCCGTTTAAGGCGCGATTTTCTCTGTGTGGCGAAGAAAACAGAAACAAAAAACTTCACTCTAACCGAGTCGATATTCCAGACCAGAGGAACCTCGACTCGATGAGGGTTGGTCATATTTCAAAACACAAGTTCATTGCAGGTGTCTATAAATTGTGTGACTAGGTTTAGTAGCGTATACGTTGCGGATAAGGATGGATTTTATTTTTGGAAAAGTTTTGGGGAACCTCCATAATTATTGATTAGATGCTTGAAAATGGTAATTGCAGCTATTTAAGGAACTTTAGTCTAGCACTTCGACTAGCATAAAAAATCTCGATTTAATTTACAACTATTTACTTACATTGCCCTTGACAATGCTTCTTTAAGAACATGTAAAATAGTTTAAGCACTTGCTCTTTAAATGTTGCCTGTTTCTTCGCTCTGTCTCATACGTTACACCAACACTAACCCGAAAGTTCGGCAGCAATTAAAATCTCGTACGAAAAATACCCCAAGAATGGTTGTAAAATGAACCGCTCAGCATTCCATGACTTAATTTTAATTAAATTCCCGAACCGATTCCTCGACGCCGGGCACCTTCGTTTTACGCATACAAGTCGCTGGAGATACGCACGCGGCATCCGTTGGCAATGTGGTGGAAAAAGTTTACCTCTTTGCCAGCGTAAAGTGCACAGAGCCGAAAGACATTTTCCTCCCTCTGGATAGTTTTCTTGCCGGTAGCGGTTATGTACGGTAACGGTTTTACTAGAATTCCTTCACACAATGAGTTTTTGCAGATTTGCACCAAAACAAATGTTCCAATTTGTGCCGGCGGTTTTTGGGAAGGCATGAAGTAAGCGGGCAGTAAAAAGGGCAAAGGGAAAAGGCGAGAAGCTTTGCTTCCATTTGCACCACAAACAAACAGATCGATGCCGGATGGATGCTTGGTGGCAGGAAAGTGTAGGCGAACAGATAAATTCTTAAAGTACTCGGGTTCAGGAGATGTAAGGAGTGAATTGTTCCGAACAAACGTCACGCCTAATGTCCTTTTTCTTGATACCGTGACATTCTAGTGGTGATCTTGGAACGAGTGTGTGTTTTACGGAAAACATGGAAAAGGCTGTAGGAACTCTCCAGGCTCTCAAGGTTACGTTGACGGTCGTGTTTAACATTTATTTTGTGCATCGTTTAACTTTCGCTAAAACATTTCTTTCGACGGTTTTGTTAATCCTTCGCGATGGTTGAAAGAATATGTTGATTGTTGGGAATGTGCGGAAGCCCGGTCGTTCCTTTCGGTATTTTGGCAACTGTGAGTGTGTTTATTTACATCGATTTTTGTGGATCATTTGCTGTGAAGTGCTACATATTTATTTTGAAGCAATTATTGTGCAAGTGGTTTTTGACACAACAATAAAATGAACTTGTCTCAAAAAATACAGCATTAAACAATACCAATGATTACAGAATGCTTATGAATAGTCATCATTATTTATTGATGAATAAATATTCATGAAAATTTGGAATTCTTTTTTTGCAGTCTATATCTGCTTTTGTTAGATATTTATCTTACACATTTTTATGTCTTTTCTATACTTGCAGAAGTGTTTTTTTGTTTTTTTTTTTTTAATTTTCACTTTCTACTAGTGCTCTTATCTTTTTTACTTGCTTTGGAGAAAGAAACAAATTTTTATCACAATAACATTTCTCCCCGCTTTTTAATGTTACTGCATATTTGATTTGCCATAAATTTCTTAATTGACGTCTCAATATTTTTTTCAAATTTTCAATTAAAATTTATGTTTACAATTTGGTCGTCTGATCGAACAAACATATTAAATTAACTGATAAAAAATCCACTAAAATATTCATTAACCCGCAATCCATCACTCATACATCCCCAGTGTAACGTAACACTCTTACTGAATGTTGTACAACTCATCCACGAACCATACTCCAAGCAAGCAAGTTGGAAACGCAGCATGAACTTAATTAGCGCCTTCAGACGTACGTCACATGACAGCCGTCACGCTGTCGTGGAAAGAAACTTTAATGACTTTACTTCGATGATGTGTGGAAGGCTTATATAGCAGGGTGTCAGCTCCCCCGGGGGGTGTACTAGATGGGTCATAATTGTAATTAGTTAATTGGATTCTGTTCGGAAGCAGTAATCCTGCCACCGCTGCGTAACGGTCTCTTGTGTCTAGCAAAGGCAGCTAGCGATGGTTGCCTTACCAATAATACCCTACGACCACGGTACTTCTTTTGGATTTGAGTCCTACAATAACAACAACAAAACGCTGTTCTGAAGTGTTCTGAGAGAAGCTGATTTGCGTAATCGTAAGTAGATTATCGGGCAAACAATATCCCGCAACTGGGCAGGACCACGGCGTTGATATCCTATGCAAATCTGGTTTCTCAAGCTAAAAGGCAAACAATCGAGTAGCAAGCATCCGGTACGGTGATACAGTGTGGAAGTAGCGGAAAATTGTATCGGGCACGCCGATTCTAGTGAGAAGCTTTTTCGACGCAGGGAAAGGGTTGCAAAAGTAAACCATGATACGTTCTAGCAACCGGTAACGTTATACGCCCACGGGTTGAGAAGCGTGTCGGTAAACAGCAGTTCCGGAAGTGTGCTGGAAGTTTACCTTCACACCCTACAGGACTGTTTTGCGTTCGGGTGTGCGTGTGCGATCAGGTGAGCAAAATCTAATCCTGTTTTTCTACGAGCGGAGCAGCAACAGCACCCAACCGGGTAACGTTCATAGCCGAAAGAACAATGTTTTCTTAGCTCGATTTCACTTCACGATCATAACGACGAGACACACAACCCGTTTACATTACTTTCTAGCGAGTATGGTTTAACTAGAGAGACTTTTTTTTAGTAAAACTAAGCTTCCTTTCCTGGTAACTTGTACTTGAAAGTCACTTGAACGGAACAGAATTTTAATCGGCACCATCAGTCATGTCCTCACGGTGAAAAGTGCATCGTCGTAAATCACAGGCACCGACTGCACTAATCACTTCCATCGTTTTGTTTGACGATTGCAAGGAAAATCCGGTCTTCTTGTCGGTGGTGAAAATCTGAGCAAAACCCGCTGTATACCAGATGCGCTTCGTAAACAACCGAACGGTGGGAAAGGAATTAAACTAGTACAAAAGAAAATTAATTAGTATTTATAGGGAAGTTTTATTGGATTTCATTCTGTTATGGTTTTGCGTTTGTCGGATTGGAAAGATTCACATAACAAGACGGAGCAAGATAATAGTGAAAGAGAAAGAGGAAAGCAGTAAGAAAGTAAGTACTGGAGGTAAATTACACTAATGGTACCGGTTGCAACAATTTAGCTTGATTTGTTGTTATATATTTAAAGTTCTTTCACCGAAACATTAGGAGATCCACTTGGAAATAATTTTAAGTTCTAATTTCTAATTAATAATATAAAAAAAAAAACTTTTAAAATATTTAAAGCAATAATACTGTGAATCACTGTATCGTAACCAATTTTCAAATCATATTTATGGCCAGCTTGGAACTTTCTCTACTCCGCACAGTATAAAATTGACAGCTAGAACAGAAGAGAAATATTTCAACTATGGGTCATCAAAAAGAATATCATTTCACTGTGTGCGAGGAAATATAAATAATTGGTTTTTATTTAAAACATATCTTCAGCAATACGGCCTGGTTGTCCTTCATGAAATAACAAATAAATCTTCAAGTGTATCTAGGTCAAATCGAATAAAACTCATGAGTTTTATTCGATCATGAACTCATGAGCATGAGTCTCAAGCCTTATGATAATAATTGACTATAACTACAACCGCATGGATCACCACGGCTTGGACCAAGTTGAAGTGTTAGGCATCTGGTGGTTTTGAGAGTGTCAAGTGCTTGAGACTGCTGCCATTGAAAATTGCTGCAAAAGATCTAAACATTCAACATCTAATGCCTTCATCTCAAAAAGCCCAAAACCAGGCATACGTTTTTCACACATACCGTAACACAAACATTTTAAAATACCGTCAGACTTAATAATAAATAGTGCTAACACTTGAAATGTTAAAACAGATGACGGGAATTAGATGGGTTAAAGAACGAAACAAATTAAAGAGAGAGCTGCGTTCTGAACAATTGATAATATGTAAGTGTTTTAACACCTTTTTGATTTAATAGTGATTACTCTGTGCATCTGTTTAATTTCATGCAGCGTAAAAAAGGACGTTATTTATGAATAATCTTTTTCGAGCCGGTGCAATTATGCTGTTATTGAGAAAGGTCTGAAGATTCAGAGTGGATGGCTGATTGTTCTTCTGATCGGTTATACAGGGTTGATACATCCTATGTCGCACTAGTGTAGCTACAAGTGGTTTCGAACTACAAAAACCCTTCCAAACCTTAATCGCTAAGCGATGCATAAGACACTTGAGCAACTGCAGCCTTCGCCTCACTACCAAGGACCAAGGGTAAATTGTAAACAGGTCTCTCATCTTCACCACCATTTCACAGAGCACCGTTGCATCAGGTGCAGTTTCCGGCGCGAACTTCTTCGGCCAACTTTATGCCCGGCCGCCACCAAACCTTGGAGCACTGTTTTGCTCCACCAGAAGCACTGTTATTGTGGCTGCACTGTACTGATTGGTGTAATTTATTTCAGGTGAGTCATGGTTTTTCCTTTCCCGTCGTCGTCCCATCTAGACGGTGGTCGGGTTCGGTGTAGGGATAAGATTTGCTGCGGCTGTCTTACCGGCAGTGGAAGGGAATGAACGCAGTGGACAGTATTAGCCAGCTAAACAATGGAGAAATCCGAACGGAGTGCCCGAACTTGACAGGAAATTTATAAAACTTAAATTACTTTCGCTCGGGAGGGTGTGAAGTTTTCAGTGCCCGTGCTCATGTTCGCTGTGGTGAAACCGAGTTGATCGATTTGTGAGCGTGAGTGTGTGTGTGTGTGTGCATGAAAGAGTTTTATCCCGCATCAGATCGAAACTTCCGACGTAACCTTTAGCAGCGCCGTTCTCTGCCGAGGAAGTTCATGGAATCGAGGAACAAAACTTAAGAAAACATCTAAAACACCAACAGCCTCATTACGATTTTTTTTGAGAATGTGAGCGTTTTTGTTTCGCGCGAAACTGAATGCCCACGGGAATATTGGTTGGAAAAAGGTCGTATAGAAGGGTGAGTGTTTTTTCTTCTTCTTCTTCGATACACACACACATATCAAATATAAAAATAGTAAATCGTTATCGGGCTGTATGTGATATTGATAAATTGTTCGCATGGAGCGTATGTAGCAGACCGGAAAGGAAATGAAATGGCGTAGAACGGGTCACATTTCATGTACGATTGGAAAGGGAAAAAAGGTGGAAAGTGTAAGCTATGGAGTCCTGGTTGGCGATGTTGCTGATCGATTTATTTCGGGCAAGAGAATGTTTGACAGAATTTTTGCCGCTTTGAAGGTACTTTGGGAAAATTCTTTTTCTTGCTTGCATTAGAATTTAAGATCTCAAAAGAATTATCTTGGAAGTCTTATGACGCGAATTACTATGTATTTCTGTTAGCGTAATTTGTTCGATATTATTTTGGGTATGTCTCCATGCTGTAAAAGATTTTGATAACGAATTGACAATGCAGATATCAGGGGCGGATTTTTCGTTTATGGGAAATGTCCCAAAGCATAGTGGAAATTGGGACCATCTATCACATTGAATTTAAGTGTTCCATTTTTGTTGCCCAAGTGAAGTCATGTAGTTGGATTTACAACTAACTTTCCCTGCACATACTGGTTTAATGATCGTTGAACATTGATTTGAATAAAACAAAAAAAGCAGAAGCGTTCTGTTTACGTTATTCCCCAAAAGATGCGCAGCCTCAAGACGCATCCAACGGTACGACGGACGCCAGGATCGGGTCAGGAATGAGCGAGTTATTGCCGATTTTCCTCGGGAATGCTGTTGTTTTCCGCAATAACTTGGTAAGGGGTGGAGGAATCGTGTTGGGGTGTTCTGCAAAAAGATGCACGGCCTCTAGACGCACCCAACGGTGTGCCGGACGTTCCGATCGGACCAGGAATGAGCAAGTAATCACCGATTTTCCATGGGAATACTGTTGTTTTCCGCAATAACTCGGCGGGGGCTGGAGGGTTCGGGTAGAGATGTTGGGCAAAAAGACGCATTCAACGCCAAAAATAATTTACTGCCAAACGAAGTGTAAATTTTAATGAATTTTTTTTTATTTTTTGAAGTATTTTCAAAAAAACAACAAACATATTTATTCATCAGAAGTAAGTAACACGAATGAGTTAGCTTTCACGAGTTATTGAAGACTTTATTTAAGCGTTTGTAATCAAGAGTAGAAAGGTATTTTACACGACATTTATCCATCAAAATATGGATAATTCTTGAACCAACAGCGCTAAATAAAATCGTAAGGCCATGTCCTAAATTAATTAGAAGGAACTTAATTAGAGCGATTATTGTGGATTGAAGGAACTCTTAAGTAAACTCTGCAGACTAAAATATATCCCTATTTTTAAAGATTTAAAGCAGATTGTTGCTCAAATAGCTAATCAGCATGAACTTCACTGGGGCTTGTTTCATAAATCCTTAGAAATGTAATTATTTTCCCATTGAAGATGGCAGTTTTGAGAGCATGGTTTTTCATTGGCAACGGTTTTGTTTCTTTCACGGAATCGCTTCAACCAATCAGTCTCCCAATCCATCGGCATGTGTGTCATACGAGACTGTCGCAGCCCTTCGTGTAAACGAGGGCACAAACACCTGCGCACGGCTCACCGATGATTATTTATGCAGCAAATTGATTATTAATTGATAACGATGGGACAGCAAAGCATGTTCCGTGGTGGATACGCAAGCTACCATGTGCAGTCAACACTAAACCTAAACCCCCGTCGCTATTCGGCTGCAGATGGGCTGAATAATTTATGCCCAGACAGTCGCACGGACAAAGGATCTGAAAGGGAAATAGAGAAAAAAAAATGGCACATCCACGCATACCTATTCTCGGCATTCTAAAAGCATGAATGAGTGAGGGAAGAGTCTACAGGGGTGGCAGAGTGTCTTGCTGTCGGGGTGCTGTGACATGATCTCCGAGGACGATCAGGTCGATGGGTTAATTGAGGTGTTTAGCTAACGGGTCGAGGTGTCACTTTCGAACGCAATTTGCTTAGCGCTGTGGGAGTTTAATCGAATTTCAATGTTGGGCGAACCAGTGCAGCCGAACGGCCCTTTAACGATTTGGGTGGGAGTTATTTCGGCGGGGGTTTGGCCGGGGTAGCGACCAGAAGTGATGTTTGTACAATAAGGCTTAATACAGATTCGATTACTTGTTAAACATGGCCCGTTTGACCCGCTGTGAACATGCTGGGCAGAAGAATCAATTTGAATACGATGTATCTTAAAGAGAAAGCGAGAGTACTGAATTCAACGATGCGATGCTATATATTTTAATGATCCATGAGTATCAAGATTATTTTTTGCGTCTTGAAAATGTTACAACAAGCTAAGAAATATGTAAGTTAAATTTTTAAAATACAATACATTTATAGCAATTTAACAAGCTCAATTTTTATAGCAACCGATTTAGCAATAGCATCCATATCCTAAACTGGCCACATATTCTCGCGTAGGTTCAGTTACCTCCACCGCACTGGCACAGGTCACGTTTTCGGTTGTGTAAATCTGCTCGGCATTCCACATTCATGGTCTCGTTCATCCGATCCGTAGCCAAACGATCCGGCGTAGCACGACACCGGGACAAATATATATTATAACTAATTGAAATAGAACGACTTTGGCCCATATTGGAATATGTACTCGGTGCGCTGGTACGATTCCGGTGTACGGTAGCGTGCCGTGAATGTTGGCGTACAGCCGGCTGGATTTGGTGTCGGTGAAGTCGATAAGAATATCACGTAGCAGAACAATATCATCCTCTGCTCATCGCCATTCTATGCTCTGTCGGTACGCTTTTGCATTGGTTGGTTCATGGTGATACGGACCAAAGCGATGGTTACGAGTGTGTGTGTGGTTTGGTTTGCTGGAAGGAAGATACTATCGAGCACAGTAGAGTAAGGAATGGACAAAAATTGTTGTATAAAATAAAAGGGTGGCGGTTTATGGACGCATTGCCCAATTATGAATGAGATTTTTATGTTTATAAGATAATCTTCAACGTAATTGTTTGATCTAGGGTTAACCACACAAATATATTCATTTCTGACGGTTTTCATTTGTTGGTTGATTGGTTGTAATTTTTATTTACTTATTTATTTGCATTTATAATCGCTGGTTCGACGATAGTAGCTACAGAGCCGCAGGTTATCACAAGGCAGGAAAGGAGGTCATGCTCCATCTGAGCCGTCCTCCCGAAATGAGAATTGACTATCAAACGACGTCACGTAAACAACCAAAAATAAAGTTGCAAAATAACAAACTTTCGGGCAAATTGCCCTCATTTCAGATGCCTATTTTGTTACAGGTATCCTGGATTTTCGATGAGAATGGATTGTTTTATCGTTATTTATATTAATTTATACAAGCAATACGGCCCGGCCGTCCTTTATGAATAAAAATAAAAAAATATTAATTTATACATAAAAGAATTATCGTTCGAGTCATACATTTTCAGTAAGGTAGTTGCGGAATATTTACAGGTGTAAAAATGAGTAGGATCTTAATTTAATAATCTTACAATTCAAGCTCAAGGCTTGCAGTGGAATAAGACTTACTAGTACTCACGGCGGGGGAACAGTCCGTTGGAAGTTATACCTTTGCCCTGTCGCATGTATACCATGGCCGTTGTCGACTCTAAAATGCTCTTGTAAGCATATAAAAAAAATTCATTGCTTGAAATATAATATAAAAAGATCAACTTGAGCAAAATTTTTCTTACAGAAAATGAGAAAATCTCATTTCTATACAGATGTTTTGATAACTGCCCACTGTGAAGCACTCGCACAGACACACCTAACAAAAAAGCCTTTGCAACCACTTTACAGGAAAATTGCATTCGGCATCGTCACCAGCATACTCAACGCCTGCAGTCAATTCCATTCCCTTTGCGTTCCCATTCCCAGCGCCTTCCCTCGTTCGCTGCGAAATCGTTCGTTCTTCGGGACGCTAGCATTCCATTCTTCACTGTGCACCTAACTTTCTCCTGCTTTCCGCTTCATTGGATCTGCTGGGACGATCCTTTTACGTCATGGCATGGCGGACGGAGTTTTTCTTCTCCCTCTTTCTCTCTCGCTCTCCTTCATTCGTTTTATTTTTCCCACCTTCCGTAAGTGTGTTGAGTTTCCCATCGGCTAGGTTATTTCGCCAGCACTCGTTCGCAGCTATCGAAGAAAGTGTGTTAAAGATAAAAAAGCACGACGAGAAAAAAAAGGAACAATTCATTCGAGAAAAAAAAACAACGCCCGACTGTAGAGTGTAGGATTCAAAGTTCAACAGTAGTGTACGTTACGATGCACGAGAAGCTCTTGCGTGAGTTGGGGAGTTGTGCGTCTCGTGTCTCATTTTGTGGGGACATTTCGACTGTGAACGCGAATGCCAGGACCATGGGAAGGATACTTATTATGATTCCATATGATACGAAAATCATTCGGAGTACGTGACATCATTTCGCCTCCCAGGCTACGTTCCCCGATGGTGATGGTGCTGATGGCGCTTCCGAACCGTCGTCTGATAAGGAAAACGAGAGAGAAAAAAGCGAACGATTGCTTGATGGTTACACTTACATTTCCACAGTTTCGTGCCAACCGGCATCCCCTTCCATCCTGATACCGTTCGGAGTGAAATGGAAATTTCATCGACCAGCGTGGGTAGTTATCGTTCCCGTTTTTCTCGGTTACGCATGATACCGTGCTGAATGTCGGTGATGCTGGCAATGGTCACAGTAGAGGAAGGATACCATTCACAGAAAGGGAAGAAGCCCGCAAGCAGGAATGTAATTTGTTGGACTCGTGGGGGACAGGAAGAAATCGAATTGGAAGTGAAATGAAGCGAAGTGACTTATGCGCTCAGTTCATCGACTTGGCCATGGTGAACCAGCAGCAAGCAGCCTGCGTGGTCAATCGATGCGTCCAAAATCGATAGTCTGCGACGGACCGTATGCATTAGACCGTGAAAACTCGCTCGTGGAAGGATGTGGAAGGAGCGAATCTTGAATTAAAGGTATGTTTGGAAAGATTTGTTTATTAAAAATGTTGCCTTAAGCTAGGTTTGAAACAAATTGTAATTTTATTTTGGAAAAAAGGATTTATTAGGATCCGTTTTTCTGACTAAATATCGCTTTTCTTCATTTAACAACTTTTTGTATTATTTTATTTGTTTATTTTGAGTATCATGGCTTGCTTCATATGGTCTTTTATGTATCTATGCTTTTTTATGAACTGTTGTATTTATGAATGTTTGTTTTTTGTGCCTCTTACTTTAAGTCTTATACTTGTTTATTTACTTGTTTTTTTCGTTCTTTTTACCAAACCTTTATTTTGTCATTAAAATTGTTTATTGTTGTTTATTTTTACATAAATCGCAAATGATTCGTTTGAATTCGTTGTTCTTAGCACAAAAAGAAAAAAATCTTCCAACTTTTAACCCCAACGATTTTGAAACACTTTACTTCTCATCAAATCTTTTAATCCTTTCCCGGATCGACAATCCACAGCTTCACTATCGCTGTGATCGCTTGTGTGTGTAGCACGCCTTCCACTAGAGAGTGTTTTTCCACTGTTTCCTGTTCTTGTGGAATTGTGATTTAAGTTTTACATTTACACTCAATTTACATTTCTCTACCAACCACGTCCGTCCATCGTCCGTCTCGTGGGAACGTTAAGGGTTACTACCAATTCCTGCTCCCCCACGGGGACCAAACAAATCGACGGATTGTTCCATCGAAGGAGAAAAACTTCATTTTCACACTCCTTTACGGCATACGGCACCATCACCGGAACCCTTGTCTGCCGAATTGCTTCCCGCAGGGTAATGGAGTGTAAAGAAGTTTTGCATGTTCTACCAGCACCTTTACCGAGTGTTTTGCGACTATGCGTACAGGCATTTTTTCCCCGGTTTCGACATCCTTTCGGCATCCTTTGCAGCTGTTTGAAGAAAGGGTAAAAGAAAGCAAGTTCACTCGATTGGTTAAATTGGACAATGCGATGGACATTTGCGTAAAGTGTGCCTTGGAGGCTTTTTTGTCGAAATAAAGGCAGAGTATGAGTAAGGAAAACGCAACTAAGACAAGCTTTGAAAGGCCACTGATGATGTGATTGGAGGTGAAAATTATACGACGGATTCAAAAAGTCATTGATTTTTCGAGACACGATACACTTTCTTGTCGATATTTTGCATTGCACTGTTACGTATTGGAAATGTTGCTTCTGTCTTTCACAAATCTTGTGTGAAAACATATTTTCCGTGTTTGTCCATATGTTCACCAGAAATGGAAGGAAAATATTATAATCTGAAAGCAACACTTCAATCGCATTTACATCTTTATTTTCTTTGGAAACATACCCCATGCAGAGCCGAGTATTGGTTGTCTTTGGGTCGAAGCAAAAAAAAAAAAAACCCTTATTTATTGAACGGGATATTTGGGTTTCGGTCTGCCACTTCGTTCACTCGTGCCCACACTCGATTTGGGTACAGTATAGGAAGGTTTTTTTCTTTTCCCCCCTTTTACCCCCTTTTACCCCCTTTTTGCTACCGCTTCGACCCTACTCGTCGTCTCGTTAAATAAAACATCATTTTGTCGTATCATTTTTATGGTGTTTTGCAGGCTACGGGGTGCTGTTGGCATAAAATTTTATTACAGCAAATTGATAACAGCTGTAAATGGTGACCATCCTCTTTTTTTTTCTCGTTTTTGCTACAAATTGCCGTTGTTACTTGGGAGTGGTTCACGCCTTCCCCGGCGTAGCGTAGTCGATTGTGAGCAGGTCGTTGTCGGGCAAAGGATTCCCACTGCGTCGTGTAATCATGAGGCTGAATTTTCCGTTGGGTTGCGTTCATTGCTTTACTTCGAAGATGGTGCAAATGATTACCCGAACGGGAAATGGTTCATGCGATTTGGATACCCGGCCACCCTATGGCACTCGGTTTGTGGTGCATCCTGGGGAGTTCGTGATGATTCACAACAGGACTATTGAAGGCGAATCGATTTGGTTGTTTTTCATTTGCAACTAAGGTTCTGTCTATCAGATGGAGGAGAAAAGTGGCAATGGGGTTATACATTTCCCATCGTATGGTATTGAGACAACGCAAGGCACACGATGAATGTAGATATATTTTCTTTTAAGAAAAATATTTATAAGAAAACCTCGTTTTCATCATGAAAGGTGTTATAAACTGTTGTCGAAAATTTGTTAATCGTTGTTCATGTAACGTAAATTAGATTGACAGCTAGCTTTGAAATATAGTCGATAATCTACAGTGCTTCGTTCTGTATAATGGAAATATAGCATCATATCAAGTTATTTCAAAAGCATAGTAGATCATGTAAAGCTTTACAATCACATAATGATATCTTGCATTTATTTACTCTGTCCGTGCTCAACGACCCATCGATGATATTTTCTGATGACAACTTTCACTTATGCGAGGGAAATGCAAAAAAAATCCGTGAAATCCGTACACCAGAGGACCATCGAATTTTTCATGCCACACTGTGTGAGCTCGACTCTTTGCATCAACAAATGTGACACCATCACCTGTAACCGATCGAGAGCCCCTTCACTTTTCAGCTTTGAACTACACGGACGGACCCTTGTTAGATGTCAACGATCTAGTTGTATTTATTGATACGAGGTCAAAAGGGGTTATCAGTCCGTTGGTTTAAATGCAATAAACAATAAGAAAAGTAGGAAAAGGTGCAATTTATTTTTTAAAGTAACGAATATATTCGTTATCGTACCTTAAAATATAAACTTTTTGCACTTTAAACTGACAACACGCCTTGCAATCGTCTCTAGAGAAAGGCTGCTAGCCTATCCTCAAACTTCGATGTAAAAGAATCTGAGTGGTGACGTTCACAATTAACTTTATCCGGTCGGATTGACCTCGGGCGTTGATTAAACGATGAATAGACCACACCGTAAGAACAGCCCAAAACGGCAAGTTGAAACAACGTTCGAAAGGCGAACCTTCGTACCATCCGCTTGGTTCGATATTCCACAAGGAGATTAATGTTTATTATTTAATTTTTCCCATCCATTCACCAGCGCTCTTTCTTTTTTGACTGAACCGTACGATTGATGCAGCTGGAATCAAGTTTCCCTTATCCTTTCCACAGCGTTTGCCCCGAAGCAAAAGTGAGGCGATACCCTTCAACACGGTTTAGTGGTCACGCTAGCTGAAGAAGATGAAATTGATCTTGCGATAAGGATACAGGACTGTGCACGGGCGCACGAGTTAGTGTTGAATCCTTGGGGCCTTACTACGATACCGGAACTCGAGGGAAAATCGGGTTACGGCGAACTTGAGCCGAGCTTGGCTGCCTTCCGGCACGCACAGCGTGTAAAGGATAACGAAGGAATCGGTTGAAGGACTATCAAATTGATTTTTGATTGGTTTTATTCTATTATTGTATTATTACTTGTATCTATCGCTGTTTCGGTTACCGATATCCTTTTGCTTTGGGCTCGATGTGCCCTGGACAAGGCAATTCACTCACTTGACACATCTTACTACAAAGGAGTGAAGTTAGCAAAGAGAAATCCAACGATTCGTGTGCTCTGCCACCGATACCGGACACGATATTATTGTCGAGGGCTTTGGGAAGTTTTGCCAACCATTTTCCGGTAGTTTTTCTTTTTGCGCACCGGAGCATCCATCCGATAGCGGAAGATGGCAACGTATTCGAATAACATAATAATGATAAGGGAATCTTGGCTTATCGTAGGGATGATGTTTCATTCTCGAGGGAATGACGCATGTTGCTGGAGCTTGTTCGTTCGTGATCGAAATGCAATACCGTACAGTCAATCAGAGCCTAATTAAATTAGCTGTGAACAACGGAGCAAAGGAATAGCATCTACTGATGGTTTATTTAGCACAGGAAAATGTTTTTCTTGGTACAGAGAAGGAAGTTTTTTCAGAATTCTTACTGTTTTTTTTATTTATTTATTTATTTATAATTAATTATGACGGTCCAGTGCCGTATTGTTCACACCGCTTGTGTTGAAAAAAAAAATACAATTATTTTGGTAAGGCATTTCCTCCTTATTCTTTGCCTTATCCCGGGCATACTCGGTTGTGGATGGTTGTGGTGATGGTGATGATGATGATGATGATGATGATGATGATGATGATGATGATGTAGTGGTGGATGTTGTGAGTTTTGATGGTCCGGGACTATCGCTGTGACTATTGTGATGATGGTGGTTGGGTTCATCCGAATTCCGGCTATAGTGGTGATGTGGCTGTTCTATTGTTGACATTTGATGTTTGGTCTCGACTGTAACAAACAAATAAACATTGTTAAGACAGCACGAACATTTATTTGTCTGCATACAGTGTTCTCCAGTGCAGTCCAGCCATGACATTCCAAGCTCAATCTAGTCAACGTCCAATCAAAGGATGATCGACAAGCTCTATCCCGCAGCAGTGAAATCAATTTCACTACTCCCGAGACCGATCCCGCCAAACACCCCGAACCCGACGCCAACGCTGTGAAACTCAATGTGCCAAAACTGGACTGGAGTGTAGAACACTGTACTTTCAACAGCGCCTGCCTCCCTTTTACGGCAGTGTTGGAATCGCCCTCGAGTGCTGTTGCCCAGTCATCGGATCACCCGTGGCACTACAAAAATACACTTAAGACGTAGACAACAAAACATTTAACAAAAAAGGAATGGGGAAATACGAATAAGGATTGTAAGGATGCTTGGGATGTGGAATCATAGGACAAGACCGTTGTCTCTGGCGAATCGGTGAATGATCCTCATGTAGGGGAGGTCCTTGGTAGCCAACACTTCTCTAATTTCTGTACCCGTTCGTCTGCCGACATTCTCGACTGCGCTCAACAAGGAGGGTCTTGCGGTTTCAAATTCCACGCAGGACCACAGAAGGTGATCCACATCGTGGAATCCGTCACCGCAGCCACACACTTTTGTCTGAGCCAGAGTTATACGCTGTAGATGAGCATTCAACGCAAAATGATTCGACATCAGTCGAGACATCATTCGTATGAATGCCCGGTCTACAGAGAGCCCATCGAACCAAGGCCGCAGGGACACTTGCGGAGAGATCGAGAAAAGAAAACGCCCGAGTTCATCCGCCTCCCACATGCTCTGCCAGCGAGACAGGAAAAGTTGCTGTGGGAAACGAAGGAACTCCTGGGCCGAGATCGGTCGGTCGTAAAAAGCGCCTTCTTGGACGCCTGTTTTGGCCAGTGAGTCTGCCTTTTCATTGCCGGGGATTCCACAATGAGAAGGGACCCAAATTAGCGAGATCTTATACGCCTTATCGAACATTGAGCCAAGCAGTTCAATGATTTTTACGGTGAGGAAATCCTGACTCTTAACAGCCTTCGGAGATCTCAGAGCTTCAATAGCACTAAGGCTATCAGTGAAGATGAAGTACTGGTCCGAAGGTCTCGCTGCTATCATGGATAGTGCGTACAAGATTGCGGCTAGCTCTGCGGTGTAAACACTACATGGCTGCCTCAATTTGAAAAATGCCTCGGTGAACTCGCTAAAAACACCGAAGCCAGTGCCCTCCTCAGAGGATGATCCATCAGTGTAGTACTGGCTTATTTGGTCTAAATGACCATACTTATTCATGAAAATACCCGGAACTACCCTCGGGCGAAGATCATTAGGTATGGTCTTAATTTCCTCGCGCATCGAGGAATCTGTTTTTAAAATGGAACTGTAGTTCTCAGGAAGGGCAGCACGATTTAATGCCTGTGGAGCGCTAGGATGCACTTGTAGGGCAACAAAATCTTCATAAATCTTGAGGATTTTGCTCTTAGAACCTGTCTCTATAAGCGCTTCAAAATTTTCTATTATCAAGGGATTTGATACTGAACAACGGACTAGAAGGCGAAGCGACAGCATTTCAAAACGTAGTTTGAGCGGCATCACTCCGGTCATCACTTCTAGGGACATGTTGTGTGTAGATTTCATGCTCCCTAGTGCGAGTCTAAGACAGCGGTACTGTAGCCTTTCGAGCTTGAGTATCAAAGTATTGGATGCCCAATGGAAGCATATGCTTCCATATTCCAATACGGATAGTACCGTTGTCTTATACAGTCTCAGGACGTCTGATGGATGTGCGCCCCACCAGAATCCTGTGACTGTCCTTAGAAAGTTGATTCTCTTACTGCATTTTTGTACCAGATGGGTGAAATGAGTACTCCAGTTTAGCCTTGAATTAAACCATACACCAAGGTATCGAAAATTGTCGGATGTTGATATCTTTTCACCATATAAAAAGACATCAATTTTCGGATCATATAGCCTTTTCTCCCTGTTTTTTTCCGTGTCGCTAAAAGGAGAAAAGACTACCATCTCAGTTTTCGTTGCAGAGAACTTGATACCAAGGTTTTCAGACCACTCGGAAAGATTGTCCAGAGTGGTTTGTAAAGCCAGTTGTATTTCGTCGGCGTCTCTGCTTGCAATAGATATAACGCCGTCGTCTGCCAATTGTCTAAGACTGCAGTTTGGCGCTAGACAAGAGTCTATCTCACTAACATAAAAGTTATACAACAGGGGGCTCAAGCAGGACCCTTGTGCTAGTCCATGGAAACTGGTCCGTTTTAACTGCACGTGACCATTGTTGAAATTCATAACTTTTTCCGACAAAAGGTTGAATAATAAGTTATTCAACTTTGGTCCCAGGCCCGCATTTTCTAACTTTTGACTCAGTTTGTATGGAGAAACTGAGTCAAATGCCCCCTGTATGTCAAGGAAGATAGACCCCATGTTCTGCTTGCGTGCACGGGCAAGCTCTATTTCTGTCACCAAAAGCGCTAAGCAGTCATTAGTACCCCTGGCTTTACGAAAACCAAACTGGGTATCTGATAGAAGGTTGTTTTTTTCCAACCATTCTTCTAACCGTAAGAGAATCATCCTTTCAAGGAGTTTCCTCAGACACGATAGTAGCGATATTGGCCGATATGAATCGTGTCTTGATGGCGGTTTGCCAGGCTTCAAAATAGTGACAACTTTCACTTCTCTCCATTCTTGCGGGACGCTGTTGAACTCCAACATATTGTTGAAGATTCTTAACAGACGTTTCTTGCCCATGTCGGGGAGATTTTGCAGCAGTTTGCTGTTGATCTGATCCAGGCCTGGGGAAGAATTTTTGCTTGATAGAAGAGCAAGCGATAGCTCAACCATAGTGAACGGTGAGTCCATGATAGGGTCACTGCCAGGCGCATTTTGTGCAAAGTTTTGCGCAGGAACGAAATCGGGGCAAAGCTTGTGGGCAAAATCATTCAACCACTCGCCAGAAAAGCTTTCGCTCTCGTTAGTGTTATTGCTGTTTCGCATCCTTCTAGCCATCCTCCAAAGTGAATTAAGTGAAGCGGAAGGGTCTAGGTTATTGACGTATCTACGCCAATAGCCCTTTTTCTTCGCCTTCAACAGGTTTTTGCACGATCTCTCCAGTCCTTTATATTTTTCATATAAAGACCTTGAGCCCGTGTCCCGGAATGCTTTAAACGCCTCCCGCTTCTTATTAAAAGCCGCTTGGCAATCCTTGTCCCACCAAGGAGTGGGAGGTTTTTTGAATGTCCTTGCTTGGTGGGAGCGCCTTGTTTGGGCCTCAAGAGCGCACTTGTTCATAATTGAAACAAGTTTTTCGTACTCCTGAACTGGAGACAAATCTTCCAAGTCAAGAGAAAGCGAAGCGGCTACTAATTCACCGTATCTTGTCCAGTCGATGTTCCTCGTTAAGTCACATTTAACAGGGATTCCACCTCCTGGACATCCTCCCTTGATGTAGGAAATTTCTATCGGCAAGTGATCACTGCCGATAGGGTCCTGGATCACCTTCCAACTAAAATCCAGGGCCATCGCTGATGGACATAGAGACAGGTCCAGTGCACTCGCCCTACTCTTAGTTGTCTGCATCCTAGTTGCCTCTCCTGAGTTGAGAATTGAAAACCCAAATCTGTCGCAGATGTCTCGGATAATAGGAGCGCGAATGTCATCCTTATCGCAGCCCCAGTCGACTCCGTGAGAGTTGAAATCTCCCAGGATCAAAAGTGGTCCAGGCAAGACCACTGCTAAATTTCCAAGATCCTCTTTGAACTTTTCAATTTTTTCCTTTTCATTGTTGGCTATCGGGGGGATATAAATTGAGGTAATTGTCACGTGAAGATCGCCAAGTTTTGCCTTGACTGCGACAGTTTCAATAATATCTTGTTTAGGGGTGGGTATTCTGGTGAAAGTGTGACTCTTTCGAACACCAATCAGTACCCCTCCACCCCTTGTAATGCGATCTTCACGGATTATATTATATCCGGGGAAGGTAAGATTAATGTCTTCCGATAGCCAAGTTTCACAGAGGGCGAACACATCACAGTTGTGCTCGCCCACTAATGCTTTAAAGGAGTCTAGCTTGCCAAGCAAACTCCTACAGTTCCACTGTATGATGGTGGGAATCGGAGGAATTAATCGTCCAATCGGACCATCATGCTTAAGCATGGCCATTGGGCCAGCCACTGTTTGATCATCCCCTTCAGGAAAGGAAGGGCCCAAGTAGCGATCATGTGCAGGTGCTGCGGGAGGTTCAGGGTCATGAGGAGGGACTCTAGGATCTCGGAAAGGGACGGGGTAGGGGTTTTCGGACAACCCCCGATTGGAAAAGCCAAGCTATCCAGAGGGGCTTCGGTCCTTGGGGATCGCTTCTTCTTGGGCTCCTTCCTGGCAGGTTGAGGAGCGGGAGCAGAAGGATCAGCGTCTCGAGTTGGGACTGAGGATGATGCTTTAGCAAGACGCTGTTGTGCCAAAGGTTTACTTTTTTTTTTAGGACCTTCCGTTGTATCTTTTTGTATGATACTCTGGTCTTAGCTGATCTCAATGGCACCTGTTCGGGTGCAGTTGGGTTGGACTCGCCATTTGCAGCTGTATCCAAAACTGCAAAAGGGTTCGACGCGTTCGCACCTTTAAGGGCGTCGCTATAAGAGCCGCGTGCCCTCTCAGCTACCGTTTTTGTCTGTTCCCTTTGCAATTTACGGTACACCGGGCACAAGACTACCTCATGCCAGTCTTCCCGACAATGCGAGCATTTTTGAGAAGGGGCTTTGCACTCCTCGGTGGCATGCGCCCCTCTGCATTTTCCGCAGCATATTTTGCGAGTGCAAAACGGATCGGCATGTCCGATCCGACTGCACTTCGAACAGGTGGCCACCCTTGGCACGTATGGCCGGTCGATCGGTATCCGGAGACCTTCAATAATGAGGGCCTGCGGAAGAACCGTACCCTCGAACGTGATCCTGATTGAGGAGGTCGGTACATATTTTTTTCCCTCCTTCGCTGAGGCGTCAAGCTTAAAAAGCTTTTTTGCCTCGAGCACTTTTACTTTTGGTGTACCTGGGGCTTGAAAAGCGCCCACGCCATATTTAACAATATCCTCTTCAGGATATTCGAAGTCCTGGATCACGCCGGACACTTCAACCAAACTACCGGGGATATAAACCCGGTAGTGCTCCGTAAACTCTGGATCAGCCGCAATGACGTTGGCTTGAGCCCGGTCCTTTGCGGTAACCCTGATCTTATTTGGACGCATCCGAAACACATCGGCAACGCCCGGGTACTTCTTAAACAGCGATGCCGCGATCGTCCTCACATCGAGCTGTTTTGTTCGTGGCATAAAATAAACAACCGGCTTACCCTCCCACGACGGCGGGTAAGCACGCGCTCGGTGTTCCGATAGCGGCTCGTTGGATGCTACCAGCGGGGCACTTTTTGCCACCTGGGTATTCTTTGCCAAAGTGGCACCACTACATGCGGCCTTCGATGTCGAAGGCCTTTCGTCGATCGCTATTTTTTTTGCCGCTGGCGCAGCCTTAGGGCGCCCAGGCTTTCGTTTTACCTCCCTGGAAGAATCATTCTCCCGATCCGAATCAGAGACATCCTGCTCTACCGCCATGGTAGAGCCGGGGACAACGGTGCGTATAGGGAAGGATAACACTTACCGTGACACACGATGCTCTAATAGACAAACTCACTCACAGGCACACACACACACACACACACAGTAGGACTGCTACAAGCGCCGATCGATGCGATAACGCTGCGTCGATACGCTTGCTTATCGCTTGCAACGATCAGCAGCAACGATACACACACTCACACCACAAGAACACACGTCGATCGCTACTCGATCGATGGAAGTAACGGTACACGGTACACTCTTCGCACGAAGACAGGAGAAAGGCGGAGACACCGATAAGTGCGTACGGGTAATCGCGTTGACTACGCATTCGCACTCGAGAACAACAACCACTATCTGCCGTATGCGAAAAATACAAAGACGCTTCCGAGCGGAATACGTCCTCTCACTACGGAAGCTGGAGGCAGACTCACTGTTTTTTTTAGTTGATGTTTTTTTATATTTACTAAACGATTGCAGTTTTTATTGATAATTTTGTGTTGTTCAATGCATTTTAATAGAAACAAATATTTAAATGCTTCATGCTGTCCTAACTCCTGTTAGTATTTTTTTCCTTAAGACAATGATCCTAATTGATAAATCAATGAAAGAAAAACTAAATACTCCTAAACTCCTATCAATTTTTCGCCCCGATGACTTCCATCATGCCATTTCCCACCAAGATTATAGCCCAGAACGTATCAACCGTATCATATTTCCATTAATTAAGTCTATAGCCGGCTGCTTGAAATAATCCGACGCTTTCATCAAGCATCACCATCACGCACTTAGCGTTATCGACTTTTCAGCTTAACGGCATACGCGCCCACGGCAAACGGTGCCCGCCACAAGGGCACAAGTCTTTCCACGGTTATAGAAATTAGCGAAAGCGTTATTTGTCTTTTCCTTTTGCGTTGCGCTCCCCCACAAGGTAAACAGTTTTATCTCCGTACACAAACAGTCACAAACAATCACGCAGAAGATGATGGCTGGAGCAGGTTTGATTTTGGAAGGAACTCTGTGAAGTGTCTGTGACGAGTTGCCTTTTGCCAGGACACGGAGCGATGGAAGCGAGAGCATATTTGGCAATGATAATATTTGCCCAACCCGCATAATTTTCCGTTCGGCGGCTTATGGCACGGTGCCAAGCTGCTTGACTTGGTCGGATGATAAATGCTGTAACATTTAACCAAAGTGCCTGCACGCGGATGCTGATGATGATGATACTGCCCTAGGAAGGTGGTGTAGATTTCAGCACGGAGACACAGATGCGATCGGTTGTGTGAGGCGTTTTGGTTCGCAAAAATAGGGCCTTTTCTACATTCACATTTTCGGTTGTGATGGGTGACCTTTTCTTTGCGGTAGGGCAAATCGATGGCGAAAAAAGGGCAATGGATTGTGCGTTTAGATTCAATTATTGCGTCGTTAGCGGTGTCACGGATTATGAGGGTGACATTTGAAAGCAATTGTTTATAGTGAAGCTGGGGAACTGTGGGTAAGGAAGTTGGGGTTGAATAATGTCTTCGAAAATGTGAACAACATGAAGGTAGGTTGATTTGTATATTATTGATGCGTAAATATTGCTCAGAGCATGTGTCGTGACATTTCCTTTTGGCTGGTCTTTTCTTGATGATCTTGCAAAAAACATGGGCAACTGAACAGTTAGTTTGGATCGTTTCTTAACGGATTTTATTTAAAATTAGGCGTTTAATTGTATTTTGAAGCAGTATCCGGGTATTGGACAAATTCTTTAATTTAAAACATTAATTCCATAAAAATACGACATGAAGCACCACGTAAATTGTCCTCTTTTAAAGACACAGCCCATCATCGAAAGAAAGAGCAGCGATTTGTTGGTGTAAAATTTCCGTCAACTTGTTGACAAACGTCCACCAAACTAATCCAACGGCCTGCCGCCTGTCGAGCGATTTTTCACGCCACGTCTGTCGGATGGATGATAAAAGGGCGCACACCGTTCATCCCACCGGAAGCGACGTGACTGAGGTTGAGTTTTTGATTAATTATCACGGCCCACTTGTCGCCTGGTCGCTTCCCGTCGGCAGCCAATTCCCGCCGAGAATCCTCTGGCCCTCTTCCTTGCGCAGCGGGGTCAAACCCGGAGGGGATCATCATCAAAATGGAAGACTCCGCAAGCAAAACGTTCTGCTTCACGCCTTACTTGACAGGTCGTTCACCTTCGATACGCGAAAATCCTCATCACTGTGGCGCTCTTGCGGGCGAAACAGCTCACCCCTCGCGAGGAGTAGTACGGGTACCGTTCCGTGAAAGCTTCGAATGTCAAGTGCAGTCCGTATCGTAAATCAATCATCCAATCAACTCTGAACCGGAGCGTGAGTACTACTAGCTACACTCGTTCCGTGCAACCGACAAGCGACTTCCGAAACTTCGGGAAGTGTTTGCGAATATTTTGGCAGAGCCCGAAACAGAGGCGAACACATCGTGTGCTGTTTTCCGAATAGGAAGAAAATAAAGTACATAAACCGAGACACTACATCAAGAGGTGCGTGATTGACGGTCGGTTTATTTGTTCTTTTCCCGGTTCCACTAGCTTAATGCTTGGATTCCCTTCAACATTCAGTGGGATGGCAACATGCCGGTAAATGGTAAAAAGAAAAACTCAACAATGCCCACCAAGATTTATTCAACCACATGTTGACAATCGGTACGTATAGTAACAGGTAACAGCACAGTAAAACAGTTGCAATAATCATTTCCGGGATGGTCGAGTACAGCAGCCATCGAAATCAACAAAGGTGTCTTTAGCGTCGAGATGCGTATTCTGGGGCATCCTTTTACGCATGCAGAAGAATAAGAATGCCAGAGTGTCAGAATGGAGGGCGTGCCACGGCAGTTATCGGTAGATTTATCGCACATTGGGACGATACTTTCTGTGATGAATATGGTACGAGTGGCAAGATCAGATGCGAGTGGTCCCGAGCCAAAATTACCTTTGCGGAAGGTATGGTTCAAGGAGGAACAGAGCAAGAAATGGGACCAGTGTATGCAAAAGTAATTTCGAGTGATATATGCATACTGATGGGTAGGTCGTAAACGGGGAAATATTGCAGCAAGTAGACATTTGCTTGTATGAGAAGGTTTATTTACCGCTTTGAAGTAGCTGGCCTGGTGCTTGATAACTGGTTTTGAAGGCCGCAAGGGACACATTTAGAAGTTGATCGGTATTTGTTCCAATGTCTTTCGAAAGTTGGGAATGTTTTATTTTTTGAGATAGACGAGTTACTGAACAAAGAAAAGGGAAGAACAGATGCCGCAAGTGCGATCAAAAGTAGATTCCTTTGAACATTACGCAAGGATCTAAGAGTTCATCTAATACTGTGATCGTACTGATGAGCGGTCACTGAAGGTGTGAGTTGCGAGAGGTATAATAAAACTTGTAGTCAGAACCGATCGCGGAGCAGATGATCATTGATCTTTCTTGATCCTCATCTTATGTGAATACTGTCCAGTTTCTGTGTTGTTTGAAGTTTATCTCATGTTCTACAATAATTAGTAAATGAGGATTTTTCAAACTTAAATTATTTTGAGCTATGAATTTATTATTACTCAGAAGACGGTTTGTGATAAGATAAAATGTTTAAGTATTTCTTGAGATGAGTTGAGTTGTTTACGTAATATAAAGGTTCTATAGGATTTGAAAACAAGTGGCTATATAACGCTGTCAAACCTGCGTATTGTTGTCCTCTCAACCTCATGATGTCAATCTCATTAAATTTCCGGATATCTCTTGTTTGGCTGCCTGCACATTGCGGTATCTTCGGCAATTAAAAGGCAGACCAATTGGCCAAAAAGGGTGCTTCGGAAGGGTCCTTTTTCGACAGACTTATCCTACCTCACGAGTACATGCGTGCCCCAAAGTCTCTCTGCATGGCTCGGTGGCAGAGTTTGTTGAGAAACCTCCCGAGGATCGATGAGCTCGGGAGGTTTCTATATTCGATCACTTCCCAAGTGTCCTTGAAGCCTTGGTTCCACGGCATGTCAGGTGATCGCGCGTTCATTTGAATGATGCCTAGGCTTAGGTCTAATCATTTTGCTTTGGGCGCGCATCTCCAGCGTATAGGACAGGTCGACTCCAAAGTATGTGGCTGCGGCCTCAGATACCATGACATAGGTCTTCTGCTATGGTCTTGTGTGGAATACAAGGCTGCTCGACCCGCCTTGCACATACCCTCAACGTTTTCAGTATGCTGCAGGTTTGTCTTGGACGCCTATGCTAGAGGCGACAGTTTCACTGGTCTTTACAAGGGTGAAACGGGGTTCAAATCCAATCCAGACCGAAACCCCGTAGAAAGGACTAACTATCCTACTACGTGGTATGAATAAGTCTAATAAGCCATTTGATGGCTGGTACGAGCTATTAGGTCGTTAAGTTTGTCTTGAGCTAACGGGATTCCAATGAACGACAGACTTATTGAAAGAATATGAGAATTTCAGTTTCAGCTTCAAACTTAATTGTAGACAATAACTATTACAAAAATCGTGTAAGATATAAAATTCAATGCTATTTTACAAAATGATTAATTACTTATTATTTAAATAAAGATCTTGGAAATTGGAGGAGTAGATGGACATGATTTTAGTTTGTAGAAATATGATAAAATGTTAAGGATTAATTGCCGCAAAGATGTAATCAATTGTGCATGCTACAATAAATATCCAACTTCTTGTTGATTATTTATGTCCCAGTCCAGTATCACACCTGCATGGCAAATTTTCTATGTATTGCACTCAAGTAACATTCCTATTTCCATCGTGCACATCCCTCTGGTCCGCAAGAGACCGGATGCTCGGACGTGCAAAAATCATCCAAGTCACCGAACCAAACGAAGCGAACCGTTTCGCAAAATTACACTTAAATTCCACGGCCGACATCCATCCATCATGACCACGAAACGACAACCACCCCAGGAAGCACCAAACATTCGAGGGCACCCTGCACAAAGGTAAACATCGTTGGCAAATGGTTGTGTTTTTGCGGGCTTACGCGTGGGAACCGACTGGACCTACCTTTATCCTTCCTTCACCAGCTACTCCCGACAGCACTGGATGTGTCGGAAAGGCAAGCTAATGCTGTTGCTGCCCTACCGTCGGTGTTGGGCAAATTCCTTCACCGAAACCGATGGGTCGCGTGCTGATGTGTGCCGTTTCGCTCTGACACTTCGTCCCCGGAGAGGAGGATTAGACGGGTGGTTTTTTCTTTCGCTTCGCACACGGAAACGTTTAACCCCCGGTGTGCGGGCGTACTCTCGAGGGCTGGCGTCCTTCGTTTGTTTACACTTGTTTTCCCTTTTTTTTGAAAAAGGGATTGTTTCTCATCTCGCTCTCGCTCTCGCTAGCCGTTGCACCTTTATTCACGCGTACTAAAAGGAAAACTGCGCAGTACGAGCGACGCACAACAGTTACCCACCCCTACGGGTGGCGGGTAAGGTGGCAAGTGTAAACGGAAAGTACACAGACACACCGGGTAGCAACAATAGGGGAAAAACTCCCCAACTAATCAGATGACAGGCTGATCCAACGGGAGAGAAATAGCCGCCCTCCGGAGGTAAACACAGCAAGCGGCGGCCAACAACTAGACCGGCTTCGAACACTACCGTTCTCACCAGTCGGCGGACGTTCCGTGGCCGAGTTGGAGTGTTTTGGTTGAGGACACTTCGTGTGCCGGAAAAAGCCGAAACCCTAACCTATCTCGCTGGGTTTCGTTTCGCGGCAAGCGAAAATACCAACTCACGTTCGGTGTTGCTAGTGTATCGTGCGAATCCGTTCAGTCGGCCGCTTTCGCTCGCATGAGTTAGACGCGTTTACTATTCCGAGTTTCCGTGCGCTGTCACTACTATCACTACGTCAACGCCGGTGACAGCTGTGTTTAGTCGCTTAACGATCGCCGTGTACGATCGCGGTACTAGTTGAGCAATTGTGGAGTTATCTGAATGGATCGAGAGAATGATTGGCTTACGATTCCAACCGATCAGTGAAGTAAATCTAAACTTATCTTGCGAGATCATTTTACGATAATATTACGCCAACGTTTGCTATCAAAGTGATTACGATTGGAATTGAATTGATCAATCGAGAAATGCTGCAACCTTAAAGAAGTTATAAAAAAGTTAATATTAAACTCAATTGGTTAATTGAACAACTTATTCAGCTTCTTACACCACAAGTGAAGTGTTGACTGTAAATCAACACATTAGATTGAGTGCGTGAAAGAAAATAAATAAATTGAAAAAAAAGTAAAAAGTGTTAACCACACTCCATCAGCTCTGACACTTGGCCACATCAGCTGCACCTCCATCGTCCTGTGTGTTTTGGGGCTGTTTGTGTGCGGCTAGTTTTTCCGCTCCATTTTCCAAAACCATAATGAATGTAATGAGTGATTAAAAGCCGGTAAAGTGTGCGTGTGTGTGTGTGTACGTGTATTTGTGTTTTTGTGAGTCGGTCACAAAACGTATTGTGGTTGCATCAAAGCCCACCAGCTCCGTGCGTGTGTGTGTATCGTGTTTGTGTCCATAGGTGCACCAGTGTATTTATGTTCTAGTGCACAATTTTCATTACGCTTTGCCAACCTGCTATACTGGTGCCTGGTGGTTGTGTACCTGTGTTTGTGTGAGTGTTTGTGTGCAAAAACAAGTGCTGAAAGTCTCACCGAATCCTTTTCAGTGGGACAAAATCCACTTCTCATCATCACCGGCCCAGCTCATCAGCAGCTTCGTCTTCCGCAGGTATCTGTTTAATGTTTAATTTCATTAATATTTATTAGTATTTAGAGAGTAGCCGATGTGGCATGGTAAAACCGTGGCTGAACACAGGGGCTTGTCTCCATGGTAGCGTGCCTTTAAATCAAACCCATGTTGTTTATGGGCGCGTGTGCTAGACAGCTCCGTGCATCGGCTTGGGGCGCTGTGTTTTGCTGTGAGTGGGACCAGCGTGTAGAGGGCTTCAAGCTTTTCAAACAACAACATCTCCTGAACCCTCACACCATGCATAGCAGTTGATTCTAAAGATTCTACCCGACCTTTTGACGAATGGATAATCCCCATTTCGCTCACTCTCTGCTAGTCGTAAATTATTTCCAACGACAAATCTTCCTATAAAATCCTTCCCATCGCGTGGATCAAAACCATGAATCGCCCAGGGAGCCGGGACGCGTTCTGGGGAGGGGTGGAATTTTTCACGCCTTGGTGGAAAAGTGTCGTGCCAATAAACAGCAGTAACAGCTTTAGTTATTTAAACCCTCGCTCTTAGTTGCTGCTGATGAACCAGCGCTCGGCGTGGGATGGCAATGCAAAGCAGTGTTCCTTGCGCTTAAGGACGACCTCGTTTCGACCGAATGGTTTGGCGGAGTGTACAGCAGCATCATCAAACGGCCCCGAGGCCAGACGGTAGTCTGCTTAGAGGATTAATTAAACGTAACCCCAAGATCCGTGGTAAGATCCGGGGGCCTAGGCCGGCAAGCGTTCAAGAAGCCAGAAGCGCTTCAAAGCATTTCAAATTCACTGCAAATGCACTGTCGAATGGAATCGGGGGCTGTTTATGGGGTAGAATGGTGTTGTATAATTTATCGATGGAAAGGTATGCACATGGACAGTGGTGATGGTAGTGCAAAGTTGTTGGAGAATTTTGTTTTGTACATGGGAATGGAGAGTTCAAATTGGAAAAGAAGTACGACGCATTGGTGTCTTTGGATATCTTTAAATTACCATTGCAGTTTGTCAGTTGACAGAATCCCAAACCATGACTCAGTTTTACTTAAATTTATTTGCGATATTTTCTTTTTTTAAATTAAAAACAAACGAAGATACATTTGATGCTTTGGATGTGATGTTTACTTTAAATAATTTATTTATTGCTAAGGAGGAAATGGTTGTTCTTTATAAATCAGATCAAAATGTTTAAGTGGTTAGTTAGTCTACCCAATTCAAATTCGATCGAAAAAAATATAAATATGTTCATATTTATACAATATAAATTTTTAACATAGTTTTTCATACCTTTTAGAACTGTTTTTTGATTTAGATTTATGTTTTTAAACCTACAATCGCCTAATTTTCGACATATCAACGAACTTACAGTATAGAAAAAGGAAAAATAAAATAACTTTAATATAGGGATAAATTATGATTTTGAAAATGGATTTTAAAAATTTAATCTCTAGGAATTTTTTTTTTCTGCTATATTTATAACCCAATTAAAAATTGTTCTATGAGCATTAAGCAAAGGATAATATAGTTTCAATTGAATTATTTAGTGGAATGAAATAATAGAGATTATTGATAAAAAATTACATTTTTTCTACATAAATTTAACACCAAACCAGATCGGTTTGGCAGACCATGGTTGTTTCCCCATCTCCCAAGCCTATCAAACTTTGTATCGATTTTATCCTTCACGCGTACCATCCGTAATATGATAATCGATAATCGGAATGCATAACCATTAGTGGTCAACAGCAATCGTTCGATGCAAAACATTAAACACATTGTGCCATGCTGGATATGCTCGATCGGATCCATAGTGAAGTGGAATTTGAAGAGACAGAAATAAATTTTCGAGCCTCACAGAATCACAACAGCCAGGACAGGAGTGTTCCGCAAGAGTATGCTGTTTCATAATCTCCCCGTTTTGGGGTTAAATATCGATGCATCAGCAGTGTCATTCCCTACCACAGTTTGTGACGCAAAATTTGTGACGTTGTTGTATGGTGTTTTGGTGTTTTTTTGGGAATGTTTCTAGCCCTTTGTTTGCCTCTCCATCCTTTCGCAACATGAATATCATACAGTGTATATGAATACATTCAAGATTTATGATGCAAAAACCCATGTACCAACGGTGATGCTTGTGGTAGAAGCTTTCGGATGCTTTAATTGTGCCAGTGTTTGGCCCGTATATCTTCTGCTTGTATGCATCTTGCTGACTTGAAGCGAAATTTTGGAACCCATCCGTGTGCTCCAAGTACGATGGTGATTGTAACGCCAGCACAGACCGGTTACCGGAGCTTTCGACTTTTGGGAACAATTTCAATTTCACCAACAATTAGTCTGGAACATGGTTGGAAGGATATATTTATATTTTTGCATCCATCAAATTTTGTGTGTCTGTGTCCGTTCCTTGCTCATGTTCATATGCTTGCATGGAATGAGGAATCATAGTGCATCGAACGGTTCCGTGAAACAACTAGTGGACATTGAAACGTTCGTACCGAGATGTCCTGTGGCAGTAACAAGAAAATTCAATTCCAGCTGACTCGTTGAAGTTCTGAAGGGTAAATTGTCTTGCACTAAGATTCTCCTCATTCGTCGGAAAAGGTTAGAATAATGTAGCGTATGTCGTAAGGAAGCTGCTTTCCATACTTCGTGCCCGGCAGACAATCCTCGAGGGAACTGCACACACGACATTTTCAAACAGTTGGAGTGGTTGTGGGAATCGTCATCATTTCAGTTGGCCGTTACAGTCGACATCGTTTCCCAATTAGGAATCGTTGCAGTAAGCGTTAAACTTTCCATAGCGAAGCGAATTGTTCCGCAAAACCGGAGTAGGTGTGAACGTTCCGGACATATGGTGCCGATTTTCTCGATGTGCCTCAACACTTTCGAAGCGATTGTGTGTGTGTGTGAGTGACTGTGTTTGGTAGTGTGTTCAGTTTATGAAGAAGTCGGGTGTCCGACAGGTGATATCATGAGTTAAGTGGATAATGAGGTGGAAGCGTATATTCTGTGAAAGTTAAGATGATCATTGAGATGATGGCGATCTTCCAAGCAAAGTTAGTTTGTGATTTAGCAATATAAGTTTGAGCAGACATGATCGATAGACGTGTTTTTAAAGATGAAACTTAAAGAGATTAAAGAATATCTTTTTAGCAGAGACATAACATAAATAAAAAGACAAGGTTTAGAAAGTTTTCATCTAATCTCTAGTCAACGTGTCGCTAAGCGTTAATTTTGTAATTTAATAAAAAGAGCAGATCAAAGAGTGATAATATTCAGTTTAATAATTGTATTGCATAATGATGAATTTCCATAGAAAATTTCACCTCAGTTGATCTATAACTTGAAAATGTGTCTAGGTAAACTATGTTGATCTCAGATTAAACCAAATGATAATTTGCTCTCTTTGCATTTCAGGTCAAGATAACCTTAATATATGCAAAGGAAAGAAAATACCACCCTTGGCATTCCTTTCCAAAGCTGCTAAAGGCTGGAGCATATCATTGTACATGTTGCTCTTCGTGGTTCATTACACTTTCGGAGGCTAAATACTGAGTCCTTTAAATGACAAGTTTGAAGAGAAAAATCCACAAGATTTTCGATGTGCTTCATCAACTTCTGTGACCTTTATAAGGTCATGGAGACCTGTTGATCTCCATAAAAACGTTTCACCAGAAAAGCGATGTTTTTAAATTAATGTAATGAGTAATAAATGCATATTTTCTGCTATACTTTGCTACTCCAGACGCACATTAGTGAGGCAATTGAATGCAATCCATTATTTAATCTATTGACGTATTCTTCTTTCTGATTTGTTCTCTAAAATCACGACCCAGTATGAACTAGGAACGTGTCGAACGTGGGATTTGTTGTTGATTCAATTCCAACCAATTATGCTAATTTGTTGTCCCAGGGCGGATCGTCGCACAACATGGCGTGCATTGTTTGAAATACCGTGCTCAGTAAGGGCAGAAAAAGAGCTAAAAAACCCCTTCCATTCATCTACAACAGCACAGTACTACAACAGCACACCGAGCGACTATTAACTGTAGTTGAAATAAATTCTGTGTGTATGTGTGCTTGTGGGTGTGTTATTCAACCACCCTATTGGCATCGAATGGTGCACCGGGGTAGTTGAAATTGAATGGTCAAACATTGACAAATCAGTGGCTAACATCGAACCTGCTGCTGCTGCTGCTGGTGCTGCTGCTGCCGGACTGTCCAATTTCAGGATCAATGACTACAGGAGTGCATTTCAATTTGTGTGTGGTAGTTTTTTATTCTCTTTGCTGACTGTTAGGCTCGTTTTGTTGAGGAGAGCAAAAAACAAAATCACTTCAAAACACACATCGACTCTTGGGGAAGCGATTGATGGTTTTCCGCTTGACTCTTGGGGTGGCTGCACAAAACGTTAGCCACCGAACACCACACTAACCAGCTCGGGCAATCGGGAGGAAAAGTAGTACACCATCAAAACTGGTCACACGCACCGGACACGCACCGGCCAGTGCAACAATCAACGACAGCAGCCAGCTCGTCCCGGAGCAGCCCGCACCAGACCCGGTTGGACGATTGTTGGTTTTTCAATTAAAACTGTCAACCGATGAGGCCAATCCGTAAAGCGTACGTCCTCTTCCGTGTTTCGGTGTGCCTCCGGAAAGGCACAGGCTGATGCTGTATGATGCAGCCATTTGGCACATGTTTTTGACAGAAGCCTGTCCCCGTGTCCAGTGCTGCATGTTGTTTCGCCCCGTAAAGAGCGAACAAGTGCAATCGGACTGGCACAAACGACCGGTACCGGGGCTCGGGAATCGGGTTGACAACCGGCAAATGTTCCTCACCCGATCGATGTGTACTCGACTTGCTTCACTCGCAAGCGTGTGCACACGCGTGCACCGATATGTACGACAATCCGGAACAGTTGCCGATAGCTGGGACGGATCGGTTGTTGTCGTGTTGTTTTTGTTCGGTGAAACAACCGACACCAGCAGCGCACGTACTTCTCTCGTTGCTGAATTGGAAGAGTGTTTCTAATGTTAAAATTTTCCAAAAGGCATGTTATGTTAATTGAGCACACCATTACATCTGTGCCAGGAGGCAACCGTCAAACCGGACAGTTGTCTGGTTGTTGTTGTGCATTTGCGGGCTTAAGGAACCGATGATACCGATGATGATGATGATCTGGAAAAGCGAATATCAAAATCTGCCCGGACGACATTCTTCACATCAGATGCAATTCCAGCAATGTGGGGAAAACATGTTCCTGGGAAAATTTTGTAATGTTGGAGAAGGAAATTTATAAATGATTTGATTTATCACCGCAAAGTGAATGTGATTGTGGGCAAGTGTATTGCCCATAGATACAGGTACAGCAAAAGGACAAGATGTTGAGTGTTACATATTATGGGAGAGATATTTGCTGTGAATAAACGGTTGATCTTTGCCTTAAGCTGATAGATGGTGACTTTATCCAATGATGGTATCGATAGCGCCTAGGGTTATGCAATGCTATCGGAATAATGATTGAAAAACAAGGATTATTGAGTGAAAATAAGGGTATTGTATGGTGATAGGCTGTTTAATAATTTTTTTTTCGATAGTACCGGCCTGGCTGTATTACTAGCTATTTAATATTGACCACCAAGAAAATCAGATATATATTTTGTAAAAGGCTTCATAAAAATTTCTTTCCTTAGCGCCAATTGTTGCAAAAGATGCTGGAAAATCATTTCAAAACGTTGCTGCCAATTTATTGTTTGCAAATGCGTATTACTTAAACGATTACTCTTAAGATAAAGCCACTGTTAACGAAAAAACATCAAAGAAAGCCAAAATGCTTTTAAAACAAGATCATATTTCATAGTACTTCTGATGCTTAATTTTCCTGTTGTTTTTCAGTTCATGATGTTTGAAGTTATTGATGGTTTTGGTGGAATCCTCTATATACATGTTGGAGAGTTATTAATTGGGGCATAAATATAATACATCCTTTGACATGATATTTCAAACATGAAAACCTGACCAATGCTTAGAATAGTATCGTTTTAATCTTATTCTTCAAGTTTCACTGGCCAAAAGCGAGGATCGATCACCTATAAGAAACGGCTTTTCAAAAACTGTGTCAAATGACTAGAAAAGGAAATGTAAAATTAAAACCGAAGCAAAAAAACAAACACCACAAACGACACAAACAATCGAATAAAGTTAGCAATCGGTTGAACGGCCATTTAACAGCATAGAATCGCCAAACCAATTTAAAAACTGTCACTCCCGTCGCCTGACAGACACCAACTGTCAACCGTTTGTCAAGCGCGGTGAAATATCCGTTGTTGAGGTGTGTGATGCCACATCAGTCGGGGCGATGAGCGCCGACTGTATGATGTATGTAAATTCAATTTAAACGTTCCTTTTCGTACACGCCACAGGGATCGGTACCGAATGGTTAAAAGACGTCCCGCGACATGAACACGCTTGTAAACTCAATCGCTGTGGGTTCGAGAAGTACCGTGCAGCTTTTTGAGGCATCCCGGAATAGCCACACAGGTTTAACTCTCTTTTGGGAGCGTGTTTGATGGTGTGATTCTGGTGCTGCTTTTGACCCATCTTTGATTGATATTCATATCGAACGATCCTGCTGTGGGCGATGTAGGAGGGCGTTCAACGTTCGCTTTCAAACATCGCTCGAAGCTGTATGAGTTTGGGCGTTTTTTTTTCTGCCATTAAAAAGTGGGCTGAATATACGACACTATCGCTTGGGAAAACTAAATCTCCCCTCAACCCGATGAAAACCTGTGGAAAAGCAAACGTAGCTACGTAGGGATTTTCGTTGGGTGCGTTAAATATGCGTTTTCAGTTCTAAAATCTGACGGCACCGAGTGTCATAGCAACGTGAATCCTCCACTTTCACGGCACGGTTGGAGCATTTCCAGTGGGAATGCAAAAATGCTTGAAATATTCAAACCACACCAGTGTCGATTTTTTTGTTGTGTATGTATACTGACGTGTCAGGTGGAACTGTTTTCATTGGCACCAGTTGCTTACCGGTTGCACAAAAATCCTGCCGGTTAGTTTTAACGCTGAGCTATTGACAGTGGCTGAACGTCAAGGAGAGAGCCCTTGAATTGAAGTGACCACGCTGTGAAAAAACAAATGGTGGGAATCGAACTTCGACAATGGCAAAAACCACACACTGTTCAATATCCGAGGATGGTTTCCGCTATTGTCGTGTTTATTGTGTGCGCTGTGGTGCTGTGGGTGGCAGTGTTCTACATTTATTGAAGGATCCATTCATTGTGCTGTTTTATCCGTGCGTTGTACATTTTATGCTCAATGACCAGCGTTTGGGAATCGTTATTGTTGGAATGTTGGAGGTTTAAAGACACGTTTGATAGTCACCTCATTTGAATGGAGTAGTTTGAACTTAGCTGAACTTTTATTTAAAGTAGTGATGATTGGGAATGGGTTTTATAAATGTTTAAATAGTTTGTTTCAGTTATGTGAATACTGTTTTATTTAAAAAAAAATGTATCAGGGCAAATATCCATGTATTTGCTAAGAATCAAACTAGTTATTTAAAGAAATACTAATGAATCCTTCTATTCTTGCTGGCTAAAGATATTCAATGCCTCGATTTGCCTGTATAAGATTCTCCCAGTTTAAAAATTTCTTAATCCACCCATCCAAACCACCTTATAAGTACATTACCATCCTTTGGAACCCACAACGAGGTAATAACAGTGTGGCAACAAAAAGCACCTGCTGGGAGCAAAAACAAAAATCCTATCGCTGGCACGAGTCGCGATCTTTTAAAGTTCTTGACTTTCGGTTTAATTTTCTCCCAACCTCAACCGGTACGGTCAAAACATTAGGAAACATCCTCCAAAACACGGGACAGCTGCACGATGGAACTCCAATCAACTCCACCACAAACCTTCCAGTGTACCACAACCCAGCTGCAGCTGTTGTTTTGGCTGTTGTACTCCGGTGCTACACTATGGCGAGACTATGGCTGAGCCTTTTTTTTCTCCTTGTTGGCCATCCCATGGATGCAGCTGGGAAAGCAAACGTTGCTCGGTACGGAGTGTGGGAACAAGCGTTTATTTATGCAAAAGCACCCAACCATATCAACAACTTAAAAACACAGCGCAGAATTCAAAATTCGTCCCCATTTTCGTTCCCCGATGTTTTCGTTGGTGTGGGAGAAGAATACCTCTGGAGAATAGTGATTTGCTTTTCATAAACCGAGTCCGGTTTTTTTTTCTCGTTTGGTTTAGTCTTGTTGGCTCTCGTTTGTCTTAGCAGCAACATCCCCTAAAAGACAGTTCTGATGCTGCTAAGCTGCTGCGTATTGTCTTTGTTTTCGGTTTCACGTTTGCAACATGAATGTGTTCGCTATTGTTTTACTCTTTACGTGTGTGTTTTGGAGGATAGCTGTTTTTTCACTCAGCGTTTGAATAGTCTTTTTGCCATAAGTTGCCTCATACATGTGTGATATGGAGTGAGAATAAGAGCATACATTTTTTTTATGATATCATTTTTCCTATCGTATGTTTTTGCAGTGACATGGAGAACGATTTAGCCGTCGTCGGGAAGAGTTTTTCATTGTGCCGAGGCAATTGCATTAAGTTTTTTTTTAAGTTGAAAACAAACGAAATTAGGATTTTGGGTTGTGAAAGCATTGTGCCAGTTCTCCGGGGCTCAGGTGCCTCGATGTTTATGTGTTTAGAATGTAAAGTTCGGCAAGTTCACCGGGTTGGGATTTGTTTTGAAGTTGCTGTGTTTCATGTTTGAAGTTGGTTATTCCTGTGATTTTCAGGATGTAAAATCGGATGCGTTGGAAGTTAAATTTTTTTAACATATTTCAACAAACTCTACCATAAATTGATTAAATAAAAAAGTACAAAAAACTGGATTCTTTTTAAATATTTTGGGCCTAAATCGTATTATTTTAGATCTCCTCAGGGTTGTGCACTTCGTAATGATTTTGCTAGGTCACCAATCCGTGTTCAAGAAACTCTGTAAAGGGGTGCAGGACTCCCCACACGGCTGTATCCAATCTCAGGCAGGTTTGACTCCACCTGATCTAGCCAATGAACTCGCTATGATCATCTACGCCTCATGCCGAATGGGAACGTTTTCGCTGAACAATGTACCCTTACGCTGCTTACATTGTTGTCCGAAGTTACAATTGTACCAAGGTAGCAGCACTCCTTTAGGACGTCGAGATCTCTGATCTCAATTTCTCTCATGTTAATGACGTTAGAGTCATCGTGTTTTGACCTAGATATTCTTCAATAAATTCTATAGCCGACTTTCATTGGAATCGACATTGGATCGGTTTTTTTACTAACCAAATAAGACATTAATTTTGACCCTTATTAAAATTATCAGCACATGAGAAAGTAAAATAACATCAGATGAGACTGAAAACATAAAAACGTATTCTTAAACTCGTCATGTCGGCCAAAGAAGTAGCATTTCTCATTCACCAAGAACAATCTCACCGTTTTGATGAGAAAAGAAGTCTCAGCATACGAAAATTAAAAAAAAATCCCGACTCTGTCTGAATACTGCATCACTCCCGAAAATAGCCAATGCATCAAAGCAAAAATTTCCAAATAAAAGACAATCTCCCAGAACACCACCACACTAGCGTACCATCTCTCAACACCACCGTCAGCGTCAATAATCCCGCAATCAGCAACGGCAGCGATCCTGCTGCCACGGTTCGTGTTTTGCGTCAGCTCGCTCGGTTCGTTTCATCCATCATGCGCTTTTCATCTACCGGGTGAGGGAAAAAATATCATTTCTTTACGATCACCCATTAAAAGTGTCCGGTGCGCGTGAAATGTCAACTTCCTGCTCGATGCTAAGTGGCTGGTATACACATTTTGACACCGTTCTCGCTTCTACTTGGTCATACTCCCGCCGGCGTTGAGTGCTGATGGGTTGGGGGGGGGGGGGGGGGGGGGGGGGCTGGGGGGAGGTGAGAATAGACAGAGAAAATTTCTTAGAAAAATGAGAAAAACTTCTCAACGTTAAATAAAAGAACAACCGTCGGTCGACAATGGTGAGTCATTGGTATATAAAAAATATGGCATGGTGCGAAGGTTCTATTTTCACCTCACGCTTTGTTGAGGTGAATAAGGAAACGGCGAAGAAGGTTTAGTGAATAGTTGTGCTGCAGCGTGTGGTGTGTCCACGGCTACTGTTGCTAGGCTAGTCGGCTGCTTTGTGATCATGATATAGATTAAGTTAATTAAGAAAATTTATTGTATCGTCTACCTTATTTATATTCTTTTCATATTTTTTTAAATAACGATGGAGAAGTTTGTTAGCGAGGCATGGCATGGATGTGCATTACTCACGTTGTGGAAATGTTTTGAAAATAGTGTGTGTTTGTTGATTGTGTTGGATTCACTAAGAAAAAGTCGTTGTGTAGTTGCACACGATTTGCTATTTCTTTTTTTATAGAAATGATTTATTTAAAAATATATATATATATTTCAGTCTGACGACTCTACGCTGTTCTGTCAACAATAATTTATGATTTATAGTTATAAATTTAATTTTTATTTAAATTTAGTTCTTTTTTAAACTAACTCGCTATTAGTTTACTTTCTTGTTGTGTCACTGACATATTTTATTAATTTCGTTTTTAAAAATTCTCTGATAAAGTAGCGCTCGGCTAAAAACCCGAGAGCAACCTTTTCTATACAAACGTAAAATGCTGCCGAAATGGCTTGATCTGTTCCACTTAGAAAAATTAATTTACATAAAACGTTAGTCCAGTTTTTACTCTCCCCTTGGCTGGAACTCCACGCTGTCAATCTCCCTGTCATCCCTGGCTTCTCTCTTCACCAATGTCTTCAGCACCATCATTAAGGTTTGATGGTTAGTAGCATGGTCTTAAGCAATTCTTTTACGTTTTAACCGCAACGGTGTAAAACTCCCCCTCTCCCATCCCCCCTCTTCCAACACTTCCGGCAAGCATCGACCAGCTTTTCACGTTTGGGTGGCACTTGTCGCCACTTTGTACTTCATTATGCAAAATGTGTGAATAATTGAATTAATTAATCAGTACAGTACTTGCGCCATCACACGCTACGCCACAAAGAAAGTTGATTATTTGATGTATACGTTTTAAGTGTTGCTGTACTTCCGTTTTCTGTTGCCGCAAAACGATTATGGTTTGTAAGAATTCGTTCCAGCTGTGGGAGGGTTTTTTTTGGTGCTGTTATGATAAATGAGTTTCCTTAAGCGACACACAGGACCACCATTTGCTTCCGCATAAATAATCCTTCTAAAAAGTGCTGACAATTTTAATTAATTAATATACGTCTCTTATTGCTTAACTTTTCGGCAATCCATCTTACTGTAGGATTATCTTGGATATCATTTCAATCTTTCACACTTCACTAATTAACTTTATGTCAGCACGAGTCAATGCTGCCGGTGCAGTGCGAGCAGTGAGACGAGCTGGATCACTGGATTAAAGAATCCTTCGAAAGCTGAGCGGCTTTTTTTTTTTGCGTTGCGTTGCGTTGCGTTGCGTTGCTATTTTGTTTTTTGCTCATTGATCGCGTTTCGTACGAATTCATACCAATGTACGCGAGTAAATTATTTTTTGTGCCTCTTTTCTCTCGATGCGTGGTGAAAATGGATCGAAGCATTTTTGTTCCTCTTCCTAACGCTCTTAATTGCAGCAGCCGAAGCCGAATTAAACGGTTCATGAAATTTGCTGAAAACCGAACGCCAACTCCACTAATAAAGAAAAAAGAAACCATCTATACACACACACACATACGCATTTGATAGGAACGTGTGTATTTAAATGTGTGTGTGTTTCAAGCGGTACGAAACTACATGCAACTGTCAGGAAATGAGTGCCAGGCCTCATCACCTACGCCAACATCCCGTTTGGCGTGTATGCTGCAACCGTTGTCGACCCCGCCTGGCCGGAAGTAGGTCGATGTTGCAGCCGAACAAGCGGGTGCACACAGCCTGCTGACGGTGAGAATCAATCAAGTTAATTGAATCGAATTAATCCCAGTTAAAATGGAAATTAAAAATCTCACCACCATCACCGTATGGAACGGTGGCGTTTTGGGGCGGACGGGTACGCGATTTTGTAAGTGGGCCGAAATGGGTCGGAAAAAAAACCCCGGGCAAACAACGCATCGTGGTGAGAATGTGATGCAAAAGAGCAAAACAAGCAGCACCAACCAACACCAATCGATGGTGCAAATGGCCAAACATTGGTGCGATGAAAATGCGTCCAAACGGATGTGGAAATCATTCGTCCTGTCACCCCATCGAAGTTTTGCATGGCGAATGTGGGCGAGGTGAATGCGCCGCAAGAGTGGAAATTGAAAAATGTACTCAAACCCTCAGTTGTTGGGGTTGAAAAGTGAAGCAAGACACAAAAAAACAACTGCTAATGGATAACTACTGTGAGTCGGAACCGGTACGTTGAAAGCAGAGTTGGCACCGTAGCAGTGAATGCAAGGTTTGTAACGTTCGGCTTTTGGTAGTAAAACGAAACACGACCGAAAATAAACACCTCCGCTTTCGTGCAATATGGTGTCACGGAAAATAAATTTATTGGTGATTATACTGTCGTCATCTGTTACAAGATTAATAATACATGAATAGTTGGAGAAATTGTGTGTTAAATACTGTTAGGGTGTTTGATTGGTGTGGGGCAATGGAGACGCCTGGTCAAAGTTGGATTGGATGCACAGCAAGTTATTGCTGTGCATATTTAAGTTTATGAAATTTGATTATTAAATATCTTACTTTATATATATGAGCTGGCCGTATTGCTTATACTAGATTTCATGCTATACCAAAATGAACAACTTATTTAAATGCTTCTTAAATCCATTTTTTAACTGACCGACTTACGTCTTTTATATTCTCTCGTTTTTCATTGCAGGTATTCCTAAAACAAGTTATCTTTACTGCATAGAAACCAATCATTTATTGCCAGAATGCACTGAACTCCTTGCCTGGGTTGTTCGAAATGAATATCTCTCATGAAAAGCAAATTGAAACATGCTGCGATTGAAATAATATCTCACCACTAGAACACACATTCATGGTGCGTCAAACAACAATATTCGCGATAAACAACAGCGCCCCAGTGTACAACACAGTAAGCACAACGGAAAATATGATCCCCTTTACAGTGACCGTGTCATGAAACGACTGCAACGCCAATGAGCGCGATAAAGCAACAAACATATGCAGTGCCTCCGGGTGTGCGAATGCAAACCAGACTATTTTGACAGACAGACTGGCCCGAAAGCGAATCGGTTAAAATCCTTGTTATCGTTACGATTGCTATTATCATTGGTATCATTATTGTAAACATTACCATCTGTAACCATACAAGCTGAGGAGAGAGCGTGAGAGATGGGTTGAATTAATTTTACCCTTCCACTGGCATTCATCTAAATCTGGGTGATAATTCTGGGGGAATATGTGATCATAAGTCATCCCGTACCGGCAAACCTTCAGCAAAAGGACATAAATTTAAATTCGCTGTTTTAAAATTTATTATTCATAACAACTGGCGCTCGGGTGGAATTGTCATACACACATCCCTACACGTGGTAGAATATAGAGCAAATTAAAAGCATGCAAAAAGAGGACGGATCTTTTGGAAAACATTTTATTCTTTTCGAAATTTGTTAACACAAAATCGACTTTTTTACTGTTGCTACTAAAAAATAAAAACCAAAATAATTCAATGGAAACGCCTAATGGATTAGGAGCACATGGAGCCGCTTGGTAACCTAAGCCAGTAGAAGTTTTGTTCCACCACGTAAATGAATCGTCCTTCAGTCAACCATTACACACATCCAGCTCTCCTTACTGTGGAATGTTAAAGCATCATGCTTTGTTGGCTGGCCAAGTGTGGTGAGATATCAGGACGGGCTTGCTATTGGTGATACCGTGATTCAGCCGTTTTTGAGCAGCATTAAAGTGTGCTGCCGTATTGATCGGTATCGACCAAACCTTGGAGCTAGGCCAATGCACCGGTAGGATAATTATTATAGCATACACACCAATCAAGGGTGTGCCTGGGCGCTTGGGGCTATGCGGTTCGGGCCGTTGTAGGGAGAAGCTGGTTACACGCTCATTCTCGAACGAACAATGGTTTGTAATTATGTTTCAAGCAAGGATAGGAATCCGTAAACGTGTGGTTTGCCAATAGTGGTACCACGAAGTGTTGCGATTTGTGTTTCAAACGTATTAATCAGTTTAAATAATTAATTTATTATCATTATTTTCTAATGAGATCCACATTCAAACAGTACGCGCGCGTGTGAGTGCTCTTTTCCCAGTTGGAACAAAATATTGATAAAAAAATGGGAAAACATTGAATTGCAAAATAAAAATAAAATGCAAACTCATTTTCCATCAAAATGGACCTTGTTGCTTGGCACACTATCTGGTGAGAAAATCAACACCAAACGAGCAGCTGTAGCAGACTGTCACCACACGTTCCTGCACGTTGAGTCCAAGTCAGTGGACCGTCAGCTGGGCGAGGACAATAATCAATGTGCAGTTACCGAGGTTTTCTTTTAATTTGCACTGTTGGTGTCTTTCTCCATTTTTTTTGTTGCAATTCATTTGCTTCTACGGGCAGAAAAATCTGTCCAACTGCGTGGAGGAAAGCGTACTGGAAGCTAGAGGACCCGAAGCGTACGTACAAACCAGGCGCAGGCCGGCACAGACACTATCTCTTACGGCTCAGGACGATGGCCATTGTTATACCCCGTTTGCTGGCAGTTGGTGATTGTCGTCCTTGCTGGCACTTCGCTTCATCACATTCCCATACTTGTGATTGTTCATTTCCGGACGTTGAAAATCGCTCCATTCTTGCCGGTGTTCGTCCATCCACCAGCCAGCTGTGGTTCATTGCATCCGTGTTGCTCGTAAGCAGCCGCATCTTCCGAGCCGGGGATGCGAGTACCCCTTTTCACTACCCTCCAGCATCAACGGTGGAAAAATAATGGGCACCGTGCTGGAATGTGAATCTATACTTAAAATGCCACGAGATGAAGAAGGACGAAGCATAAAATAGAGCAAAGAATCAGGGGAGAAGGATTTCCAACCCAACCAACCAACTGGACAAATTAAAAGTGGAGCCGAACGAATCTCAGACTGGGAGGGAATATTTATCGGTATTTAACGGGGGAAAGTAAACGTGCTCTTCTCGGACTCACGCTTCCATCCCGGGAAGAGCGACAAATCCCGTTCAAAAACATGGCTTTTACCTGCATGTGGCTGATGTGGAGTTTTTTTTTCTGGCTCACAGTACGAGTGAAGTAAAACTATCCGCTGAGACTGATGGAAAATTCTTGTTTTTCAAAATAGTTCCCAGTTTTCGAGAGGATATATGTACACGGATTAAACGTTAGAAACTGAGGATTTCGGATGCTGAATATAAGATCGATTCAATACGCAGAAAACTTTTTGATTTGTGTGATTTGAGTTGAATAATAAAATATTGTATTTTGTATTCAATGAACGGAATTTAATGGAGACGCCTGGTAGTTTTTGGAGTACCTTGTGTGCACAGAACTGCTGTGAATATTATTGGGTTTGTTAAAACTTTTCTCTTCAAATTATAACTTGAATAACACAATTTTGTAGAAGCATGAAAAGTGTTTGTAAATAAAATAAATAATTAGAAAAAAACGAAAGTTTATATGAAACACGACAAAACCTTTTTCAACGGAAGGACATCTAAACTTAGCAAGAACGAGTGATACGCAACAAACAAAAAATCATCGAGCAAAATACACGCAAAAAATCAAACTCCAAGCGAAAGGACGCAACATTGTGTAACAGCACGTAACGTCATGAATACCGAGCAGCATCATCGATTTCTCTCCATCGACAGTGACCACGGCAACGTGCCTGCCGGTTTGGTCGTTCAGTCGATCGTTATCCTAGCTCATCCTCTTCCCGTGGGTTCTTTGAAATGCAGCGATTTTCGAGATTTGTTTTTTACTTCCCTTGTTTCGAACGATCGCAACGTTGGGCACCGTGGTCGTTCGTGACCGACGCATGCATCGTCTGATATCGATGATTCTTCCATTGTACGCCAACCGGTGGTGAGGGTATTTTCACATCCATACAAAATAAAAAAAAAAAAAAACGCTTTCTGCCCTATCACTGCCGGAACGAGAAGAAGCAGAAATGAGCACTTTCTCGATAACTTTTGCCCTTTCTTCGTTGCTTAAATCCGGAGTACCAGAATTATCGACTCGCCGGTACACTTCACACCTTTTGCGGAGGAGTAATAAAAATGCGCACTCTGTGGTAAATAAAATGCTCGTGGTCAGGGGTTGGGTGCAGGGTTGTTTGGTACGATCCGTGTTTAACCGCAACTATTCGAGGACGGAGAGAGAGAGAGAGAGAGCTGTTAGTAAGGGATGCTTTTTTTCGCTTAGGGCTGATGCTACAACACCACCTTTTTGGTACCTAGGGCATTGCATAGCACTATCACGGTGTGGTAAGATTTATAGTCCTAGGTGTGAGAGCTGCGTGTGTGTGTGTGTGTGTGAGGCTAGGAGAGATTTATCTTTTCTTTTCCCTCTCATGGCTGGAGATGGCAGAGGCACGAAGGTAAATCTTCGTAAGCCGACTGAATTCAATTAAAAAAGGTGTAAATTTTATCGTGTGGTACAAATTGATTTGCTGTCGTTTGGTTGGTTGGATGGACGGTATTAAATTGTATTTTGCTGAGATTTGTAGCGAAAGAAGAAAATCGTAGAAAAGCATAATTGAGGAGTACTTAAAATACGAGGGATGTCTTTAAAAAAATCTTTTCCGAAAGGAAATTGATCCGGTTTATGTTGTTTTTAATCAGCAAATGTAAATTCACTTACACTCCGTTGGCAGCTGTAATGGGATTGTGTGTTGCAATGCAACATTTGCATGTAGGATGTGTAGATTCCTCAAAAACTGCTCGTAACTGATACCAGTTGCTGAGACACGAAGCACAGTTTGTGGCCATTATCGCGTGGTTTTTGTCAAGCACCTCTGCTTGTCGCTCCGAGGATGCAAGTGAAGCTTCTCTGCGACGAAGACAGTTGTGCTCTTAAACGATAGCAGGAGGCTGAATCTGAAGTACGAGGATGCAACGGTGGACTGTTTGCTGTCCCATTATGAAGACATTATGCTTTTTACATGAATATTCGGCTTTTACAAGCTGTGCCACATTGCATGGATTTGTGTTTCCACTTTTTTTCCGGTGTTTGGAGAAAACCCCAGTGTTGCACAGAACTGTAAGAAGTGCTCTACATCAGTGTCAGCCATTATGCACGCCCATTATCATGTCATTCGCTTCTGTTTTCAAGTGTTTGAAAGCAAATGCGAGAATGGTCTCAAGATGAAACTTTTTCAAAACCACGTTACAAGATCCGATCCGACAGTAATGAACGGCAATGCGATGATGGTACCGCTTGCTTTAAGCCACCAACATATTGGCTTGCATGATTAACACGGTGAGAGAGGAGAAAAAAAACCCATCGCAGCATCGGAATAATTTCATCCATGCACCACTCCAAATGGTTGCACCGGCCAGCAGCTGCGGATGTGGCACATTAAAAGCTGCACCAACCATGCTACCACCGGCTACAGTTTGCATTGGTGCATTGCGAAAATAAATCATCCTCCATGTGGTGCTCCAGTTCACGGATGCCGAGGGAACGATGGCGTGCCATAATCCCTCGGCTAGATTCGTTTTGGTGTGGATTAATTTAATCATGTCCAGCACGATTGCACACGTTTGCACATGCTGCGTGTGTTTGGAGGGTTTTTATGTGTCTGAAGATTGTACACGAAACAGGGGTTTGTGAGACGGAAGCAAAGGCCTTTGAGTGGCACAAGACCTTGGCGACAAATTATCTCATTTCGAGTGCTGATTCAGCCGACGAATGCTAAGTAGCGTTGGGATAGCAGAAATCCGGTATGAAAATCTGGTGTAAACGACACTTGATTTAAAGCTCGGGATACGAGTGTGACAGGAGCGGGATTATTTATGAATGATTGGCGTGAATATATCCTTCGCCAAGGTTAAAGCAAATTTAATGTTTAAAATATTATCTGTTTACTGAGAAACAGTTGAAGAACAGTTGTGAAGAAAATTTATTTCTTGAGCCTTAATATGCAAGCTTAGGTAAAAGGTTGAATTGAGTGAAGAGAAAATAGATGAATTATTTGATTTTCAATTTATGGTAATAAATTGATATGATAAATTAAAAAAAAATGATAATAATGTGGAGATTTACTGCGCTTGAATGTCAATAAAATATTGTTTGCTAGATTTTGTGATTTATTTTTATATGAATGTTCACTTATGTGAATCAAAACATTAATGATTGCTCACAGAACGACAAAAACCAAGCAAATAAGAAGTCTCCTGCATCATTGAGCTCCTTACACCATGGATAACACTAGTCACGTACTATTGGTTTGTAGTTGTAAGTAGTTCCCACGAGAATACACCTCAGGGACTCTATAACGATAGAGTACTGTGAAAATTTATCGAGGAAACTCTGAGGACTAATCTCAATAACTGGAACACGTTTTAAAATGGATATTAGATTTCAACTTTGGGGCTGTATAATTTTTCAACGAGTGCAGCTGGACCCTCAAGCAACTTCTGGTCTAGCTTGAATCAGTACACTGGACAAACTCTGATAAGTTCTTTAGAGAGTTTAGTAAGTTGATGTTGATAGTAGCGAAAAATGGTTATATGTTTCATACGATTACGGTACCGCAAAATGTACTGATTTATCATGAAATTGATCAGCAATCCGATTAAATATGTGAATTTTGCTGTAAAGTTTGCTTTATTTTATCATAAAACGTTTATGAAAACTGTTCTGCTGTCTGAATAATATTATAAAACATAATTTAAATCAAACAGATCACTTCAAACCATGGTTGGATGACCATAAAAGCGATACCAAAGCCTAAATGACCACTTGATGTCTCAATTTCCAACCATCCCACATGCTCGGACATACTAATTTGCACCCGATTTCCACCACTTTCTTCAGCTGACCTTTAACTACATTCGCCCTTCGGCCTTTCCGGCGCACTGCACTGCACGCACCGCCAGCATCCCGTGAGCATCCATCGGCGCATCGTTTTACTGCACCGTACTGCACGCAGTGCCGACAGTCGCAATTGCAACCACGAAACAGCTGCTAACAACGCTAATCTTTTGCGCTCCGGTCACGGAGCTTGCTTCTTAATGATGCAATTTATAATGCGGCTATTTTCGTGCGGTGCCGTTCCCGACTCCCGGCACCGATCGAACAACCCGACACTGACCTCACACACACCGGTCACAGTGCTGGTGCAAAGCTAAGCCTCCCCCGGTCGCATGTCTTGGCGGCTTAGGCAAGGGAAGCTCTCGGCTAAAGGTTCGCGTTCGATGGACACATATTTATAGCGTTACGTCTTAGGTGGCTGCATGTGCGAGAGTGTGGTTTAGGCGGTACGTAAATAAATGGCGACCGTTTATGATGGTTTGAGGTGTATCGAAACTGTCCCTACCAACGCTCCATCCTTTCAGCAGCTACCCCGCTGCACGGATAGGAATTCCTTCTTCCGTTCGGATCGAGCCTATCCAATGAGTGATATTGCAATTAATAAATCATAGCTGCCCTGTTTTGGTGCTCTCCCCCGAACCAGCTGAGCAGCGATTTTATTAATAGGAATTTAAGCCAAAATGTGCAAATGGCTTCATCCGGGTCGTGATTCATCTTTCAGCGTGTTTCATTTCCAGACCGGCTCGGTGTGTCGTGTTACCAAATGCACACAATTTTTTTTTCGTTTGTTTGACTCCGCTAAAAGAATATTTCCCACCGGACAAATGTTCACCGAAACCGATTAGATTTTTGCCGGCTCGGAATAGCTTGCGTTGGCTTGGTTGGTTAGTTCGGGAAACATTATCCACTCCCAATCTTGTTTGCTGGACAATTGGCGTCAGGGTATGGAACGCGCCCCGAATGTGGGTTGCTGGTCAACAAAACACCACCAACAATTAATTACCACCACCGGCGCACGTAATCCATATCAATTTATCATGTTCCGGATGGAAGCCATCGGTAATCCGGCGATAGTCACTAGTTCCCCTGCCTTGCTTCCACATTCTTCCACGCCCTTGCTTCTTTTCCAGCCCCGAAAGAAATACGATCGGGCACACACACACAATTCTACTGCCATAGACGAATGCCACGTGGCAGGCACCTGTCTCCAGGTGCCCACCAACCATTACCAAAACGCCTCCTGGGAACTTCTGCGAGAGATCGATCGTGTGTAATTACAATGTTAAAACGTTGTTTTGCCGAACGAGGTAAGGTGAGATACATCGACCAGGTGTGTTGTGTTGCTGGTTTTGCAAATGGATTCGCAAAAAACCAGCAATGGGGCGAAGTTTTCGGATTGTACCGATACTCACCGGTGGTATTTGTACGTTTTAATGAGCTTTTCGCGAACGATATTATGGGTTTTGTGGGGTGTAAACCTTTCAGAACGGTTCCCCGGGTGCGGTGTTGATGGATAGTTCGATGAAAATTGCACCTAGTTTTGTGTCGTCGTCGTTGTTGTCCGTGTGAGCTGCGTATTTCAATTGGGATGTGTGGATGTATGGATGGGTTGTTTGCTGATGTAGATTATTTCACAGATCATGTAATGAGTGCGGAGGTTGATGATTAGGAGATCGATTGCCTTGTAAAAGCTGTACTGCAAACGATTGTAACTAAAGGAAATATTTGGAATGTTGTAGTTCTTCGAGGCATTTTCTTACAAATAGTTAAGTTAGGAAAATATTTGTGGAGCAGGAAATAAACCTAAGGATACATTTGTCAGGAATATTTTCAAGTTATCATCATTATTTATTAAATGAGTGCAGCTCCTAAACTGAACTTACCTTCACCGTTGAGCGATTCAGTAGCTGAGAAGGCAGCGACGCCTAGAAGGGAGCGAAAAAAAAAAAATTATGCATAATCAGATTCAAATAGGTTCAAAGCTATAAAAATCCAAAACCCTACTTCTAGATCACTAGTCTATGCAATTGCTACAACTCATTTCGCCAGTGTAATGCTGTCACAGATTTCACGATGCCTGTCAATCCAGCACCATTTCCGACATTTCCTGTGTGAGTGGCAGCTTACACTCGACATTTCCTATCCCGGGCTAAACACACACACAGAAACACCTGGTTCTGTCTGTTGCACCGTGCGTTTTCTGGCGTCTTAAGCGTTCTGGTTAAATCATCAACCGACGTTTGCTCAGGTTCGCATCTAAGGCAGGCAAAATGCTATAGGAAAGCAAAGGCGAGAGAGAAGGATAGACGTGGGTTTAACTGTTTCCATGAAATGTTCGATTGAATAGTGAGGTAAAACTTCAAGCGCGATGGGAAGATGGTTGCCGTCTGCCATGAGTATGCGTTCTGGCGGTTGGTGTGTTAAGCATGAAATGAACAACAAGCACCAATTCCATTGTGCACCTGTTATGCATTTTCGTTGCGAATTTATACCAAAGCGATGCGGTTTGATTGCTCCACAAGCATTTAAAAGGCAACAAGGTGCGCCCCTCTGGCTCCTTTCCTTTGCGTCGGTGGAAAACAGCTTTTCCCAACCGTGACTCGGAATGAATAGAAAATTGTTCTCCACCCTTGTGTTCGGTCTCGATGCAATTCAAAACGATGGGAAAGTGTGAGTTGACTTCACGCTCTCGACAAGAGTGAAGGTGTTTTATTAAATTTCAATATAATTTATACCTACTTTAAATTAAACGATGCTCATTACATGAAACACTCTGCAAACCAAGTGCGCACTCCTGTACCGACGTCGACGTGAAGCCGGTAAGCTTATATACACTGCACCTCACTGCATGAGTGACAGCAACGAAGGACGATGAATAAATTTACCACCATCCGAGCTGACACCGATCGGCATCGGTGCCGCCCGGCTCCTCATCCAGCCGTAGACAATGCCCGTCCGGATAATGGTGATGGCGACGGCGAGACGATGTCAAACTTGAAACTCGGACACGTTTCCTTCGCCTCGGAAATGTCACTCCGCATCGATGGAGCCGGAAGGAAATCCGTGCAATCTCTTTTGACAGTGATGAGCGACAGATGGGACCGGGCGCCGGATTGCAACATTGCAACATCGATTGCACATTGGTATTGTGTGTTTTGGGAAGGTGGAAAAGTTGAAGTTCGAGAACTCATTGAATTGCAACATCTTCGTGACAGGGATTTTGTTGGATAAGCAGTCAAGTGGTCGTCGACCGTAATCGATACTAGTTATCCTTGATGGCGGATGTTGGTGGATTATTTTTCTGTGTATTACTAACGAGATCGTCTTACCTCGAGGATGAAGAGATTTGTTCGCGAAATCAATTTGAAGTTCGTCTGTTCAAGAGCAAGAAATTGGCTTGTCGTACTAAATTTTAAAAAAAGATTAATTTATCAGAACTTTAGTTTAAGGAAACATTTCTTGGAAGATCGGACCATACTTGAAGCATTGGTATCTCGTCGTCTTCTAAGCGTCTCCATTAAAGAATGGTCATTGCACCCTTAATGTGCTCTACAAAATGCATTCTCTCGAAAGAACTTCATACGAGCGCGTGCCTTTATACCGGGTTTTAATCCCATTCTAAACGCCACTGAACTTGCTTTGAAAAGGTGAAACCGAGAGCAAAAGTTCAAGTGCAAGGCACAAGAAAACGCCTTTGCTGACGAATCCTTGGAAAGAAAAACATATAAACTCCCCTCGGATTCCACTTGCACCGCAATAAAGCACCTTGAAAGATAAAACGAAGAAAATGTGTGCCTCACCCGGTTACTTACGGACGCTTTCGGTTTGCGAGCTACTACACTCGCTTGTCAAAAGTGGCAGAAAATTAAAATGCATCGCGCTCGGCCAGCGTAGCAACCAGCCAGTGACAGGTTGCTGAAGCGGATGCGTTTCAATTAGATTACGAGTCGAGCGCATGTGAGAAAGTCAAGTGGCCACTGGTTGGTGACATCAACCGAACTTTTGCAGCATGGTGGAACGCTTTGAGGCTACTCGAGTGCTCAACAGAACATCAGTTTTTACTTTCATTTATCGTATGTGCAATTAAAACTCTTCAGCGTGCGACCTCTGTTTGCTTTTGTGCAAATATACTTTGCATTTTGATGGTTAGTTTAATAATTCTAAGTGAGGCATAAAATGACCAGCTTAAGAGTTTATGTAACGATATTATTATATTACGATATATTCAGTAGATTTGCATGCATAGATTTGGGATAAGTATTGCAAATTTATGGTGTCTCAAAAAATTCTAGAATAACATTCACTCGATGATTCCTACATATATTCATCTAACGCTCTGACCAAATGTGTACAGAAAGCGAAACTATTGACTTTTACTCTTGCAGCAAAATGGTAAAACCTCCCTAAATTGCGGTACTCCGAAAGCATTCTACGTGGTTTCAAGACACCGTTACGGTTCTACTTTCTGCCATCGACTACATATGGGCAGGCACACTTACGACGGTAAGCCTCGATAAATGCAAATTTATCCTCATCGGTAGACACTCCAGCAAGTCACACCGTGCGTGCATAAAACTCGACAAAAGCATGTACTAAGAGCACAGGCACCTACCTACCTGTCGGTCGGGCCTTAACACACTCGCACCTCGCCGGACGTCCACCGTACCGACGTTGCGTTCGATGGATGCATCCCAAACCAATCAATTAATGGAGAGTGGAAAATGTAATTGAAATAAACAATCACACCACACGGTCACACCGCAAGCGACCATCGGCACACATACACACAGGTGTGGTGTGTTTTGATTCATCGCTCAGCGGTTCGGTACCATTTCGGTGCGAGTCGAGCGCAAAACCACAATCACCACGTGTCGGGGTAGGAGCGAAAACTACTACCATTCCGTTCCTATCCGGCCCTTCGGCCCTTCAAAAGCGATGGGTTGGTTGGTCTTTTCCGAAGCGATTGCAAAGTCTCGTTTCGATTTTGAAAAGGATCTCTGGTGTGTCGAAAGGGAAGGGAACAATTATTCAACCACCTGCATACGGCGCTACCAGTGAGAACGGTCACATCTTTGCACGGTACTTGCAGTTGCAGTTCTCCGGTGCATATAAGCAGCAGAACCAATATTTGATGCGGCACTGTTTACGGTACTGATACAATTAGGCACTGTTGCTGGAGTATCGGAGTGACCATTGAATCCTGTTTCAATTTCCTGGGATGAGAGTAAATATCGAACAGTACTAATTATCTTAATTCATCTCTTGGTGGTATGGAACGAAATACGAACGCAGAAAAAAAAATTTTCGGCGCAATTTTTGATAAGCGTATCTCAAACTTGCAATGTTTCTTAATTTCAGAAACAGTGATGGAATAAATAAGTGAATTAAATCTTTTAAGAGCATTTGCTTTATGCAACAACATAATTCTTTAGAAGCTGCGCTAATTACGCTTAATATTTAAAAATGTCTTCAGCGCTTTGTCGTCAGATAGCCTTGTCAAACCATTACAAATAATAACTTTTTTTTTTGCAATATCTGCTTCTTCAGGTCGTTCGGGATAATTTTGACAGTCTCCGGACGGAGAAAAAAAAATTTTTATGGCAAAATTAACAATCGGGGAATTTTTTTTTGTTTAAGAAATAGTAGTTTTCCATGTATTTCATTCATTTTATTCAAAATATCCGCCCTCGGTTTCTATTACGGCCTCCACCCGTCTCCGAAACCGAGAACAAGCCCTGGCGACAGTTTCGCGGGGTAGGGCCGCGAAAACGGACCTGATTTTCGCCTTCAGCTCCGCCTTGGTATTGCTGGAGGTTCTGTTGGTGTCCCGTTCCACCGCGCCCCACACGAAATAATCCATTGGATTAAGATCCGGGAAGCTGGGAGGCCATACATTCGGCGCGGTGAAGTCGTTAAAATTGGTTGCCAACCACTTTATCGTTTTGGAGGCTGTATGGCACGGAGCGGAATCCTGCTGGAACACGTACGGTCTGCCGTTGGCCACTCTCGTGATCCAAGGCTTTACGACGGTGTCCAGCATGGAAATGTACCAGTCCGCGTTCAGCCTCAGCCCCTGCTCGAAAAAGTGGGGCGGCATCACGTCCCCTTCCGATGACACGCAGGAAAACAACATTACCGTCTGGGGGAACTTGGTTTGCGGGTCCCGTGGCACGTCCGCCGTGCAGTAAGCCAGCCACCGGTTGTTCTGGGTGTTAACCGTGTCGGCAGTTGTCGCGTCCGGCGCGGATCATCATGATGCATGTGACCCGCTTCCACAATGTACTCTTTTTTGTCATTTTTTTTATCACGGGATGTTTTCGCTGCTTGTTCCGTACACTTTTAGCTGTCGAATTACGTATTGCTTGTTTTCCTATGCCAACTCGATCACGAGTTATAAACAAACATGTAACTGTCAAAATTATCCCGAACGCCCTGTTGTGAAACCTGATGATCTAAAGGATAACCTTAATAAAAACAAATAGAGGCTAGTTTACGGTTAATCTAAGGCGAGACAAACAGAAAGGAAACTAGGAACTCTAAGAGTTGTACAGTTGGAAATCCAACAGGTTGGAAGCATGGAAACCGCAGAGGTTCACTGGAATCATACACCGTCTGCCTAGCTGCCATATCATATAATATATCTAATAACCCGCAGCCGTAAAATACGAGAAGAGGCTTGCATAGGAAGCGTAGTTTTGAATCAATGTAATAATGGCGATCGGTGAAGGAATATTAAACAAAGTAATCGAAAATAGACAATACAAAGGAAGGATATCGTAGATCTTTCTAATTTCGCTGGATGTTTTCATCTTTAGCCAGGCTCAGAGCCAAGTAAGATACAAAATAATGCTAGTAAGACATTCGATGGCCTGCTTGACTTAGTAGATCGCTAAGTTAAGAAGAAAAATAAGACGAAGTTTGTACCAAAAACACAACGATGACTAGTCACTACACCACAACATGACGATGACTTTATGAATACCAACCAATGCTGAAATCAGCAACCGCCACCGTACTTTATTCCACTCACTCTACACATCTCACACTAAAACCAGCTTATCTCACACTCCCAGGAAAGTCAGCCAAATCACAACAGGCTTAACTATCGCATCCTTTTCTACAACGGGTGGATTAACACCTCCCAATCACTGATGCTATCGCACGAAAATCCTACACCAGACGTATTGCCTGAATTACTTAATTAAACATGAACAGCTTGTTCTTTAACTCGTTCTCAAATCTCAAGCTCCTATCCGTCCCTTCGAAGCTAAAACCCTCAACCTTAGCACCGACGATCTGGCTGCACAACGTTCAACAAATCAATTTAATCCTTCCACTTCAGTGCTCGTGTTTCAACCGCAGTTCGAAGCCGTAGTTGTCGGAGAATCGTTGAGCCATTTCTAAGCCAGTCTGCACAAGCCCGCAACAAATATGCTTTTTCCCGGTGGGGATTGTGCTGTACCGTGTCAAGGCCGTGGAAACTGTGGACTCTCAAGAATTAGAATCCACGTCTGCTGACGGTGCTACCCTCCGCTATAGCTGCGGGTTTTCTGGATTAGTGTCTTCGCGAGCTGGAATGTGTACGCTTGTTCTCCAGCGCCGACATTTTCCCAAAAGTTCTGATCGTTTCACTCGTGCACTGGTGAGCTTTGAAAACAATTTTCCCCACGTTTTGTCTCGATTTTTAGCGTAACAACTCTCGCCCCTGCTTCGCTTCTTGCGCAGACGACGAATTATGTGAAGAATGTTCCGTCTAAAATTAATAAAATTCCATTCGGATAACGCGTCCCTACTGGAAGGCGGATGCTTTTACTTACCATTCAGCAAAACAATAATGTTCGTGAACCCTTCCTCTTTTTCTCTTGCAAGCCCTTTCCAGCGCAGGAATGCCGAACGGAATGAAGCTGGGCAGTGTGGAAAGTGTGCCTTCCAGCACCAACGCACCCATTAACACCATTGCGAAGGGTTGATTTAATGAAAGACGTGGTAAAAAAAAAGGATAAGGGGTAAACAAAAGGGAGGTTTTCGGTTAACCAACAGGAATGGTGCCGCATTTTCCACGGGGATGGTGAAAGTAGCAAGAAGCAGAAATGTTTGGTCAAGTGGTTACTACGCCACGGGGGCGGAACTGCCGAGCTGCGTATTAATTTCAGTAATTTCACGCGTAATATCTTCAAGTGGTTTTAAATTTGATTTGTGCGGTACGCCGAGCTGATGAGGGTGTCTCATCAGGATCGGATCTGAGGGCTCGCAGGGTTTGCTGATTGGCTCGAGAATCAAAATAGACCTTCGCTGCACGGAAAGTGGCATGGGAAAACGGTAGATGATGAAGGTTGTGTTCATGGTGAAGGGTTAGTGGTTAATTTAATTTTTGAATTTTCTTATCTTTGGCCTGATGACGTGCCAAATGATGGGTTACAAAAGATAAATTTTCCTTTGCATAAGGAAAAAGGAAAGAACGAACAAGAGGAGGAAAATAGGCAGCTAATGAAGGTGCTGTAATTTAAACTGGAGCAAGTTTTTTTCTGTTATGGTTAAGAAGGTTTTTTTTTTCACTTGCTTGAAGCAATTTTCACGCTTTAGCACTTACCATGATGTTTTTTGTTTGTCTCTCTTGCCGTCAATGTTTGCTTGCAGTAAGGACATTTCCTATTCTGAAATGACCGATGGAAAAGTTTTTGATGAACCCATCAATTGAGTTCTTGTTTGAAAATAAGCTTTTTAACGCTATCAGTGAAAGCAAATACAATTATGCGTTTGTAATCTACTTTTACTTGCTTTTTCTTCTACTTCTGCTGTGTTGCTAACAAGGACAAGGACAATTTTTCGAGGAATGTTAGTAAATCCAGCAAGCTTGGTACAGTGGTTGATGCTTCATATAAAACTTTTGTTTCTCTCAAACAACAAATTTTCAACAGCAAAATAAGTCTTTTATGCGTTTACTGGAAATGTTAAATATCCTCCTCTTATACTGTTCTTGATTGGTTAGATTATTACATAATTTTTAAAACTTGCTTTACGACTTATTTTAAGTATGTTGGTATGAAAATTTGAAAAGCTTTATGAAAATAATTGTTCCACAATTTGAGTGGCCGATTTCAGTTTAAGCTCAACAAAAATAATGATGTTTTCACTACCCTAAGTGCTTCACACTCATCGTTGTATTCATGCCATGCCATGCTATGCCAAACAGGGCAGTGTTCCAAATTACACAAATTCCTCCCAGACGCACCTTTTGCACGCCCAAGTCGATCGTCCCAGCAAGTGTCACGTGACGTTTAATACAGTGCCGGCCTCCAACCATCGTCTACACGGAAACGAGAACAGCCACGCCTGAAACATTGCCCAGACGTACAGACCCACACACTCACCCACAGACACACGGCACAAAACCGATACAAACTGTCAAGACACTTCCCACGTACTGGACGAATTGCACCTTCATCGCACCGAACCGATGATGATGATGAAAATACGCCACCTTATCGCATTCCTACGCTCCAATTTTCACCGACTGCAATCACAAGGGTGAGCTAGCATTATTTCAACCTTCATCAACCGGTCGGGTGTTTGGGTTGAAGCGAAGAAGCCCGGTTAACCCACGGCTGAAGATCGTCCGTCAGACAGTGTTGACTGATGATGTGGGACGCTGTCGGTGCACGGAGAAGAAGGAGACAAAACCCAGCTCGCTCGAAAAAAACCCGGAGACACATACAATAATAAACCGCCACTCGTTTTCTCGAGGCAGGAGGCGCTGTGCGAGGAAACAAACAATAATTTATAAATTCGTATAAAAATTCCACACCTCTCAGCGGTTTTCCTGTTTGCGGTGGGAGCGCGAAGCGTGCAATAAACGAGTCGCTATGTCATCGGTACCGGCCCGAGTTGGTGGGTTGGGTTTGGAAAAGCGCGCGTTTACTGCCTAACCTTTCTGCAGACCGTTGAGAAGGAACAGATCTTGTCAAAGAGATATGGTGGTAGGCGTTCTGACGGCAAGCGGTTTTGGGCCAGACTCTACGGGAAGCGGCGTTCAATCTTGGGAAGCTAATTTTAGGTACTTCCAAGGTAGTTTACGTGCAAACGCATTCTAAGCCGGGAAACGGTTCGGAATGGCGGCCCGCAAAAAACAATACCTCTGGTTTCTGGTTTCATTCGGAATGGTTTTTCACTAACTCGAAGCTAGAAGGGAACAGCTCTCAACTATCAATGTCGAAATGGCGATGAAAGATCGCAGTTTCCTTCGGTGAAAAGGGAAAATGCATTTCCCAGCTCCAAGAGTTCCACGAAGAAGCGCTCTCTGGTGCTTCTGTTAGTAGTAGATATAATTCATGGGTGGTTTGTAAACATTGGCTTGAATGGGTACCACAACCTGGGGCTGGAATAAAGAGGGGGGGGGGGGGGGGAAACGAAGCAAACAGTGCCAGATAGTTCGAGAAGCGCGGTGGTAAAAATGTGGATAAATTCCCGCTTCCAACCGTGATGGATGGATATTTTACCCTCGGCCATTTTTTGAAACATTTTCATTGCATTCAGCGCTGCTTTAAGTGACTGAACGCAAGCGTGTTTGTTGAAGGAAAATGATTGGAGGAAACATTTTGGCCATATTCAATTTTTTTCCGAACGTAAATTCTCCGTGGCTCACGCTGTGTTTGTGTGTTTAGAAATGTGGAAACAGCAAAAACTAAGCACAGCTCTGCTGTAAAGTGAAAGCGAAAGTAGATGTTTACGAGGAAAACAGATCCGAAAACTTGCTTGGTCGAGTGGGGGAAAGTGTTAACTTTTCTTGCTTAGGGTTGTTTTCTTCTTCTTTTCGCTACTGTTGTGGGAAAATATGAAAGGAGAGAAAATCCCGGAGCTGATGAAGCATTTATAGTTTTTTTTCTTTCTTCTATTTGTTGTTGTTGTTCACAAGTGATTTATCGATGTTTGCAAACAGTAAGGTAAAGTTGAATGTTTTCGTGTTGATGAAGGCAAGTAATTGCCGAGGGAGGGAATAAAGTGGAGGAGGAAAACGTCAAGCCACAGATCAAAGCTAGTTTGGTGAAAATGACAAATCAGTCGAAACGGTGGTGGGTCTGTTTTGTGTATTAGAGACTTGAGGTGTGAAATGACAGTTAGGAGTAAACTTAACGATACAGTGAATGCCACATCTTAAGCAGTTCGTCTATAAAATGTCGTCTCACTGTAAAATCATGGTTATTTTCTCTTATTTAATTTCTTTTATGATTTATTTTTAATCTACTGAAAATTATTTTGATATTCTGCTCAATTATTAGTTGTGATTTTTGCTCTTATTACTGGTTGTTGGTGCATTTTTCTATTGTTTCTTTTTATTTATTAAAATTTCATTTCTGTCTTGATACTTTTTTTAAATTTCAAGCCATTTTATAATTCAGAATTGTTTTTGTTTGTTCACAGGTTGCTTCTTGTACAAGTTTTCATTATGATATTTTTATGGTTTATTTGTCACTTTTCAACTACAAATTCTTTTTAAAACTAGATAACGATGCCATGTTTCCTTCCATATATCATATACCACGTCATCAACTTTATACTGTATCGTTTTTCAATCATCCTGCTTTCACCAGCGAAACCAGAAGCAAACCCATATAATACCCAAATAAAAGCTCACTGCCACCGTCGTTCACCGTTTCGTTTGTGGTTTGAATTTGTGTGCAAATCTTTGTTGTTTATCTTCCTGTAGTCACCACCCCATCTAATGCCCGCCCACTGCCAAAACCCCTTTTCTATCCCGTACAGTGTGCGGCACTAGTTGGCGTTTATTTGATCGTAAATCGAGTAGAACAACGTGCCTTGTAACGGGGAAGCAAAAACCTGCAACGATTCCCACGTGGTTATAAACCTTTCGGTAATGTCGTTTTGGTACCACGCTAGACAAACGGGAAGCCTGAAGGTGAAACTTTTTTTCCCCTTTTTATGGGTAGATGTAGTTCTTTTTTTTTTCTTCTCTGCACCGCCGTTGCATCAAACATCCACCGGAAAAAGTTCTCACTATAAAATGGAATAGAAGTGAGAACAAAAAACATTCGCTACAACCAACCACCCCACGTTCCCGCGAGAGGTGAACCCGGCAACAACAATACGAGATGGTTGCCTTCCGTCAGACGTCGTGCCAGGTTGGACCCAAAAGGCTTGAAGACCTTTTTCCCTTCAATTCGTACTTTAACGCCTTGATGCCGAGGAAGCGGTTCTTGCTTTCTTGGTGTTTTTCTATGAAAGCGACGGTTTAAGCCGTTCGTCTCGGGGTTTTTTTTGCATTATTTGCGCTAGCATCCTTCCTTCAAACTATTCCCGTTTTATACGTGTTTCTGTGAGATGCTCGCTTGAGCGTGGCAAAGAAGCAAAGAAAACTCGTTCCATCACATAAAGGGCAAAGAAAACCATGCGCTAGGGCTAAGGGGGTGTTGTACGATATTGGAAAAACAAAGTTTGATCATGCATGAAAATTTCAGGAAACACGAGCAAGGATATCGTTTTCGCGGGCGCTCGCCATTGTCGGGCAACCGAGACGAACCCCGGCCGTGTGACGGAGCGCTTCCACCGAACGGATCTTTCTGTGAAGGGCATTGAAATTTATATGCACGTTTTGTTGCATGTAGTTTACATATCTGCCACGAATGCGGGCAACATCATAGCCGGTCGATGCATTCGGCACTGTACGGGGAGTTTGCTTTTGGTTCGAGAAACTGATAAGGAAGGTGTAGCAAACAAATAGGCTAGATTGTTGGAGCGATGCTGAAGAAGGGATGGAATTGGTTGTTGAATTTATTGAAGAATATTCAAAACAACAAACCGTTTCCAGCGGGAGCCGTTACGGGATGCTGATAGATATTTTATTCAGAAAAAAAGGTAATTTATTTGACGGTGAAATATACCGAAATTATCTTCGTGTACGATACGGACTGGGAAGCGATAAACGTACCATGACGTCTATTGTGAAGAATGCGCATTAGAAATATGTTTTGGCAATGTGAATCTTCAATTTTTTCAGTTAACGGTGAATGAAAAAAATTATACTAAAATGATTAGTTGAATGATTATAATTTCTGGTTGATTACAATTGTCGGGTTGACGTTCAAGGCAGTCAAATGATCATCAGATTGTATTCTGTTGAGATCCTCAAACCTTCTCTATTCCTAACGGAGTACGACGTACGACTTCACCACTTATCGATCAGTTTAAATACTTATAAGAAATGAATTGAATTAATTTCAACAAATTGAATGAATTTGGAAAATAATAATTGCTAAGAAATCCTCTATTAGAACACATTTTTAACGAACCTGATGTTCGAATACAACCTAATTTCGTACCACGCAACAGGCATTCTAAGCCTTACTCATCCGTCCATTCCGTCACACCGATTCAGCGAGACCGCCCGCGTGCTTGCAGTTAATTAATCTGCACAGGATTCGCCTAATGAACAGAGTTTAATGTGGGATCAAGCTGTAAGCACAAAGAATGCCAAAAAAATCGCCTATCTCTTTGAAGCTCGAGGCAACGAATGACGACTCGCGTGCAACGTAATGCATCATATCCAACGGCTGCATAGCATACTCATAGCGCAGTGACTAAAATTAGAACCACGACTTTAGAAGATAAAGTAGAGTGGCGAAAGGATTCGTTAGTATCACGCGTTTTTGCCGATTTTTTCATTCACTTGAGTTTTCGCCGACAAATGATGACTTTTCGTTCACATTCACACGGCAAATCCCATTGAAGGGTCGGTAGCCGATCCTGTCCAATCTGTTGAATCCCCATCTGTTCGGCGTAACGAGAATGGTTTGAACAGGGTCAATGGATGTCGTTTCGAGCTGCAGGACACCGAGCACCGAACGAAGAATGCAACAAGCTGGCATGCTAATCCGGACGAATAGAAGAAGCACATCATAAGGGTCATGTGAATGGAAAGTGATCCTGACGTACTCGAAACTAATACCGAAGGTTCGTTTCGTTCGGATTTAAAGCTTTTACCCTTCGTCTCGCCGTCATCAACCTCGCCGGAGCATCCTTACAGCAGCCAACGAAATTGAAATATTAAAACTATTAAAACCATCCTACCATTCTCGGCAGACTGGGTGAAGCGATGAAGCAACAAATATAAATTACTTCTTACTTTAATTCCTTGCATTCCTCGGGAAAGTTCTTCTCGCCAGGACCACAATCATCATCGTCGTCGTCGTTTGCTGCATTCAGTTGCAAACCAACCACGACCAAACACAGCACAGAGTGCTGGTCCCGTTTGCTGATGGAGAAGTTATCGTTTGCATTTTTACGTTCTGCTGGCACTAAAGGCTAGGTGGTGTCGGTTTCTTCTTGTGCCTGGCGAAGAGTCTGGCGTTCCGGGTCTGCCACATTCCAGTCAGCTCACCACCACAAAACTGTCCCGACCAGACACGGGTTTAGTTCAATTGGGGCAAGATGATGATTTTTTCGTTCGTTCGTTCACTCTCGCCGGAGAAAAGCAACTGCTTTACTTAATCGTTTCTTAAACGATGTCCTTTTTCAGCTACCAGTGGATCACTTACACGATTTACGAGCGGTCGAGAATGTCGAGCAGGGCGTAAGGCAGCATATTTCGGGAAAGAATTTAATAAATGTTAAGCCGTCAGGTTTTGTTTCACTTGGGCAATTGGACGGGTAGCTAGAAATAAACTGCTTTTTATCGATCGTGTCTGATCATGACTCGCTTACCGAGAATTGTTTCCATTTGTTTCGTTTCTTCTCCAGAGTTGCCACCCAAAACACAGACCAGAAAACGCAGCCAAGATGAAGATGTCAAAACTCTCCAATCAGACCAACTCGCAGGACCCGCAGGCGGTGAACTCGAGAGTTTTCGTCGGCAACCTGAACACATTTCAGTGCTCCAAGACGGATGTGGAGCGCATGTTTCAGCGCTACGGACGGTTGGCGGGTAAGTTTTTTTCTTCTTTTCTTTCGGGAAACAGTTTTTTATTGTTTTATCGTTAATATTTTATGGCCGTCTTCAACTGGCAACATGTAAAGAAGTTCACTGCAACCAAGGGTGTTGCTCTCTTAAAGATCTGCTTTCTGTTGGGTGTAGTTTCGGTGTGAAAATATGATGACTTCAAGCTACCCGCTTACAGATTCAAGCCAATCAAGGACATTAGCCTGAAAGCCATCCAATTGGCAAGGATGAAAAATCGATCGAAACATTTGCTTGTAAGCCATGGTCAAACGGGCATCACGCGTCCCCATGCACAGGAAGCTGCAGAAATGGGAGCAGTCAAAATCAGAGACTAACAAACGACACATTGGCTGGTCGAATCCACTCACCATTTGGAAGCCATTTATCGCATCAATAATTCGTACGTTTGATCTTGGAGGCGAACATTCACTTTGCTTGTTCGATTTCTCTCGCACTGCCTACAAAGAGTGTGTTCAAAGTTGCAGAACAAATCGATCAGGACTCGTTTTTGCAAACTGCAACGGAAGGATATAGAAGTGAAGCAGCAAAGAAAAAACTACAAATGAGGTAATTGAATTTACAATAGTCTATTACGGAGAAAGTTTCGCTTCGCATGGAGACGGTGTCGTCTGCCAACGCGACGATCCCCGACCGGCGATCGTTGCTTGCTTGTGGAACGACGAGTGAAGCAAAAAAAAAAAAGGGAAACCATGAGCTCGCTACTAAATGAGAACAAATCGATGCCACTCTAGACGTCCAGACGAAAAAAGACCGACTCGGAACTACGCTGGACATTGTGAGGTGTGGTCGTGTGCCGGAAGCGAAACTTCTCGTGTGGATAAGAAAGTGGAAAATCGTCTTAAGAAACTTAATTGTAAGCTGCTTTCGTGCAGCAGCCCCGTCCCTTTTTTCGTCGTGTCAAAGTTCGTCAGCATCAAATGAATGTGTGTTCTGCACCGTTTGCGTTCCACTGCAGAAAATTGAGCAAAGAGTTGTGTCCGGAGAATTTTCCTGACCTTTTCTTTTTTTTTCGTTTTCTCCAGTGCTGAGTGCACTTTCATCCACTGGAAGCTAAGTTCTGTCGGTGAAAGAGAAGGCACAGCACGGTCAAAGAATCAAACTACTATTAAAGTTCATTTAAAGCATGGGCAAATCTATTTTCCAAATCGTTCAGCTATCGAGTGGTGGAAGTTCGAAAAAAAAGGAAGTGAAAAACGAATGTCCTGTCAGCAGAATTACAAAGTGTTTTGGGAGTGTTGACGTGGGAACTGGTTTAGGGAAGTGGAAGTTTCATGTTGACCGTTTACCGCAATTTGTAAATCAGTAGCTCAAGTGATCAACACAATTGAACGTGCTTCTGTGGCGGCAATCTTTGTGTGTTTTTCTTTTCAATTTTTATTTTATTTAAAGGCTTTCTTTTTTCATATCTTATGTTATTTTATGTGGATATAAACCTTTTGCTCTAAAAAGTTCACAGTGATGGACAATGGAATAAACCATCCTACCGTTTTAAAAAATATAAAGAAGAGGTTATGGTTGCAATATTCAACCAATAAACTTAGCTTATTTTGTTAAAATAACGTGTAAATTATGCATTATTAACTATCCTATCGTTGTACGGATTTTGAAATCGATTCTAAATCATTGAGCCAAATGCTTAAAAATCATTTTAAGCTAGCAATGAAGCTAGCCTATGCAATACAAAGGAAGTATTATACTTTTGTCCATTACTTTTAATTGGATTCAATGGAATATAGTTAAAAAAATTTGAAAGGGTTTGATTAACAGTATTTGCTGTATTTGCAGGTTTGATTAACAGTATTTGCAGGTTTATGAGATCACTTTTTGTGTAATAAAAATATTTTTGTTTTATCATACGTAAACAACGGCATCATTTTATTGCCATATACTTATAACAAATTGAAGAAGATGATGAAGGTGTTATTGAAAAAAGATTTAGTCTTTTCGCCAAACCTCTCTTTTTCAGGTTGCATTACATTTAACTGATTTTTTTTTTCAATGTTTATTTATTGTTAATATAATCAGTAGACTTGAACTTGTGTTTTGACCGTTTGTTTGTGGATGATTGTAAAAATGTGTTTCTTTTTTTTTAATAAAACTTACTTTAATACTGTATTGGCTTCGTCAGCAAACATTTGATTTTTATATTTTTTTAACTGACTTTACATTTTATTAAAGACTTTCAATGCGATATCATTAATTTGAGCATTTCTACACGCGACCAGCTTTCTGTACCCCTTAAAGTAGGCAATGCGTTTCGATGGTAACCAACTAGCTAAACTAATTCCCCTGCAGCAACATTAACGCGGTTTCGCAGGTGAATTCACACCTTGTCAAACTGTCATGCACAATGCTGCGGAAGCGGCAATGCAATTTCCACTTCATTGCAGTTGCTGACCTGCATTTCCTTTATTTCTCTGCCCCAAACCAACCTCACCATCGTCACAGTCAGTTTCGACAGCAAGTGACTTCCATCTTCCAGTTCCACCAGGATGATTGTAAATAAAAGTTTATTGCATGCTTTTAATTAGAAACTTTCGTTGCAGTTTCTTTACCCAACCGACGTGGTAGCGTTGGGATGAGAGAAAGAGAGAGAGAGTAAACTTTTCATTTTTCGCATGCTTTTTTTCATCCATTGCCTTTCATTTCGGAAACTTCATTGGTTGATTTGATGTTACGCTTGTACAGCGTATATTTCCACAAACCCCAAAAAACAACAACCAACCCAGTCAATACAGGTTGGAAAGTGGAGGAAGTTAATGTTGCAGTCCATTCGAACGCACGAATGTAGCTCGATTAGTACATTTAAACTCTTTTCCCTTTTTCCTTTCCTGGCGAACCGTTTTGGTTGCTTCTTTCGTTCCTTTTTTTTGCCAAAAGACCAAACGACGCCACCCCTTGTGCTGGGTGAGAAATAAAACTTTACGTCCGGAAATCACGATCATTATGGGGTTGGTTCGGGTATTTCCTCGGTACGAGCGACGTATGTTTCCGTTTGCAGGTGCAGTTTGTTGCAAAAAGAAAAACACGGTGAAACTTCTTTGCTAATTTCATGCTTCCATGGCGTTAAACTCATGTGGTGTGTGTGAGAGAGTCTGGTTCCCATTTGAAAATGGGAATGATTCCACAGAACAGTAGAGCACAGTTTTACAAGTTTTATCAATTTTTAATATCACTCAACCCAAGGGAGTTACGCTGGTACGACGTGGTGTTGACGTTTGCTACGCCTTGTTTACCCTGGTTGTAGTTTTTTTTTGGGAAATTTCGGCACTATTTTGATTGCTGTTTTGCGCCTGCAATGCGACGCCAATTGCAGACAAAGAAACCACCAAATTGTTGCTCGTTAGTTTTACCGATTCATCATCATGGTGGACGCTGTCCACGATGGCAGTGCCACACACCTTTGCTGCACGAGGATTTCTGCACCGTTCTCGACTGATTGCGCCATTATCACTGACGCAGTGCACTGTGCACAACATCATAAACCGGATTGTATGGAAAATAAATCCTATCTAACGAAGCAATATACGTGTGTGCGTGTGAGCGTGTTGTTCGAGTGTGTGCGAAGGAGAAAAAGAATTCTGCCATCTTGCTAATCTAAATAAACAACAAAACAGACACCAAATCCTCGGCTGTACATTTTTGCCTTGCCCTTTAAAAAATGCATCAGATCCGCTAATGCACGAGCGGCAATGGAACAAAAAAAAAAAGACTCGAAATCGAACCGGAACATTCAGCGGCACATGAGCATCTGAGCTGGGATGGTCTGGTCGAACAGATTACAATTTTCCGTACATCCTCAGCCTAAAGGTACAAAGCCCTCAGGGTGTGCCACTCTAACGCTGGTCCCGTGAATGAATAGATGGATGGATGCATGGATGGATGTAAAACAATTCCCTCTTAACGAACGAAAACCCTCAGCCTGGAGCGATCGAAATAATTCCCTGCTCCAGCATCAATCAGTTCGTACGCTACCGTTCGGACTACGCGCGGTGCATCTTTGTGTCTCGTGGAAACCCTTTTTTGGATTCGGATTGAGCGATTTTTTGTTTCCATTTTTATGTGTGATCAGTTTTTATGTTTTTTCAATCCGACAGCTGGTACATTTGCAGATAGTGCGATTTTTCCTGTGTACGAGGTAACACAATTAGACCAAAAAATTTATCCACAATGAGAATCAACGCTATTGAATAGCGTGCATGCTGAGCTTCCGCGCTAGATTTAGGGATTGGTTGATGTCCTGTGTATTTTCGGGGGTAGTAAAAAGCATGTTAAGAGTAGCAATTTTCCTGTGATTAATTTGATATTCATATGCGTGCGACGATGCACAGTGGATAGCAGCTCGCTTTAATTTATATTAATTTTGCCGAAATAGGATGGATGGATTCAGTGGCGGATTAACTTATGGGTGGAGGTGGCGGTCACCAGGGACTATGCTAGCTAGGGGAGCCTCGCCAAAAAGAGATTCTCTTTCGTCTTAGATGGTTAAATCACACAAAACTTCCATCCCTACCAGAACTTTACGAACCTCGTCTATGAAGATCTACATCGATCGCAAAAAAAAATGAGTGAGTTATTGCCGATATTCCGCAGAAACCCCATTTTCATGGAATAAATCGGTAAGGAGTGGAGAAATCGGGGAAGGATACTGCACAAAAAGATGCGCTATTCAAAGACGCATCCAACGGTACTCGGAACGCTCCAAGCGGGAGCTCCGAGCGGAACAAAGGGACAGGTTTTTAACAAATCTATAAAACTTTAATTTCAGGCTTAACCAGATACCAGAGCGATGCGCAAAGTAAAAAAAATCCTGTCTTTTCTTCTTGGATTCTTCTTGCTTCATCCCCTGGTACAAAAATACCCCCTTTTCATAGATAAACTGGCCGGGGGGTTGGGAGGGGGGGGGGGCTGGTTGGATGAAGTTATCGAGTGGGATGTTAAACAGAAAGAAGCGCGTATCAAAAACGCATGAAACAGTAGTCCGAACGCCTTGATCGACCGCCTTGAATCGGACCAGGAATGAGCGAATTATCACAGATTTTCCATGGGAATACTGTTGTTTTCCGCAATAACTTGGCGGGGGATGGAGGGATTGGGTTGAGGTGTTCGGCAAAAAAGATGCGCGGCCGCAAGACGTATCCAACGGTGTGCCGGACGCCAGGATAGAATCAAAACCGTGCGAGTTATTGCCGATTTTCCATGGGAATGCTGTTGTTTTCCGCAATAACTTGGCGGGGGGTGGAAGGATCGGGTTGAGGTGTTCGGCAAAAATGTGGGCGGCCTCAAGACGCATCCAACAGTATGCCGAACGCCAGGATCGGAACAAAAATGAGCGAGCAGTTGCCGATTTTCCATGGGAATGCTGTTGTTTTCCGCAATAACTTGGCGGGGAGTGGAGGGATCGGGTTGGGGTGTTTTTCAAAAAGATACGTGGCCTCAAGACGCATCCAACGGTGTGCCGGACGCCAGGATCGGATCAGGAATGAGGGAGTTATCCCCCTTAGTTCCCTTTAATATTGAAAACCAAGTTTTGGAGGTGTTTTAAAACATATTTCAAGAAAGGAATAAAAATGAGACAGAAAAACTTAAAACGGAAAGACAAAATTAAAATCAATCGGAAAAATATTCGTCGTGACGGAAAAAAAATAATTTTCTGACCACTTTTAAAATTTCCATTTGCTACCTCCACGACTTCATGTTCTCCTGTTACTCCTGGTCGAATTTTGCCGCATAAAAATTTCCCGATTTTTGCCACAAAAGTCCGACCAAGAACGATTGGAAGTAACAGGAGAGCATGACTTCCAAGACGTAGCTCGGGTCGGACCAAAAAATTCCAAAATCAGTTTTAAAAGTGGTCGGGAAATAATTTGCTTTCCGTCACGACAAATATTTTTCCGTCCCTTTTTAAGTTTGTCTTTGAATTTTAAGTTTTTAAGCTCATTTTTATTTCTTTCTTGAAATATCTTTGGTGTATCTAGGTGTTTTTAACACCTAAAAACATGGTTTTAAATATAAAAGGGAACTAAGGGGGATTTTCTTTAACGGTAGGTGGTGGGAGGTGTGGGGGGATTCTGCCAGCAGCATTCCCATTGAAAATCGTTGATGACTCGTTCATTCCTGGTCCGATCCTGTCGATCCATCCCCTGGCAAGTTATTGCGGAAAACAACAGCATTCCCATGGAAAATCGGCAATAACTCGCACGGTTTTGATCCGGTCCTGGCGTGCGGCACACCGTTGGCTGCGCCTTGAGGCCGTCCACATTTTTGCCGAACACCTCAACCCGATTCCTCCATCCCCTGGCAAGTTATTGCGGAAAATAACAGCATTCCCATGGAAAATCGTTGATAACTCGCTCCTTCATGGTCCGATCAAGGCATCCGGCACACCGTTGGCTGCGTCTTGAGGCCGTCCACATTTTTTCCCAACACCTCAACCCGATCCCTCCATCCCCCGTCAAGTTATTGCGGAAAACAACAGCATTCCCATGGAAAATCGGCGATAACTCGTTCATTTTTGGTCCGATCAATATGTGCAGCATACCGTTGGAATCGTGTTTGGGAGCTTGAGGGAAAGGAGTTTTTTCTCAATAACTTGGTGAAATACTCTTACATAATTCTAATTGTCTGAAGTTACACTTGGAACGGAATGTTCAGTACTGAGATTTTTCACATTCACCACTAACTTCATCCAGATATCTGTTCCGTTTCAAGTTCTCAAAAACAGGAATGCTCATGTGCCATCAAATGCCAGGCTATACAATCTTCCCACCAATACTGACACAGCAGGTACATTTGTGTTGGAAAAGAGTTTTCCACGTAGAATCCCGGTGCCAGATAATCCTTTCTCTATTTCTGTCCATGCATGCGTGAATTATTCAGTCGATGAAATTGGGTGATTTTTTGCGCACGTTTCTAGCTACAAGTCTGATCTAGGACTGTAGGCAACCAACGTAACAAAAAACTACTTCTACTGCCAGTGTGTGAGTGTGTGCTGAAAAATGTATCACTTTCCCGCGTGGTCGAACAGCAATCATCCAGCACTTTTCACCGCTGTTCGGTTTGTTGGATGGATTTTTTTTCCCCCTTGTAACACCTTGCCAGGTGATGAATTCTTTTCGAGTTGCGTTCGATATCCTTTACGCGAGCCATACATACACTCGCACTCGAGCGAAGAGCCATTTTGCATTTTGCTCAATTTAAGCCATTCATCAACTGTATCACACTGTGCGTGGTTGAGCGAGGGATTTTCGCCCCGAAGCGGGCATGTAAAGCGTGTGCAAAATAGTGAGGAAAATAAAATGCAAAACATTGAAGCGAAGGTAGCAAAAAACAAAACCATACAAGAGTTGGGAAATCATTTCCTGTGGGATACAAATCATGAAAGGATAGGCGAGCGCACGTTGCATGAGAGATTGCATTTTGTTGCATTCTCACTCCCGGTACGTAGCACTTTAAATTGAGCGATAATTGGTGTTTTATTTCTTCTTTATCACATTATCATAATCTAGTGCATCCTTTGGTGCTTTATCGTTAAACTTTCTGTTCTGTTTTATTTTTTCTCTTTTTTTACGTAGGAATTTCCATGCATAAAGGATACGCATTTGTGCAGTTTACAAATCCATTCGATGCACGGAATGCCTGCCATGGGGAGGATGGGCGGACGGTGCTCAGCCAAACCTTAGGTAAGTAATAAGGAAATTATTTATCATAAAACGACAGCACTTGCAACAGGCGGGCACTTTTCAAACGTTCCTTTATTTTTAAATATCTAAATTACACGTCACATCAAAGGAAACGAAAATGGAAGCATTTAAGACACAATAACACAACCTAATGAGTTATTAAGAGTGAAGTCTGTAGGGAAACAATTTAACGCGCAATACGTAATTCAATTCTATGTTTAGTAAAGAAATAAAACAATCCTTAACTGTACAAGTCAAATCCAAACTCCATTCAACAAACCATAACATTGGTTAGCGAAATTGGGCCAACTAAAAATGGATACATCATTGCATGATTGTTGCAAACACCACCATCACCGGTACACCAAACACCACATACGCTCAACGGGCGTCCCAAGACCCATCATCAATCATGGCTAGAAAATGATAAAAACTGGAAAACTTTCGCTGTCATGTCATACATAAATTATTTTCTTCTCCATCAAATCGGAAAACTAATGCCGTGGCTGAGGACTAGCTAGGCGAGCCGAGCGAAAGTGCGTGCCAGAATTGTTACGCTTAATGTTATTCCACCCTCACTTGCTTGCTGCAACCCTTTTTTGCCGTTGGCGTTAGAAGAGGAAAGCGTTGAACAAACTGCTGGGGATGCGGTGCAAGTGGACGGCCCTTTGCTAAAGTTGGCATGTTTTCGGTAATTTCCTCAACGAATGCGTTCCGTGCCACTGTAGCTCTACGCTGGAATGAGTTTCATTTCCGTGTACAAACGACCAATAAGTTCTTCCTTCCTGGTCATTTGTTTCTTTTAATTTATGACATTTTGGAAGGCCGTACAAGAATTTCATTGTTTGTGTAGAGCGAGCGATATGTGGTGTTTGCTATCGGAGATGGAACACAACATTTTCCGACGGTTTCGGAACTTGCTTTAGATTATAAAACGTGTATTTATAAACCTTGGTATGTTTTAAAATTATTAATAGTGCAGTTCTCTTGATTAGCGCATTTCAAACAGCTGTCCCAATTCAAAAGGCCTTCGTTTGGTATAAATCAAAGTGAGCGACAGGACATTGTTGCAATAAAATTAAATACCACAGAACAGTATTTACATTCGCAGCTGTTCACACCGATCAGACCACCGGTGTTGGGTTTATTCATCCACATATTTGCCAGCTGATGTTGGTTGTTAGTAGAAGAAAAATTTGTATGCTGCGCTATGATTAGCTGTTTTGTCATTAAAAAGTCAGAACCTATTTGAAGTTTGCATCAGCGCGTTGTTAGTGTCAAGAGAAGGTCTTTGGCCCTTTGCGTGTGGTTGCGCATTTTCGTTGTTGAAATTATAAGTTTAAATGTAAATGCATGTGCAAAATAAAAATAAAAAACAACCCACTTTCACAGACAATTTATGTGTCTGTCACATTCAAGCTAAAGTTGCACATTATCTTCCTGTCATAAAATTGCAACATTTGCATTTCTCCATCACTCCTGCTTACTGATGGGTTTCAAACTGCCCATCCAAACTGTCCGAAACGGATAAAATTATCAAGCAATTAAATTCATCTTCAGACCGAGATCGAGAAAATCGTTTCGATTCCAATACCAAGCCCAACACGTGTCCAGCAAACGGGAGGTAATTTATGACGTGTGCGGTGCTTGGCCGGGGACGGCAATGGTTGTCGGAGATGGAAAGGTTCTAATTTTAAAGTGTCACCAGACCCAGATCATCAACGGTAAGTGGGAAGATGATCGGTATCGCTTGGCCTTGCATATTAGCCAAGTGTGATGAAGAGCACCGGGAGCGATGGCATCATCGGGCAAATGAGCGAAATGGATGAGAAACGATCCGCGATGCTGAGATGGATTCGTAATGTGCTTACATAACGCTTCTCGACCGTTTATTGCCGGCAGTAAAAGAGAACGTTTACGTGGTGCGTGGTTTGCAACATGAATGATTGACAGGTGGAAAATTATAGCCACCTGAAGGTGTTGCTGATGAGTCGGGGTGGGAAATGATATACTTTGACTGGTGTAGCAACGGGTGGAAAAATGGGTGGAGAACTGAGATGGTAGAGGAACAAACAATCGTTCGAATTTTTAAGTGGAAAATGTTTCCCAAGGATGAAAAATTTAGTTTAGCCGTGTTCGGAGTATACTTTTGAAATTGATTTCAAGACTAATATTCGACTCACCTACTTAAATGTCTGCTGTTGAGTTGAGGTCTCGATTACAGTACTTAACATTGAATTTTTGAAAATTTAATGAAGTCTTGATGAACTGGGTTACATTGATTTTGGATTTAATGTACTCCGCAAGAGTTCTACAATGAAATTATAATCTGACCGCTACGTAAACTCAAACCAAACTGAATAACAAAGAAGCAGGATGCTGTGAGAAAAATATAAAGTCTTACTTGCTTACTTACTTATCAGGCGCTACAACCTTGCTTTGCGGTCTTGGCCTGCCGCAGCAGAATCCGGAACCGCTCACTGTCCCGCGCTGTCGTCCACCAATCCGTTATTCTGGCCTTGGTGGCGGATGATTCAACGCCATCCTCCCACCTCAATCTGGGCCTACCACGTCTCCGCTGTCCGTGTGGACGGCCTAAAAGGACTTTCTGAGCTGGATCGATGGGAAAAATATTAAGCACTTGTTAAAAAACGATGCTAGGGCTTTTTTTGTTTTTTTTCTGATTTGGAAAGCTTAGTTATTAGTAAGCATTAGGAAATAACCCATAAAAATAGTCCGCTATCTGCGCGCGCTTGTATACGTTTTACGATCTTTATTCACTCCTGGTTGGTTTTCGACTGATCGATCGCTCTCAAACAGATCCCATGGCAGGCTCATCCTGCCCTTTTCGGATCCTTCTTTTCTCTCTTTTACTTCTTTGCGTCTCATAACTGATAGGGGAGGGGGGGGGGGGAGGGGATAGGGAATGGGAACCTTACAAAGTTTCGAACAGTACTTAAAAACACAAAAAAATAAAGAATACAAATGGAGTTATGGAGGAATATAATGGAGTTATTAGGTCGAATTCAGGGGAAACCCTGATGAAGGACCGAAGCAATTCTGACGTTCAAATAACTGGAGTTTATTGTGATGCTGGGATCAGGTACAAAACAATATTGTGTATTAATAGATATTTTTTGCATCTTTTAATTACTTTGTAAAAAACTCAAAAAATAAGTGTTGACATATTTAAGCATATCATACCATATCACATATCACGTTCACCTAATAATTTGCTGCTATTTTCTGCATAAAAGCATACAAACTTACTTCATCAGGCCTGATGGTTGTGGATTGACCTAGACCTAAAGTATGTTATGTTTTATTTTTGAAAATTGTACAGGAAATACTGAAATAGGCCTCGTGCAAAAATAGTCTTCACATAATAAATTTATTTGGAGCGGCTACAACCACGTGGTATTTCCCTGCTCTTTTTAATAAATTTATTCACTTTTGCTTATCATCATGATCGTCTAAATCCTCTCAAAATAGACACCCATAAGCACGATTCAACATAAGATCCCATGTCTAATCTCATTGCAGACATGTTTGCAATCCTTCTTTTTTAAATCGTTTGGCGTTTACTGTTTCGTACGTTACGTTACTAAGAAAAGGAGACAATCCTGGCAGACTGGCGGTCGATGACACACATCCACACGCAGACAAATACATACCGTCCATCAGCATGCCGGCACGTGATTTAAAAACGCGTCCAACAACGCCCGTCAACCACGCTGATCTGGTTTGCTGCGGTGATTTTTTAATCTACGCCTGCCGCCAAGATCAATTCTACTCTTCCGTTCAACAGCAATTGTTTCGCTGGTAGGCTCCTTTAGCGAAACAGAACGCTGACATAAATAAAGTGACCGGCAAGTGATCGTTCGGAAGGCCACGCATAAGGTGACGCGATAAAAATAGTGTGTTACGATCGTGTGGGTAATTTATCTTTCATGTAGCGTAAGGGAAACCACCGGTCAGTGTGTTTCAGAGAATAGGTTTCGAAGCGATACTAATGCGGCAAACATATCTCTCACCCCAGCGAACTAGTAATTCGCAGAATTAACGCGTCAATGTTCTTATCGGATACGATCATATGTAAACGTCGAGAGAAGCATGCAAAAGTTGAGAAAATTCTATTCTGCACAAACATGAATCGTGTGGCGCGTACCAGCAAGCAACACCGTTTTACTCATTGTTTGCGGAATGACGCGAGCATGACAATTGAACTAATTATAATTAGCAAAAACGCGCTTGTTAGTGAACTATCCCGCCACACCGGCCCATACATGGTGCCATATCCTGCCCGATTGAGCGCCGAGGCAGAGGGCACGTTGGTTGGTGGTTGGTTCATAACTTTGCCACACAAAAACACCGTCAGCTGGCAGGTATGGATGGCTGCCAGCCAATGAGAGAGTGAGAAAGCAGGTTGGGAGTTACGGCATGCCCTGAGAATGCAGTGAGCCGTAGTGAGACACTAAAATTAACCTCCCAAAAATGTCGCACGTCTAGCACAGGCTGGCGCATCGCATTGACGTTGCCCTCATTAACATTCTTCGCTCGATCCCTTTTTTTGACCCTATTTTGGTGCGTATTTCTTTCTTGTCTGTTTTTACTGATTATTACACATTTTTTGCCATTTCCTTACAGATGTGAATATGGTGGCAGAACCGAAACCACACCAAACAGGTCGGAAACGGCAAAACAAATCCAAAACCGGAAATGATTGGTAAGTACGCAAGTGAGGACTTAGAGTGAAATATGAAAAGTCACCATTTATCGTAAATTTTTTTTTGCCTCGTTTCATGTAACACTCTGTACTGAAATATACTACAAACAAACTATAGAATACAAACAAATTGAAGCCGTTGTATTGAGATAAACTTTTTTAAATCAGTTTAAATTATGAAAAAAATGTTTGTTTGTTAGCTCAGTTAGATTGCATAAGTACTGTCATTTTAATAAGAAGAAATTTCAACAATAAAAATATAATAAATCTTCCAACGTATAAAAAGATACAATACAACGTGCAAATGTTTCAAATCATCTTCTATTGAATTATTGTAAAAATGAGTCTATGGTGCAACTCTTCATCGTTGCGACTATTCCGCAAAACTTGGTTCCAGATCGTAGGAAATGTTGAATTCATGGGTTAGATTGCGTGCAAAAAATCTGTCACAGTTCTCATGAAAAAATAACAGTTTCTACAAATATATTTTGAGGGATTTCCATCAAACGTTATCCCGCTTGCAAGTTTAAAAGGAACTGTATGGCAGACATTAATTAGTTGACCTGACTTTTCTTGGAAGCGTATCTGCGTGTACAGCGTTCTGTGAGGTTTCTCCAAGACTCAAGCGCTCGAATCCATTCCCGTTGAAGGGTAAGGGTCATAAGCATAAGTGTAAATAGTTAAATTCAATAATCTAGAAGTTAATACACTGGGCGGCAAGTTGCTTGATGACCTGTGTTGCTTTTGGACGAAAATAGTCTTGGCAACATTCTAAAACTACTCTAAAACTTATGCAGAGACTCCGGCAACCTTGTCCATGATAGCAAAGCTAGAGCTCCTTAATTTCCAGAACTTATCAAGATTAAGTTATCAAATTCTGATCTTCAAGAGGCATTTTTCTTATAAGACCTTCAGGATAGGACAGTTTCCTTGAGCTTGTTTGCCATATTCCGTACAATCATCTCGATACAACGTTTCATGTATCTTAAAAATTAAAAATACAAAAGCGTCATGCTTTTCGAATTATTCTTTTTTTTTTTGCTGAAGTCGAAATTATGATTTTGTAAATTAATATGCCTAATCAAATTGACAAATGAGTCTAAGAGGAGATAAATATTTGTATTAATTAAATCTCGTTTAAGAAGCTTTTCTAATCCACATTTTTTCCACTCTTCCTTACAGGGATTACTACTACGATAGGTAAGTAACGCCACCATTCTGTTTCTGATGGCAGTCCAAAGTACCAGCTGTTACGAACTTCATCACTCATTCGGCTGGCTAAACTGTGCCCTCCCGCTAACGTTTCGTTTGCACACATGATTTAACTAATTGGCTGCTTTTATGGTGCGTGATGCTGTGCTTGCTGCTGCTGTACCAACCGTTAGAACAACTTCCCATTTCCAGCAGCTGCCGGATTCCGCTACCATTTTGGCTTATCTTCTTATGTTTATGTTGCGAGCGAAGGAAAAGTAGAAAAAAACGCTCATCAACACCTCATACCTCATACTTTCCCCATCACGTTTAATCGCCGGCGACAACGGAAACACTAACGGCAACCCGGAAAATCATTAACGTCGGTCCCACTTTCGAATGACCTGGGTAGGAGGGTGTGTGTGTGTGTGAAAAGACGATGTTGAACAAGCGGAACATTTATGAAATGAGTTATCATCCGCCTTTTGGCCCGTAATAACGACGGAACGGGTGTGTAAAGCTGGAAAATGATGCCGTTAAAAGTTCAAATTTTAAGCCCTTTCCTGCACACCCAGTGGATTGAAGGAGGGGAAGTGGGAGATGTTGGCTTTAAACATGAGTAAGAGAAAGAAAAATCTACTTTTTTCGCCCCTACAGAATCCATTCCAGCATTAGCTGCTTTCGCAGCTGTATCTAAGGGCATGCTGGTGTTGCTTTTTCTTGCTCTCCATTGCTCTCTAGTAGCAAGAAGTGCAATGAATTTTGAACAGCCAGAAAACACATTTTACTTTCGGAGAAAGTGTTGAAGGCGTAATGGGAACGATGTAAGACCGTGCTATCGTTCGACTGCCGAGAAAACTAGCTCGGCTACAGGAAAATGGGAAAGGAAAAACGATTAACGCAGCCACCAATGTCCTCCACGCCGGTCGGAGAGTGTTACAAAAATATTAGCCAATTTCGCTTTCCCGAACGGGAGGCATAACGTTGTGCCGGGGTCATAACAGTCTGGAAAAATACCTTTTTTTTTTTTCTTTGCCACCACTACCCTCCAAAAGGGGCTTGGGAAAGGTAACTTGGTAAAATAAACCTCGAAAAATGGCTAACGAGCCGGTGACGTTGGTCAAAATCCACCCAAAAGGGCTACACTTTCTACCATCCGACGAACAAACCGGCCCTAGGATGAGCTAAAATGAAAGTTTAATCTTTTTATTGCACGCCGGTCGTTTTACTCGACCATTCATATTCATCGTCTGACCCGAACAACCGAGCACCGGAGACCCTCTACTTCCCTGTAAAATGGGGAGAAACAAAGTACTGGATTTTTTTTTTGTTTTTTGGCTAGTGGATAGTTGCTAAAGGATAAAAAACAAACCAGCATCACTCATGATTGTTCAAGCTCGCATGTTTTCATGCTTCCTCGCTTCCTCTTGTCTGAGCTTAACTTCGCTGACCCGCATTTTAGGATTGCTGAGTATTAAGTGAGTATGCACGGTGGAAAACCACACACTGCCACAAACGCTGCACTATCCGAGAGTTATCCATATTGTTTACCGCCGTACGTAAATCGCTGTACCGACCGGTCCGATCCGCTCCCGAGCCACCGACGAGATGGAGCGTCTCTAGACTGCATTCCTCTTTCTAATGCAAGTGGGTTTTTAGTTGTTTTATTCCTCTATCCTCTTTACCGGATCCAGAAATCCTTTCTAACCGAAGTTAATCTTTGCGGTTATTAAAGCTTAAACAAGTAGTTTTTATTCACTTTCACGGAGTTTTACTTGACCGTCGGGGTTGCGAGTAGTTGCCATGGTAGATCTTTCTCTGAGCTAGCCGGTCATGGTTTATGCACATTAGCTGTTAGCCAGTGAATGGTGGTTTATGGAGTTCTTTCTACGGTGCGGTCGATATGGTGGCCAAATAGCATAAGTTTTTAGTTACTTTTCAGTTGAAGGAAGGATGAAGGACTAATTGCTATTTTTTGTTTGTCAATTTAAGGAGCTTGATTATTGTAATTGTAGTTTGTAGTGTGATCTGTTTTTTATTTTTCATTATAAATTTATTAAGATGCTTTTTTATTTTGCTATCTCGTTATTTTAAAGTTATAATTGAAGCAGCTACGTATCACCCACTTATATCAGGTTTTGTATTTCACGGTTCTAACTTATTTTTATTAAAATTTTCGTTAAAATTGAGGGTATGTTTCAGCATTTTCGGGTACCTTTTTCCTTAATCATTATCTCCTTACTGGGCATTAGTCTTTTCAAAAGTCTGTAAGTTATTGTATTTAATGTAGTTGATTATGATGGTTGCTTTCTGTAACGTTTCTTTACGTTGTAAATGTCAGGTTTTGTCGTCCCATGGACAGTAATGTACAAGTAAATCAGCTGTTACCACTAGAAGAAGTTTAAAACTGAGCTTCACGAGCGGTTTAACAATGTTACATACTGAAAAAGCTACCAAAGTATCACCAAGCCATCACCATTATTAATGGGATTTGAAGTTATTTTTTGAATAGTTGAATAGTTCAAGATTTCAATGGAGCTTCTAGATAGTTATTTACTTAATAGCCTCTACAAGCGCTTCACGGTCTTAGCCTGCTGTAGAAATCCTTAAAACTATAGGTCCAGGTCATGGCCATGGTCCAGGGTCATCATCTAACAACTCAACGTAATCGCAAACCTTATCCGATCATTCTGACGGACGCATCAACGACATCACTGCATCTCAACTTGGCCTAAAAAGGCTTCAAGGTCTGGGCTCGTCTGGTCAGGTCGAGTGATACGAAGAGCTCACTGGAGCCAGACGTGTTTGATTTACTAGACACTGGACTTACTAGACGTTCTATCAGTATCCTTCCATACATACGGGGACAAATAATCCACAGGAACGTATTCGATTCTTTGATGTTGACTAAGATAAATTCGTAAATGTTGAGTAGCGCTTCTGTATACTATTATTTAATTAATTCCAATTAAGTTGCCGTATGGTCCGTGAGTTTGTGAATAAACTCCCGGTGAAAACAAACCAATCGCATTTTGCCGTTTAGTTTTCTCCATTTTCTATACTTACGGCAAATGTGCAGAATAACGGGATAAATCGTTAGAATTTTGTTCCAATATTAATCATTCTGATACGTTCCACAATGCTGTTGTGCTCTCCGTACCTTCATATATTTTAATTAATTACAATCAATTTCATTACAACTTGATGAATCGACGATATCGTACCACTTGATGTCGCACAAATTGCTTCCAGCCATCGTTAGAAAAGCCTTAGGTCATTTTTCTTCCAAATCAATTGGATCACCCGTAATGAGCGTATGAACGCGGCCTGCGGCCTGCGCACCATGGAGGATGAGCTCTTAATGGGGCCAAGGAACAATCGAACGTACTTCCGGCCAAAAAGTTTATTTATTTTCATTGCGCTAGCGTTTATTGGCATTTCCGTTCGTAACACACTCACCCTTAAGTAAACCGAGGGTAGGGCGTGAAAGTGAAGTTGAAGGTTAAGTAAATCTACAAACAAATTACATTTTCCCTTGTATCCTTGCTATCCCCTATTGCTAGCCTTTTTTCCGACTTTCGGGGTTCTGTTATCAAGTGCGCTACCGTGGCAGAGAGAAGGAAAAGACACGGGGGCGGAAAGCAGCAGGAAAACAGTACGACCGTACTACACGAATCGAAAAGCCGGAAAGATAAACAATCAATTATTTATGAAACAAAGGCGAAATACCTTCCACCACCTCGGAAGTTTCCTTCTTGTGTGTTTCCGAATCGATCGACTTCAACGCCCGCATACCGAACGAGCTGCTTCTGCTTTTCTTTTGCTTTCCATATGGAACGTTGGTAAGAATTTTCCGGACAAGCAGTACTGTTTTTCTTTCCTGCAACTGCGTTTTTTTTTACCATCAAAATCAAAATCCATCCCAAAAACCGATGATGGCAATTTCAGCAGCAACAAGCGTTTGTGTGGTTTATTTACAGTTCTTTTTTTTTCTTTCTATGTTTTGGTCATCACTTTTCTTTTACGCTTCTTGAGAAAGAAACGACAAAGCCTCGGAAAAAAGCGATACGGTTACGATAACGATAGATTTCACCACCGATAAGCCCTCGGTTCGTTCATAAATAAGTGAAATAACCCAATAAATCTTCTAATGTAATCTTTTAATAATGTTGATTTTAAAATTTATGAGATTTACCATCGGCACGCTTGCCACGCCTGAGCTTGACGCGGCAAAGGTCGCGGATCCGTCGAGACGGTTGGGTTAGAATCCGGTGAATGTCAATGGTGGTGTGGCTGGGGAAAGGCAAACGTGGTGAAAGTCATTTATATTTTCAAGCCGGGGATGGGATGAATTTTTCATTAATCTCGCACAACGGAATGGTATTGACGGAGGCAGGAATGAAGAAACAAAACGAATCGTTTTTGATAATGTTAAGAAGAGCAGGAAGCGTTCCAATATGGAATGGATTCGAAACGTTTAAGTGAAACAGAGATTTTGGATGGGAATACTTTATTGATCTGAGCGTGGAATATAAGACCACGAGCAAACAGAATCATTGCTGATGCATTGAACTGAAGTATTGTGAACAGAATTTTTACTTTTTAAACTAAAATATTGTCCATTCTTTCGAAGAATTAATCAAAAATAAAACGAAACCCCAAAATTTATCAGCACTTATGAAAAGAAAAAGCCTAAAAGTAGGCTTAATTATTGTTATTGCAGAGAGTTTTCTACTCTAGTGAGTAAAATCTCTTAGGGTAATACTATTTTAAGCGACGCATTTTGAGGATGCATTTCGCAGACCATCCTTAATTTCTGCTGTAAGAAATAAAATTTTATTTAAAAAAAAACACTTTACGTCGCCTTGTTGAACAGTGACGAATATCACTCACGACTTGATATTATAACACATTATTCCACTTTGGTTTGTTAGATAATTAGTAACAGACCGTTTTGAGAAGTATGTTTCGTCATAATCGCCATGCATTCACGCTTTTATAAGTTTTATTCTAGTGATTGGCTGAGTAAAACCAATTATTATTTCAAAAGCAATAGAATAATGGGTCCCACATTTGTGTACAATGTTATACATCGTTGGATGCGTCTTCTGTCAGTCCTTCGGATGTTTAGCATGAATTAAATGAAATTCGATGAAATAAAAAAATGCCTTTCCTTCTTCAAAAATCAATACACACCCCATCCATCGATTCACCTGTTTCTAGACCTTTCGCGGTGATGTTAAACTTTTATCGCTCTTTCAAGGCGTCACGCATGGACGCCGACATGCTTCCTTAATTTACGTAAGCCTAAGAAAATACCATTCGTTTTTTTCTTCCTACTCCTTAATCCACTTTCCTGCTTAGTCACTGGCTTGGGTGGATGGCTTCCATCGCTATCTACTAGCCTGAAGATGGTTCCACTACCGTCCATCCTTACCTGCTTGGTGGGTGGTTTTTGTCAGACAGATCACCTTCACCATTCCTGGAATGTTTCAAGCCAACAAAATCGTCTACCGTCACCCTACCTCGACCGTGCTGGAATCGCATTACGTCTCACCGCATGACGCGTGTCGTTTCGTGACAAGGAGTCGTTTCTGCTATTTTTCAATCTATTAACCACCGTCACCTTTCCCTCCCAATGCACATTAATTCGCTTCGTCCCTATTTGCGACAAAACGAGGTGAAGGTAAATAGGTGGAATGGAAATCCATCCAAAAGATACCCAACACAAACGCACACAAACCGCCCGTGGAGAAGTTTATCGGGCTATCATAATCAATTAATATCCAGTTTGTCTTGGCTTTCGTTCACCGTGTCAGCCGGTTTGGCATGGCCGTAGGGCTTTCTTGCTGCATATTTTAACGGACGAAAAGAGTATGCAATAGATTTTCCCTACCACTACCAGCATAAGACACCATATGGTATCGATTTCAAGGAAGAATCCTGAGTATAATGTCTGCTTTAGTTCAAGACACTGAATGAAGTTAACCTACTGCCTTTCTTCATCGACGATTTCGAAACGAGCCCGTATCACGCCATGAGTTGGCACGTTCAAATCGTTGTTGTATTAACTTTTCGGCTCTCTTTATCGACTTCCAAAAGCCATCACTCAAATGTGAACTTCTAAGGAAGATATAAGCTGTTGAATAAGAAAAAAAAGGAGCACATACACACATACGTTACGGTGTGGCATAGGAAAAGAATCCGCATCGTGATCCGGAACGATTCGACCAACCAACCGCCCTGCTGTGAAGATGAAAAATTAACCTTCAGTTCAGGCACGAACGAACGCTTCTTAAGGTGGGGTTCGATTGTTGGGAATCGTTTTCCAAGGTATAAGCTGTGCGTGAGTTGACATTAACCCCGACCTACCAGCCGTTATGCCAGTTATGTCGGGGGCGCACGAGAATGACGATGATGATGACGGTGATGGTCTGAAAGTGAACCGACAGCTTCTTCTAATTGCTAATGCTAAATTATTTGATCAATAGGATATCAATTTGCTTTTCATTTGGTCGGAGCATTCTTGGGAAGGAGGGAAAGTAGTAGAAGCAGGGATAGGAACCTTGGGATGATTGATGACTATTTGGGAGGATAGAGTTTTCCATATGCGACTGAAGCGACGGAAAGCATTTTGGGGGATTAGAAAGAGTGGCAAAACGGCTTAAGCGATTTTCTTTTTATAGAATTGAAGCGTTGTTAAATATTAAATCGATTTTCCGACTGGTAAATAAAGGATTTTCTGAGGAAAATATTTTTTTTTTATACATGAAGAATAGTCTGGAATTTTTTATAACAAATTTTCAGCTCAAAAATATTTTTTCAAAGTCATATAGAATTTTGTTAAAGGAGAATCATTCAGTGAATGCTTCACTATTCATAAATACATAAAAAATAAGCTTTTAACTCAATAATAAACAATCAAGTGCAGTGTTCGTAGTATTGCTTATAAGGCATACATTTTACGATGAAAAAAAAAATCAAATTTGAATCGTCTTACATTCATGCTTATACTAATACGATAAAAAAAACAATAGCGAAGACAAATTAAAGTCATTCCTTACTCTCGTCACATATATCGATTAAGTTAGGAAAAAATCATATCATTAGCCGTCTCAAACAATATCTTTGCATCAACCAGACCCAACTAGACAAAACACCCTTCCTTCAATCCTTTTTTAGTTTTAATAACTTGCAAAGCAAAGATAACCATAGACAATCAATCCCATTTCCTGAGTAAGAACAAAACTAACAATACACGGCTGTAAAAGTACATCGATACTCAAAACTCCACCAGTCTGACCATTCCTTTCCAACTACTTTTTTCCACCAATCCAGTTATTGTTTGCATAAAAAGCTCCACAGCTCGGTGTGCCCTCGGTTCTTTGTTTGCAGTTGCATACTTTTTGTGTGAGTGTTATTGTTGGACGCAACAGTAGTAGCGATGTCATGTTGTTTTAGCAATGGTTGGTTTTTTATTTTTCAGTGTTTGGATTTTTTTGCAGTACTTTTAATGCCGTTGCCTTTCCTTGCTTGCTGTTCCAGATGTTTTATTTTTTTCTTCATCTCCCTTACTCATTCCCCACGGCGGGAAAATATCTGCTTTATGTTTTCTTGCCAATACCACCGGAAGGAAAAGCAAAGCCACTTTCATCTTTTTTATGATGGGTTTCCCTATTTTGTGTTATCAATTTTTTGTTGTGTTTTTTTACTTTGGTGCGTTGTCCCGGAAGCAAACAGTACAACAACGGGGATGCGCGAGATGAGCTGATTGTATAATTTTGAATTTTAATGATGCGCGTGATTGTCGTCCGGTTTTTTGGGGGTGAATGTGATGTGTTTTTTGTATTCTCCTATCGCTGTAAAGCGAGAAGGTTAGCAGGAGTTTATGATTATTTTTTTCATTCAATTTTCCATTATTATCACTTGTAGCTGGCATACGATAGGGACTCTTCTGATCTTCCCATCTGGCATTAAAAGGGCGATTCGATTTCACTTTCGACACTCGAAGATAACGTTTTTTGTTTTTGTTTTTGATACCAATTACGCACCTTCACCCTCGGTTTGCCAATCTATGATTCATCGGCAAACAGGAAGTTAATTGAAATTCATATTTGCTTCTCGAGAGAGTGGTAACGATGCAAATTAGGTTAGTGATGATTCGTTAATTTTTTGCATTCTGCTTTGAGCGATGGCATTGACTGTCTTCGGAATGATTTAAAATCGTTCGTTTTTTATTTTACATTTGAAGACGGACAGTTTTCCTTTTAGAAAAGTATACTTCTTTACTGAAGTATGCACTAAATTGTTGTCTGATTGCAGATTTATAGAAGCAAACAATTAGGAAATGTTTAGATTTCATTTTCTCGTTGCCTTTCGCTAGACACGGTTATTATCAATAATGAATTTGGATAAGAATGCTTACATTCTTCAGTGTTGTCTATTTGTAAAGATAAATTGAATCAAAATAATGATAATGAATCGGAATGTAACAAAATAATACTCAAATTTCGACAAGCGGGATCCAAAACCTATCCTTTCTGAATAAAGCACTATTATCGCACTAGTAAATAGTCATCATAAGATCTGATACATGAACGATATTTGATATTAGTATTTTAATTATATCCATGAATATAAACTCATTTTAAGTATTTTTCTTTTTTAAACAATTATCAAACATACCTTCAAGTTGTTCAAATGAAAAGTTAAAAAATAATATGATTTATTTTAAAATATTTATATCAGCTAGCGTTAAATTTGTTTTTAAATCAATGAATTCAATTGTTGTTTAACAAAAGTCAACAAACGTCAATTTTTTTTCGAATAAAAAAAAATTCAGAAAATTCTTTGCCACACTTTCCATTTGCTTGACATTCCGAACTTACACAAAGCTGATAGAATTTGAATGAACCATTAGAAACGTAGTGTATGCAAAACAAATATGAACAAATTACTTCACAACAATAATCTCACCCATCTATGGCACTAGTTTCTTGCACTTCGCAGGAACAGAACAATACGACTTAAAAGTAATCTTTTATGCAAATAAAACAATTCCTCTCGGAACATACACTCAGAGAGTGTTTACTCTTGCTCCTGTCTTTTACCCAACTTACCGGGCCCATCTTTTCATCAACTGAAATGAAGCACGATTTAAATCATTTCCGTAAACACTCTCGATAGCTTGCTGCTACTGCTGCCTGACACTGTTGACTCAATCACGGCTCTGTACTGGTGCGGGAATGGATGAATCGGTGTTTCATTTTAGCAAGTATTCTCCTGCTACTTCACACAAAAACCAACTTGCCAAGTGTTGTCATACAATGCTCGAGTGAATCTATTCACTACTTCAAGCCCGATGAATGGTAGTCGAGCGTCTGGAGAGACGAACTTGGCTGTGAACTCGCAAGTGGCCTCTTATGCGATCCATTCTTAGGTGCAAGGATCCAGCCCATACCGACCGCTTCCGGACGCTTCTAGCCAAGGTTCAACGCTTCCGAAGACGCAGCAAAAAAGCGATAAGCAACTTGTCATCCAAATAACAATGAACACATTTTCCTGCTTGCTCCCTGGCAGCAACAAGCTGTCTTTGTACCCGTTGCTGAAGCGTATCACCGTTTGCGTGTTTTCCTTCTCTGTCGACTTTCGCCAAGGAGTTTTACCATCAACATAGCCTCACCCGTCTTTGCAGCACTGAACAGCAGCAAGAGCTAAGCAAATAATCATTATATTGTAATTTAATTGAACGCACCAAATGAAGAAAGAAACGACCGGTTGCCAGTAAAGTTCAAAAAGATTTTCCTCCATCGAGTTCCTTCGAGTTGGTGTTTCATTTTTCTTCGCTCGATCGATTCAATCGAATGGAATAGAAACTGTGCACCGAAGTGGAAAACAAGTTTTTCCACGCGGAAACATTTTCTCTTCCCTGCAGTTGGAAGCCATCACCTTCCGGTGTAGAAGCAGCATGGCAGAGAAGGAGAAAGTTTACTCTCATTACCATCAACAGTTCGGTTGGGCATCATTAACGTCTTTGTGCAAAAGCTGCTGCTACTGCTGCTGCTGATGTCGTTCTATTCTTCTGCCGATGGCAGGTTCTTTGGTCAAGCCTGTTATGGGCACACCAAAGTTGTGCCACCTAATTGTTTGTTTATGCTGTCGTTTCATTTTATTCGATTGATCCACAACATTTGGCACCTCATTTGATGATGGAGAAGAAAGCAAAACTTTTTCCTCCCCAACTTCTCTCACTTAGTCGTCATGCTCGCTAATGAGGTGATTTCATGACTTTTACTACTTATTTTCTCACCTATCTTTGCAGCTACTACGCTTCCACACTATTCGGACCACTACAGCAGCAACCGAACGCACAGCCACGGCCCCTGAAACGTCAGCGACTGATGGCACCGAGCCGTATGGGAATGACACCGAAAATGAACGGTGCTGGACCAATCCTTGGTCACAGTCCGCATGCACAGCAGCAACAGCAGCAGCAGCAACAGGTACTCTCCCAACAACAGCAGCAGCAACAGCAGCAGCAGCAGCAACAGCAACAACAGCAGCAACAGATGCATCTTGTAGCACACTCCCAACAGCTGCAGCAACAAATGCAGGCCGTTGCTGCTGCTAGTCCTGTTTCCGGTGGGTCTTGCAGCCTTGGGAACTATTACTCCACACCGGGTGGAAACATTGGATCAAGCAATGGCGTACCGATGCAGGTTCCGAACGGATGCATTGGTTCGAATGGATACATCAACAACAACAACTGCTTGATGAATGGTGCGGAACTGGGTGGGGTGGTTGGTGGCGGAATTGGTGGGTGCAATATGTCCAGCTACACCAATGGGCAGCACGTCGTTGGACCGTTCAAAACGTACAGTAAGTAGTTTTTTTCTGATTTTATAGTTTTATTTTGCATAATTCAGATTATCCTATATTCAAGGATTTCCAGAAAGAGCCCAGAATATGTCTTACATAATATTTTAAAGGCCTTAGCTCTTTGCTGTCTTGTTGGTAGATGCACATTGCTATTCTGGCACCAATAGTCATGTGAAATTAAACGAATTGGTAAATACTGGCATTTTTAAATCATGCCAATCCTTACTCTTGAGTAGCCTCACTCTAAGGGTTTTGTCTGAAATTTTCAAAAAGTTTGTGAAACATGGTAAGGGAGGTCTTTTTACACAGTATCATCAAGAGTTTTTTGTTTTAAGTGCCCCATTAACAGAAAGGGATGGAAGAATAATAAAAAATAAAAAGAAAACTATTACATTTATTTTAATCAAATTGATGAACAAAAACAGCATGAAGTTTGCTTTTAATAACTCTCATTGCCAATGAACTTAAGTCTAAACATTTCTTGAAAAACAAAACCTTTCCTTAAAAAAAAAAAAAAAAAAACAGACAACCAACCACAACGACCATCGCCTTTAAGCCGCAAATGTTGTAAAACCTCCCGGTACAAGATCACAATCTTGCCACGATGTATTAAAGCAACTCATCCTTCAACCTACGCCAACCATGCGGCAAGTTCACGCTTAACCCACAAACATTTCAAATATTGATTGCCACAAAAACCATCGTGGTTCGACCGTGCCCCTTATGGAACGAAATGCTGGCCAAGGCTACCGGTAGGGAAAACAGTCTACCCCAACTGACATTCCTTCCCTGTGCGGTGAAAAAGACCGAGCTGGTAGTGGTCCCTGTTACAAGCGGAACTTGCTCAATCTCATCGCATGCCATCATCATCATTTGGTGTCGAAGGCATCGTTCAAGCGTAAACTGTAAGCAACTTGTCCAAACCCTCGACCACCGTATCCGGGCAAAAGGATTCGCCTTCGGGCCACTATCTCCGACGACGGCAACGACGACGGACAAGAAAATGTTCTCATTTACAATTCATTGAATTTACATTCATAATTATACTCCCACTTGCCGAATGGGGGGGTAGGATCCACTTGCCTCAAGCACGCCTGGACGGGGGAGTGTCCTGTTATGTCTTTAGCTTGCCCACCAAAGTGTATCAACTCTTTTTTGCACTCAAAGTGCTTTTTGGAATAAGAGAAGTTCCATTCCGTGCAGGCATTTGTAGAAGGTCCTTCACAAGTTTCACCAAGAACTTTTCATCCAGTCCATATAGTGTTCCCCCTTTGCTAATGGTTGTTGGCTGTTGCTTTGGTGGGACTTTCTCTGGCCCGAAGAAAATCCGAAGAGCCGTGTGCAAGATTTCTTCGGAACAATTTTCTTTTGATTTTCCCTGCGACTCGCAGTGTAATGAACTGCGAAAGCTACCAAACTACCGTGCAATCGGTGCTGTTTAAGGTGGCCCTTCTCGCAAACGGAAATGGTCAGAACGCAACAAGCCACACGACTATCATCATCACCATCATCGTGATCATTAGAATCGGGCCGGAAGTAACATTTCTTCACAAACACACGCACACACAAACTGCTTCCTCGGAAGCTAATGACTCTGTACAAGGACTTGCCGGACTGTAAGGGATGTTCTCCGCAGGAGGTTCCGTTGTAACGTTGAATCGCTCTCGCTCTCCCTTTCGCTTGGTGAGGAAGAAATAGAAGTTACCAATTTCAGAGTTGCCGAGCCCATCGGCCCTGTTCGGGGCGAAACTTTTCATTACACCGAGACGATCCTTCGCACTTGTCGCCCCAGGGTCATATGGAATGGGACTTTCACTCCTGCTGGGTGCTTCCATTTCTTCGAACGCATATCTCTTCAATGAGGTGTTGAAGTTTGCCTTATCGTTGTTAATGTTTTATGGAAAATGGACTACTGCTGGGCGAGACTAGAAAGCTGATCCTTGGAAGTAGTTGGTCTCCGTTGGAGTGCGCTTGGAAGGAAGACCACGCCGGATGAAATGATGGGCGAGCCTAGGTCTAGGCAAAAACAAGACATAAATCATGTGGTGTAATTATGTGTCGTTGTCGGTGTGATTAAGATTTGTCGTATGTAAAGGGAGGGCGTAAGATGGAGGCCAGGATGCAAAAAGAAAAAAATATTGAAGGTACAAATTTATACTTTTTAGAAGTCCGATGATTTTGCTGAACAGATTAAAATTAATGGTTAAACTTTAAGAAGCAACGAAAAATTGTAGTTCTTTAACAGTATATTTAAGAAATAATTCAAATGTGCCAAGAAGAGATAAATCTGTTGCAAATGTATTTAACGTTTAAATCTTTGTTTTGATGGAAACTAGGTTTAGTCACTGCAACTTGAATGAACAAAAATTGTTCCAATGATTGGGTTGGACCGATAGAGTGGTGACAGTGACGGCTGTTTTTGAACGGCAGTTTTATGGTTCAAAACCTAGTGAGACCTTTTTTATTTGATAAAATCTGACTGCCCAACTGCGTGTTATCAGCAAGTCTAGAAAGGCATTCGATGGCCAGCGTGAGCTTGTAGCTCGTTTATCCAAATTTAAATTTTAGCTCGCATTCAACCAACTTTGATGATATTTGTCTATGATTGTTTACATAACTTTTCTCGCATTTATATGAATTTTATACATTGAATATATGTATGAAATTGAAGTTTAAAAAAGAATCATTTTCTGAACACTTAGTTAAATTATCTTCTTATGATTCTTTCATTTTATGAATTACGAGGACACGCCAACCATCTAATCTAGTATCAACGTTTTATCGAAGAATGTCCCTACAGTTAGTTTATGTTTTCGTATACACATGCTCACATTATCCACACTGTTTACTGCTGAACTAGCTGACAGGTGGATGAAAATAACACAAACACTATCAAACCTATCGTTCCACGCCGCAAACACTCCTCTTCGTCGGTTAAACCTTGATGAAGTAACAAAGCAGTTTCATACCGATAAACCAAACCTTGGCCAGCTTCAAAGCCACCGTAGCCACCACACCAGTAGGATAAGCAGTGTAAGAAAAGAACCAAAAACCCCTACTAGACAGACCTCCGGAAACAGACGGAGCGAACGTATTTTTCATCTTTTTCACACCTTCCACACCACCGACCAGGCGCCTCCATTACGAACTGCCAGCCAGTTTCCTTCGTCACGTCGACACCACCGCCAAGCTGACAGTCTGAAAGCACACCCTTTACCCGCTCGATACCATCCCGTAGCGGTGGTGGCGGTGGTTTATCTGTGTGATGAGCGTGGCGTTCGGTTTGGGTTCACCGAACCAGCACAGTACCAGGTTCCTCGTATTTGTAACAAATAAATGAATGGGGTCGCCTGGTATTGGATAAAATATTCATATTTTAATTAAAGCACGGAAATAAAACTCGGTGATGATTTTGTTGCTACGATCGTTGGTGTGTATGTATGGGAATGTTTGTGTGAGTGGTGGTTACATAGCGCTTTAACTGTGCAGGGTTTTGTTTGTTCCGCATCAGTTTCGGGGTCATGCAACTACTTCCGCATAACGTGTAGCTCACACGCTGCTATTGCCGGTATGATGTACGACGACAGAGAGCGTAGCCCCGTGTTCGGAAATTCCGATACAGCACGAGTGTCTTTTTTGTGTGCCTCTAGCGTAAGAACAAGGGAACATACTCACTGTGTGGATTCACGTGCACGTAACTGACGCAACCACGAACGATGGTGGTGAAAAGGTGGCAAAGTTGGGTCGTAAATTTCAATCTCCGCCACGTGCAACACATCAACGAGCAAACGAACCTATTTCGGCACTATGGATATGAATACGCCAATGCATATCCTGCCACAGTTTCAAGGCGAAAACTAGCTGCAAACAGTACTGGCGGAATGGGATGGAAAATTGGATCATAACAACTTCCGCCATGTAAAAAGGGGCAACTTTGAGCGACACCTACCGGGCCGGGCCTTTATCCGCTTTCAATTACTGAATCTCTGCCGATGTGCTGTTGTCTGTTACGTTTCGCTGCATTTTCTGTCCCGTAGGTAATCCCGACACACTCATCTGCGGTAACTGCCGGGAGCTGTTCACCGACCTGACGGAGCTGCTGGATCACAAGCGCAGCTACTGCAAGCTTCGATTTACCTGCAAGTGTCTCAGTACCTCTCCGGTGCAGAAAGTGTGTAAGTTGGTGGCAGCGTCTCGCAAACACTGGTGTCTCACCAATGCTGAGTGGTTTACTCTTATTCCTTTTTTTTTCTTTTGGTACGTTTGCTTCAGATCCAAATCCGCAGGCTAAACTGGTGTGCGTGGCGTGTAAGGACTCGTTCTCTAATCCCTGGGATCTAATGGTGCATGCACAGGCCGCACACATGGTAAACATCTACGAGCTGGGCGAAGGATCGGCCGGGGAGGATGGCAAGACGTCCGGCATGGGTGGTGATCGCACCGCCAACAGTACGCCCACGATGCCTTGCTCACCGCCAGCACTGGAGCTTGGCAAACTGAATGGAACGGGGGTCGGGGTCAACAACCCGCTGGCAAATGGAATCCACGAGCTTGATGACGATAAGAATGATCATACAGAGGTGAGTAAGAGATGGAACATATTTGTGTTACAATTGAAAATTGGGTCAATGGTCTCGAGATGGAACATTCCTTGAAAAAGATTTTGCACTCCGTTTCCTAAGTATTGCACTTTCAAATAAGAATATCGAATTGGTAAGTTTTTTTATGCCTTTGTTTAATTTTTATTTCTTTAATTTATAAATTGAAAAATGGTCAAAGATAAAATTCTTTTCAGTAATAATTTTGGAACCTTTGTTGTGGCAAAGTTTCCTCTTAAATAGATTAAATGGTAGGAAGTTGTTCAATTTAAAATAATTGGTAGTAAAACATATAGAAAATCTGTATTATATTTAATAATTCTACGAAAAGTTCTGTTACGTTTCAATAGCAAATAAATACACTTAAATTATAAAAAATCCAAATTGTTTTGCAATTTTTAACTAAATTCTATTCATCCTTCAATCTATACTATTCGATCGGTAACGTTACCATTTTGGAAACAAAAAAAAAAACGGAATTCTTGTTCGACTCTTGTAACTCTGCAAATATTTAACCAACAAAAGCTTGAAGCAATTGTTAACTGATGTCACAATTTTAAAGTAATGCCGTACAAAATGTGTTTTACATTTAAATCTTATGGACAATCATAGATGATAAAAAAAGATAATCTCGCTTCCACTGGTTAATTCTAGTTGCCAATTCAGACATTTTCTACTCAAAGTCAGGCAGTTAATTTATTTAAAATCAAATCAGTTTTAACACTCTATAACTCGAATCATTTTAATACCAACAAGCAACATTCATTCGACTTGTATTCATTTACATCGCATCAAAAACAACCAAACAACACTCTTCCAAACTCAACTCCAGTGACCCATGGGTTAAACGCTCATCTCAACTTCACCCTTCTCCAAGAAACACTCGGTAGAGATTGTCGTAAAAGGTTTATCAATTCCTCAAATCTGATACTTTCTAATCCCGTCACGTCGACGAAAACAGTGACACAACATTCCACCACTATCTGTTTCTCCCTTTCCAGAAACCCCAAAACGTGACCGGACTGTCCTTAGTACGGCACAGTCCTCCCATTTCTACCATTCTTAGCCTCGGCATGTAACTGATTTTAATCAAGAATCAATTACTTTCAACACCAGTCCCGGCTAATTTTCCCAGCAGAAGGTGATAGGTACTTTCCTTCTTCCTAGCTGCCGGTGGTCAGAGGCAAAAATCGGACGTGACGGAATTTCCCATTTTCACCGCTGTTACGGATTACCGATTTCACATTACCGCTGCAATATCGCTTTCCCTTGAACGTGGGAAAGACGGGAAGTGGTGGCCAGTATTTTGGGATTGCTGGTCGTTTTCTTTCGCTCTTTCACCTTTTTTTTGCTCCGGACGCGATCACTGCTCCGGATGAAATTCGACAAGAAACCCAATCGAACGTCATTTTTAATCTTCTCCAACTCATCTCAAAATCCGATCCGATCCCGAGGCGTCCCGAAGAAAGAAAGGGCGTGAAAAATGTTTGGAAGAAATAAAAGGAAAATCGTTGCTGTGTTCGGCCGACACGATTAGGTGAAGCGAACATGAACGGTGCAGACATTTCGTTTTATTTTTCGCCTTGCTTTTTTATGCCTCCAACATCTTGTCCTACACTGGAAGCGTCTCACCAGAGCGTACGGATGAGGCCCCCTCATTGCGGACATAAAAATTTATTCGAGCCCATAAAAATCACTTCGAACGTCTTTTGGTCGAGACTGGGAGAACGGTGGAATGGCTGGCACGAGGTATCGACAAGCAAATTTCCCTTCGATAGCCTCCGGGCAAGGAGCTAAGCTAGAGCGAAAATCGAACATGGATTCACTTTCCCACCACACCCATCTCGTCCCAGCAATCAATCGACCTCCTTCCATCACACCCACACCAGGAGGCGCATAATCTATTTCCTATCGGGTGAAAACCATTCAATCTGCATTTGCAGTGCCGGTGGATGGATGTGAAAAAGGAACGAATTTTGTTTCGTCCCAGTGCCACACCGACATTAAAATCGAGAGCGAAAAGCAAACATGCTCGGTTGAGATGCTGATGGACCGTATTGGTTGTGTTGGCCGGAGAAAAGATTGCTTTGGTGGGGATTATGCATTTTCGTGTTTGCTTTTAACTTGTTTCCTATTTTTTATCATTTAGGTTGAAAAGCACACGATCAATTGATGATTTTTGTGTCTTTTATTTAATTTTACTGTTTTTTATTCTTATATTTTATTAACTGCTACAACAAATAGAAATAATACACCTTGGTTAAAATTGTTTTTTTAAAAAGTAGGAGCAAAAAATGTTTGCAAATTGAATGAATTGGTTGGACTCTTCTCAACTGACCAATGTAAAAGTGAGGTGTTCCATTAGCATTAAATTTATAGAGACCTTGATGGCGAAGTATTGATCCACCACTAGCCTAGCACTAATCTAAACCACTAGCCTGGTCTTTACTCGACAGGGCCGGATATTAACTCTTACCTCTGTCAGGCCAAACTACAGGGGAACGGTCCTGATAAGATTTGATTCTCGGTCCTGCCGTGTGAATCTCCACGACAGTTCAATACTGTAAAATAAAGTCTTAAAATCAACGAAAAAAAAAACAATGGATTACTTTTGTTACCATCCAATTTTCCAAGACTTGATTTATGAATACTTAAGTTCACATTCGTGCTCGAACATTATTTCGCTCTTAACAGTTAAACGCTTTCGCGAAGTTACTACACACTTTGCAATCAATGTTGCATGCTTTAAAACCTCCAAACTGCCACACCTCATACATCAGCATCCATTTGACCATGAGAGAGTAAAAGTATCAGCAAAAAGATTGCCAACTTCCTCCAACACTCAACCGAACCCTTTCTCTCAGCTTCAACCGGATTTCTACCGGATGTGGTAAAAATTGGTCGGAATTGGGTGGAACTGTAAATTGAAAATGAAGATTTCAGATTAGCACTATCGGGTTGAAGCTCTCCACCTCCCACACTGTTACCTTCGAGCTCCGGTTGTCAGATTGAGTGGTAAAAGTGATACTTCCTTCCATGCTCGACTCGTTTTGCTCGCCGTTGCTACAACGCTGAAGCCGTTGAAGTTAACTTTTCCACACTGCCGCACCACACGCCTGACAGGTGTCCCGCTGCACATTCTGCACACCAGCCAGCCAACGAACCTTCTTCAGATGTTTGTGCACGGTTGTTTGGCTGATTTACGAACAGATGGACTACCTCAACCGGCTATCAGAGCCTTCGCTTTCCCGCTCGTTCCTACCAGCCAAGCTTGTAAAATCCTTTCACGCTGTTTGGCACTATTTTTGGACTGCATTCAAAATTCAACAGATTTATCCCCAAAACTTGTCGCTGATAGTGTTCTACGAATTGCTTGTTCTGCTTCTGCTTCTAAGATGGAGTGAGAATGTGAGTGCGCCTTCCGCCGACCCAACCGCCACGGTGCTATTTGTCTGGCATGAAAGACATTCGGTTATCTGGAAGGCGAGCTGAATAGACGGCCAGGCATGCAGCTGGCATACTTTCACACACCGAACCAAGATAGACCGTCTCGAACAGTGCCCATGAGAGACGAACGGTTTCTTTCGACTATGCTACAAACCCCCACACACATACACACGCTGTGTTCTTTGCCTGTTGAAGTGAAAACAACACTTTTGCTTTTGTACTTCAGCCCGGGAGTCGATTTTCCCCCGGCAGCCTGTTTGCCCGGCATCGATCGGCAGTTTATCAAGAAAGTTTGATCTTCGAGCTTCATGCTTTGCAGATGCTCGAGGTTCCGGTGTGAAATGGTACCGTGCCTTTGGTAAAGGAGACTTTTTCCTCCAGTGGGAAAAATATCGGCAGCTGATTCTCTTCTTCGCAGACCGGAACAGCCGAAAAATCCCACGAGTGTAAACTTTTGTGGCAAATAAATCAAGATCTGGTTGTCCTTCGCTTTTCTTTGATGGTGTCCTTTTTTACATTCACTGATTTCTTGATGCAATGAACTTTTTATGTGATATCTTTATCGTGTTATGACAAAAGGGGGTTAATTTCATAGAATAGGAGTTGATGTAGTTGTTAAGGTTATGAATCACCTTAGCAATATCTCAATTTTTTTTTAAAGAACACAGCTAATTTTCTAGCGATTTAAATGAGCCATTAGTTCATGAATCGGTAGCGCCAAATGAACCCTTAAGTTAGCTAAGAAGTTAATTTACCTTAAGTTAGCTTTAGCATTGTCTTTTTTATTTGTCTTCGTGATCGGACTAAAAACAATATCAGTTTTAATTATTTGAAAGACATTTATCTTATTAAATTCCTTTTCCAAGTATGAATATGAACCAACTAAACTGTAACTGTAACAAAAATGTTTTAATGAGACGATTTTTTATTCTTTCAAAATGCTGAAACAAATTTTACAGTTTTGTTTTCTACACGGAGTGAAATAAATTTCTTAAGCTAAGAATATTTTCACTACATACTATAAACTTGTTCGTGTCATTTCAAATATATTTAAATTTATGCCAAAAAATTAGTAATAAATTTGTCCCACAAATCAAAATCCCAGAGAGATTAGTTAAACCGTTTCTTTTAATGGTTGAACCGCAAGTGTTTCAATGGTAAATCAAGCAGAAATATTGTGAGAATTAGTAAACAACTACAAATAATCTAATTAAAGTGTTGTAAACTAAAAACACATTATCCGTTTCTACAACAAGCTGGCCTTCAATATTACTTTGCTTTTCCTTTCATTACCATTAACTGACGCCTTGGAGTTGATACGAAAACCACCCAAAACAAGCACTGTTGAACAACCTGTCAGTCCATAGCCAACCAACGCTGCGGAACATATGTATGCCACACCACAAATGTCGGAAAACATAGCTAACCTGCCGAATAGAACTGACTGCCGAACGAACGATAGCTGCCCAAGTCTACCAAAACCGACCGCAGCAAGGAAAAATTCCACCAAAAGTCATTCATTCATCCATCGCTCCAACGCTCGCTCATGTCACGCTCGTCCGCTGTCGTCCATCGCCGGTTCGTGGTTAGGACGGTCCGGTTCGGTTCGAATTCTCAACCAAACAAACCGTACCATCGCACGTACCAAGCGATAGGCGAATGAAACGTCTGAAATGTCGGATATGCAACGTGCATCCGACGCTGCTAGTCGGTGGAGGCTAGTTACGGTGGTCAGCAAAATAAAAGAAACCGACTTCTACTTCTCTACCGCTTGCCAGCTGGAAGAAACTTACCCGCTGGTGAAGAGATAAGTCCAATGATAAAAATATATTATTCATTCGAAATAATTTTCCTAAAAGGTTCTTTTACCCTGCCGTCACGCGCACTACTTGCCAATACGGCTTACGTTACCTCGATATTTATGTTCCCCTGTTTGGTTCGTCGAGCGAACGGCATGACGGTGGACGGCCATGGCGAGTTTTCAAAGTAACGTGATGATTCCCCTTTCCTAGTACGGTACGAACTTTGTCCACACCCACCCATTTACGGGTATCTAAACGTCATCCTTGTATCATCCATTGGAATAGTCACGAACATCCGGATCTGCGAGGGTTAGAAGCAAATGAAAAAAAAACCTCACATCGGATTAGGAAAGGCGCAAACGAAAACGAACCGAAAAAAAATGCAGAGAATGTTAGGCGTTTCGATACGTACCTCCGCATGCCTGTTCGTCCGGATTATTCATCCGTTTGCATCCAAGCGAAAGACTTTTAGCCTTTACCGTGAAGCGGAAGCGAGTGGCATAACTTCATGCAGCACGCTTCAAGGCCTGCAGCATAGGAATGAAATGCTTGACCACCTTTACCGTACACATGCTTTACCGTCCGATAGCCTTAGCTAATCCTTTCCTTTCGGGACGTGATTCAACGCTAAAATAATGCCTTCATTTTATCGGAGGTGCTTGTTTGCTGGTAAAACTACTTATGCTCTACAGGAGAGAACATACACACACACACACCACTCATTATCGCATTTACCGATCTAATAAAGTAAATCACAGGTTGGGCTAGTAGCTTGGGTACTGTAAGATTGACGCAATTTCAAGGTGTGTCCATCGGAGTCCATCGTAAAAACGTAGGTGTGTCCATTTAATCTACGATCGCACCGCTCAATCACGGTGCATTAAACGGTGACTTTCCCATCCGAAAGTGCTACATTTCTTCTCTCCATTACTCTCCCTCTCTCTCGCTCTTTCGCTCTTGGCAGGATACTCAATCGCAGGCGACGGCCAGCTCACCGGAAGCCTGCCTACAGACGGCTTCCTCCAGTGAGGACATTTCTTCCATGAACGATTCACCCGTGATGAACGTTATCGCAAAGACGGAACCATCGTCCCTGCTGACCAATGGGTTCGTCAGTGGTGGTAACGCGATAGATACAGGCCTGAAGCAGAACGGCCCCGCAAGGGCTTGCATTATGACAGCGTTGAGTATAGTAAGTATCGTTGAACATTTAATCAAAGCCAAGAGCGAAGAAAATGTTTGTTTTAAATACCAATTCTATAATTTATTGAATCATTTTCTTCCAAATCAGGACACAAAGTCAAACCAGGATCCAACGGTGGCACTGAAAATGGTATCGTCTTCGATGGGCATAACGCTTACTAACGGTGCGGCCGTAACGGCTGTAACGCAGTAAAGCATTTGTTTGTAAGCGGATTTGTTGATTTTAATACTCGGCTTGTTCTACTAGCTATTTTATAACTGCAGATTTATTCCTTTTTTCCACAGATGTTGATCAGTTGGTTGAAAGACTTTTCTTATTTTTTGTCTCAGTTTCATTGCCCTATTTTGGTTTATAGTTAAAGTTTTGGTTATAAGATTTGCTTCATAAGTTTAATTTATTTGTTAAAATTCATAAAATGCTAATTATTATAATTTGCAATCTAATATTCAATACTATTATTGTTTACTAGTCTTAAACAAACCCTTTAAAAAACAACACATCAACCGTTCTTCTAATGAGAGAAACGAAAAGTATTCTATTATCGTAGGTAGTAAGACAAACGTTTATATATACATGATAAAAAAAACAAGAGAAAATGTATGCAACAAAACCAATACAACCCATAGCAAGGTTGCAAACACTAACTAAATGCAAACGTGCGTTAGTCTAACGCCGGATTTATCAAAACAAAGCTGACAGCAGTGCTTAGCGTGAAACGAAACATACGAAAAGTGAGCATAAGCAACGTAACAATACGTAACAATACAAAATATGGTTCGTCTTAACCGGGGTTGCATTCGTGTGCCGAACATAAATGCTCGAAAACGTGTAAAAAGCGCACTTACTCACCTATATACAGAAAAGAGAAATGACAGAAGCAACATAAAAACGTTTCAAAATCTCAAAACAAAACTTCCACCACCACCACCATCACCACGGGTTAGTGGCGAACGATAAATGAATACAAAACAATGAGAGCTTATGGTATGATTTATGTTTATAAACTGCACAAACCCGAGGGAACAAAACGTAAACGCTGTAGCTGCCAGTTTGTGCTGGTTGTTTCTGATTTCCTATGCGCTCGGTCGAGCGCAAATGTGTCCAAGAAAGGGTGAAGAGAGCAACAAAATATGAACAAGGAAACAAGGTTAAATAAATCTCCGTTTCAGCTACCGAACCATTGTTGATTAGATAATGCTACCAGGAGCTAGGAAACAAACGCTAAAAAGGCCTGACATCACGTTTCACAAATATTTTGCCTCAACGTTCGTGCAACGAAGAAACAAACCAAAACAAAAAATGGGAAAGGAAGTGTAAGAAAAACCAGAAAAAGGGGGTTTAGCTAGGATTTGACTTAAACACATAAACCTACCACTAATGTGAGCTATGCAACATGCTGCTAACTCCTTCTGCTTGCTGGATGTTATAACACCTTGAATCCACCGCGTCAAGATGTGTGTTACCCTTTGTACATATCAACTTCCAACGCAAAAGCGAAAACCTTGACAAACATATTAACAGTCAGTCGACAAAGCTATTTAAAAAAAGCTCAGACAAAACATGACATACGGTACGTGACAGTGAGGGTAGGCATAAGAAGGCTACCCGGGTAAGTTCGCACACGATTCAAAGTGAGGACAGTTCACGCAAAACAACACAGGTTTAAAATTACTTACCGCGATAAGCGTCAGAATCTTCCCTTGTTTATCCCTTTCCCCGTATGGTATTTTATAGAAAGTAAATGCAGCAAAACAGAGGAAAAGAAACCCCATAACGGGCTGAACATAATCAAAACCACCTTCCCATCCTTCTCTCGCCTTCCCCTTTCCTTCCTTCTTGCCACAGGGATATACTATCGATGTTATAATGTTTGTACGTGGCAGTATCGCAACGAGCATTAGTCCTATGTATTTTACGTTCTGATTGTTGTATACATTTGACTTAAAAAAGAGTAAAAAAAGCCGGAAACTAAGGATATGAAAATACAGTACATATTCAGTAACGCGTGGGAAACGGGGAGAGTTCTTGAAGGAAAGCTTATGAAATGTTAACCCCATTTGTTTAGGTGATAACCGAACAAACATAATTTCTCTTGCGGTAGTGATTACTTAGTTTAAAACTAGTTGTTCCAATGTTTCCGAACAAATCGATTATACAAAACAAACAGTGAAATAAAACAAACAAAAAAAAAACACATAAGAGAAGCTAATAAATTTGGTTTGTCCGTTGCAACACATTCTACAGAAAAGTTATTATTGTGCTAGTGATTGTTGTGTTCAATTTTAACTTATATCTTGTTTTTCTTTGTCTTCAAGCAATATTGTTTTTTTATGTTTGGTTTTTTTCTAAGTTTATTTCATAAAATGTTTATTTTTTTTATTTTCTTCTCTTTTCTACCAAAAATCACTGCTTTTGTATGCCTTCGCTTTATTTATTTTACTTGTTTTTTGTATGTTTTTATTTTTTTTACGTGTCATAGTATTGTTAAGAGTGATGACATAATAAATACAGTTTTTTTTAGCTGTATTCCAACTCGGAAAACCGAATCGACTTATACATGAATTAAGAGTCCCATGAATTTCGAACCAAATACTAAAAATACTCCAAAGTTTAGCAATATGGTTTTAATCGCAATTCACTTAATACCAGCAAACTGCTTCAAATTTAATCCTTATCTAAACGACCAACTCGTCCAATTTATTCTCTGCTACTACAGATCGTACCCTTATCACGGCCAATCACTACCGAAAATTCACATTCACTGCATTTACAACAAAAATTGTTTGTTCCTAGTCCGAACCGCAGTTTCATTTTATGACCATCCTTATCGGTGTTCGGTGTGCGCAATAGTAAAAAAAGAAGCATATTAATTAATTACAACACTTTTGCTACCGCTGGGGATTGTGGCTGATTATGCAGACTGCGTGGTGCATTCCTACCACTCAAAGCACTGATAAACTCGACGCAACATACGTTCTCTGCTCTCTCATGATTTACTAATTGTGACGAACCGTGGGTAATATTTGTAAAATAAACTGCTCTTTCCTCGTTTGAATTCCGACATCCTGTTATCATTTAATGCCCCGAATTATGCATTATTCAAATCCCCACACGGGTATTGCTTTGCTGTAATCAACCTGCTGTCTAATGTGTGGGCAGTTGGGCTGCCCACGGTGCAGGAAAGGAACGCGTGTTGTGATTATTTAGCATCCAGAATTCCAGAACTTCATTTTAAGCGTCCTTTCAAAGTGTCGCATTTCAGTTGCTTTAAGCGCTTCTGATTTTACAAGTTCAAGGTGAACGAGCCATGTCACAAGTAACGATTTTCTTAACAGAAGCAAGTAAAAAGAGTGTGCAATCTTATCGTTTCATGCAACTGGTAGCGATGTTCAATAAAAAAAAGTATAAATAAAATAGAAACATTTTTCTATTGCAATGTCCTCATCTGCTCAAAATTTTTAATACTATCAGAAACCTTCCGAAAAAGTCTTCCTACGGAAATACTCTTTAAATCTAAAACAGCATTTCCAAACTACTTCGAAACAACACTAGCCAAAAGTAAAATCGATTCATGTGATGTTCCCGCTCTATTCCCTTCTCTCTTCGAGAAGCTTTTCTTTTTCTGCAATAATCCTTTCACACATGATATCCCTTTCACAGCATTCTCCTCGTTGACAGCATTCCTGCACATAATTTACCGGCCCCGAGACAGAGAGTGTGGAAAAGAAACAACTCCCCCCTTTTTTGATCGACTTCCAGCCGTCAGGAAAGTCCATCGTCAGGCCGTCAGATCACAATCAACAATACATCGGTGGTCTCTTCCTCCCCTGCAAACTGTCCCTTTGCTTTCTTTTTCATCCCTAAGCACTAAGCTCAAAAAAGCAACGATTATCCTGTTGCGAACCGTTGCAAGCGTTTCCTTAGCAATCTTCATAATGCACGGTGAAAATGTTTTAGAAGGTTTTGCTGCTTCTCCGTTTGCTTAATGCTGCAGGGCTGGCGGTTCTAGTGAACGGTGGAAGTTTTATCGATAATGTATGGCAGAGCGCGTGTGAAGAGTGAGGTTTTAGATTGTATCCGCACTGTGAGCACAAACCAGGCAGAACAGAACTGAAAAGAGACTAAAGCCGAAGTTGGGGTATAATAGTGAAAAGCACTTATCATCGTCATCATCATCAGCTTGTTTCGTTTCTTGGAGGATGTTTTTTCGCTTTCGTTTTCTCTAGGTTAGATGTTGTTTCAGCAGAAGCCTGTGAAGGAGCAGGAAATTTTTTGATAAATGTCTTAACAGCAATCCGAATGAAACTATTCACCAAAAAGTCAAGCCTCATTTTAGTTTTGGGTTTTTTAATTTAAGTTTTGTGTAGTTCTTTTAACTACACTAATTGCGACACAATTTACACCTCGGAAAATAGTGCGTTTAAAAGATTATATCTGCATGATAAGTGAGTTATCCGAAGTCAGTACGTTCACGTAAAGAGCAAGGGGACATACGATAAACGTTAGGCCGTATGTTATTTTGTGAAGTCGACCTATCACACCGTCGCAATAAATGCTTTACTACTTTGTTGTTTTTACTGTCTACTGTTGCTCTAAATTAAGCTCCTAGCCTGTTGTTCTCGCCGTTCATGCTTTTTCTTACAGCGGTTTTCATGTCCTTTTTAAGCCGGTGCCATTGAAGTCTTACCACCGGAACGTCCCAGTTGTGTAGTATCTTAATTCTTCCATTTTTCTCTAATCAGTCTTGTTGACTTAATTTTTTTAATTCTAGACACGATGAAATTAAATTTCTCATAAGATGTCAAGAGTCTCACAAAATGTTGTGTTGAAAATTATGGAGAAAAACCGGAAATTAGCCAAATAATGGATTAATTTTTATGGTCAAAAATTGTCACATCGATTTTCTGGTGCTTATTTTCAATGCATATTTCGGATTTTCGGTAGGTTTCGTTTCTTTTTCTGGTTTAAGTTTCCCTTCAATAATAACTTACATTCATCAATGACAATTCATTTCTGCTTGAGTTTATTAACATTGATGTTTATAACTTAGAAAGAAAAGACTATTTGAAACAATTTGGAGGATTGAAAAATGTGAAAAATATAGGAATTTGAACAAAAATGCTCACATCACTTAAAGCGACAAAAAATCGAAAATTGCACAGCTCATAGGAGCGCCATTTGCATTCATTGCTTCAAATTTTTATGTTACTGTCCTAAAACAATAATTCGTGCAGCAAATTTTATGCACTGCGCGTACACGTTTTGTTTCCTATTGCATTGCTTCATCGAACAGTAGCGATCTGCCTGTCAGGTTCCACAGTACCTCCTCGCAAAAGCAACAGTGAAATTTATTTACAATGCAAAACCCCAATAAAAACACACTAAAAAGTACACCGAGCATTATTGTGACCGAGTGTGACTGTTGTTCAAATATAAATCGTTTGCCCCGATCGGTGAAAAAGGGATGTGACAGACAAATATAACGAGGTTTGCACACATATTGTGAATTTTCACACCGCCGGTCCCGGAACCCTGGGGCTAACCGTGCTCCGTAATAAGGCCACAAGTGCCACCGCTTAAATTATGTCGACGATAATGATGTGTGCCGGTAATTAATTGTTTAAACTTTATTAAAAATTATCATAAATTTTATTTAATTGGATTGAACTTTGGCACAATTGTGTGGCCGGGCTGTGTGCGAGTTTGTGTGTTTCGTTCCACTCATTCATCTCGTCGCGTAGTCGAGCCGATGAAAGGTGGAATGAAATACAATGGAATGCTCACTTCAGCAGTACTGTGCAAGCGTCGAGTGAGTTTGTACTGTTTGATATTTGCATCAGGTGGTATGAGAGTGGTATGGAAATGTAAATAACTATTTAACCCTTGGCCAGCTGCAATTGAGGTGAAATGTGTCTGATTGGCATCGTTTTTGTACTGCTGTGTGAGGAAAATTAGTTTTATCGGGTTATTCAATTGTTCGTCAAAAGTTCATTTAAGATACAAACTTCTAGAAGAGTCAGTGTTTAAAATTTTCTCTGTTCTTTAGTAAATAACACACTTCAACTCGTCTGTCTTTTCTCTTTCAACTTACTCCCTTGATTTCTCAGTAAACGCTTAACAGGTGGAAAAATGTTATTCTTTGTTTGCCAATTTATTTTCCCTCCGATCATTGGCAGACCTTCTCCCCGGACGTTCAGCAGGCCACCTTTGATCTGTGTTCAAGGGAAAAAAAACGAGTGCCATGGAGCTGTTTTATTCTTCTTTGCATAACCTGTGGTAACGGCCGGAACAGAAGCCGGAACTCCCTCGGGGAAAACAAGCAAACTGTCCCCACATTTTTGTAGACGTACCGTCGAGTTGTCTTTTGTACTACTCCAACCCTATCCCATTTAGCTGGCCGACTACCTATCCTGTGATCTAACGTTTGTACTTTCACCGTAAAGCCCAGAAGATGATACTATCTCTCGTTTCTTTCGCGACTGTTGATGAACGGTCGCGATAATATTTCGCCCGAAATGATCTCTCGGCCTCCCGATCTGATCAAAGGCATAATGATAGGAAAATATTTTCATTTCCCTGCGTGCCTTTGACGAGCCACTTTATCGGAGATTCGGGGAAAAAGTAACACAGAACCATCTTCCTTCCTGTTTAGCAATTGAAATCCGGTACGGTATTGTGCGTGCGAGTTACCTTTGCATGACTTTCTCTGTTATTTTTTTTCTTCTATTCAACGTTCAAAAAAGATCCAGGCTGCCCGGGGAAAATGGCAAAGGACCAATTGAGACGCTTCGGTGGTATTGCACAAGTAAAAGGAACAGCTCTTACATACACAGAAACACAGCTGGGGGTGAGGACATGAACGTGACATGTAGATAATTGCCTCGGTGCTGAAGATCTTTCTTGCAGCGCCAAACGTCAACGAAAGAAAAATCTCGTGGGAAACTGTTGAAGTGTGGCAGACAACATTTCAAAGGAACCACTGTCACCGGTACGGTCCCGGGGTTAATGGTGTCGTTAACTGTGAAATTATATTCTTTTAAAAACAACTGTTCGTCTAATGATACTAGCGCGTAGCGCTCTTCCTCACCCAGTTGGTACATTTCTCGGCATGCTAATGAGATCTCGCAACACTGGACAAGAGTTATGAAAAATCCGTCATTTCTCCGGTTTCCCCAGAAGCTGACGTGGAGCTAAGGGCAGTAGGACAATAGGGCAACAAATGATCAGCCATTAGTCTTCGATGTCATTAACGGATGTAGGAATTAATGGATTTCATAAATTTGCTCCCACGGTACCGTTGCTTGCGGGGGTTTTTCGCCGTTGACTGTTTGCAGTTGGTCGGTCCGATGAAACGGTGTGAGTCGTATTTCATTTTACCCGATCATATTGCAACGAATTAGTTTTAATGCGCACGATTTGCGTTGAAACGTTGCCGTTTGGCAATTTGGGGTTGCTCAGAGCACAGGGCTAGTATAAACAGGTAATTAATGTGCAAGGGGAAAATGGAACTTTGAACGGCAGGGTAAAATGTGCAGATATTTTATTACATTGTTGGGTAGTATTATTGATGCATTTAGTTTCATAAAAAAGGCTTGCCTTAATGCTTTACCGCTTATTCAACCTTAAGCGAATTCAATTATTTAAATCATAACTACATAATACAGTATTTAAATAAGTTCTTTTTTTAATGTTTTATATGGTTAATACAGTTTTAAAGTTCAGGAAAGAATTCTTATTCTTATAGTTAAAAAATTAAGTGAAAAAATTTCTTCACAGTCGTCCAGGGGTTCCGCACAGTTTTCATTGCGACAGTTTTGTATGTAAAAACCCGTACAAACACAGCACAAAATCGTTTTTTCAAATATAATTTTCAAGAACTGTATTTTATGACCTCATCTTATAAAAATGTCAATTTTGATAGGCCAAGTTTTGCAAGACTCGCCCTTAGTCTGCTTGTCCAAAAATAATGACATATTCAGTTTCACCTAAAACGAAATCAAACGAATCAGGAAATGATTTGTTCAACTGTGATATTTATCATTCAACCTTTCTTGCCAGTCAAATCAAACCTAGCAGGGCTCACACCCGGCTCTCAGAACGCAAGGTAGGAACAAAACATCAACTTATATCAACCACAGCTCCCAAGAGCTTGTCCCCATTCCAAATTCCGCAAACACTTGACCATTGTCCAAGAGGCAAAAGTGTAAATGACTACACGTGCCTAAGGATGGCATTAGAATTCTTCGTGCCAGTAAGCATCAGAAAAAAGGGACCGTATTGTTTGTTGTCAGGACCGCCTCAGGTTTCAACCATTGAGTGTCAACAAGCACCTTCTCACCCCAGCCTGGAAAAACGGCGTGGCTCTAACCTGCTCCTTCCCCGGCCACAGGAAACCCAAGCAGTTAATGAGTCAGAAAATCACCAAAACGAGGGTTTCCTTCTCATTAGCGTCGTGCCTGCCAATGCTTTCCCGAGTGCCATACAGGGTTTCGGGCGGGTGCCAACTGTGTTGTTGCGAGTGTGAAGCGTTAACGCGTCATTGGGAGATTTTCGTGACCGTTCACCAAAACAACGAGGGTTAAAACGTTGCTGTAAGCACGATGATTAGTGGGTTTTAATTGGTGGTTAATGTTTTTTTTGGGAGGATATCTGCAGCGTTGGACACTTTGACTTTTACCAACATTTGCTAGACGTTAGCAGTGATTCGGGCGAATAAACGTTTCGAAACAACATTTCTAACAGGAGGATGGGATGGAAGTCATCTCTTGAGATTACATTTTCCATCACAAACAGCAAATAGCAGCAATGCTCTGGGAAAGATTGTTTCATTCGTGCGATTTCATCCTTGTTGGAAAATGGAAAACAATTTGCACAACAATTTGAAGCACTCGCCATTTTATCCTCCATTTAGCAAAAACCTTTCAAATGTGCCAGGTTTGTTTCGCATCGCATCCACTCTCACTCTCGAGAGAATGTAGCTGTAGGGCTGACGCGAATCGTTGCCATCCGAACGAAATGATTTAATTGTTGCCGTTTTAAATAATAAATGCCCATTTAGTGGGAGGTAGAGGATAACAGGAAACATTTTGATTCTGGTTGATCTTGTTACCGACGATTCGGGAGGACGAGAGAACGTTAGTAAGTATTTGTAGACTTCTGACTTTTACCAGAAAATATCTCAGCAATTCTTAACAGTCACCGTCCATTTAAAAATCAATACGTCTAACTACTACAATCATCATTTTAAGTAAGGCCAAGCACCGAGTTGTTAAAAACTACTTGCTCTTCTGAGCACATATACGATAAATATCGCAAAAATAAAAACCAAATTGACTTTCCCACGAGAAAATAACACACTGAAACTTACCATGAACAGTTTCACATTGATCTGACGATATGACATACTGGTGATTGGTAGACTTTTCCCTCACAAGCAAAAAGCATTCGCAGTAAACGAAACATCAGTGTACATTCGCTCAACATTTCATCTTTTTACGATCTCCTGTTGACATTTTATGGCTTTATTACTGTTACGAGGTCTTTCCTGGGTAGGATCGGAACTGAAGGGCAGAAGAAACATACGGGCAACATACGCTGGACCGAGGGAGATGAGTTATTGCGAAGCGTCTTCATTTTTTACGGCCCCAAAAAAGGTAGCTGATGATGTTTTCTTTCTGTACAAAAATATTTTCTTCAAACGGCTAGCCTGATAAAAAGAGAAGGGCAAAAAAGGGCAAAATTGTTCACGTGGGAATTAAACAAAAAATGATACAAACATCGTCTGCAGAACCATTCTGGTGGAACGTTCCAACGCAGCGCGTACATCATGCTCTGGTCGTTCAGTTACATTTTATCTCATGTTTCTCACTTTTTTTTTACTTATTGATTGTATTTTCGAAAACTTACTAAACCGTCCCGATCAGTCCCAGGAGCGGTATAAAAAGTTGCCACTCACTTCAATATTAATTGACTTCGGAAGGAAAAGCCGCTCGAATAACTTTTTCCACCTTCTTCTGTGTGTTTGTTGTGTTTGAAAAAGAAAAGTCTGTAGGAATGAAAAAATAATATCACAAAATGAATAGCCATTACGCGATGACAGAAAAGTGTACCGAAAACTTTCCCTACCAATCTTTACGCTTGGAAGGGTTCGGCGTCTTATGGCGTCTCCGTCTGTGCCAATGCAAATACTAACAAACACAATAAATGACAAAAAAGCACGAAACAACTGAAACGGGGAAATGAACTACATTTCATCAACTGCAAAACACACCGAAAATGTACATCCGACGAATACTAATTGTTATGCTGCAAACGTACTTTGCGACACAGCCGTCCATTGCTCACTCTACCGGACTGTCTGACTCATTATCGTACTTTTGGAGGGTATTATTCATCCGTTAAAATGAACAAATTATCATACTTAACCTCACGAACTGGTGCCATTACCAGTTATTCAGGTTGCGTTTTCAAGCGGATGGATTTGGATGTTTTCTTTTATTGAGTCCTTTAACTTTATTTTACCCTTATTTGGTTGTGTTTGTGGCTTATTTTTACGTTTTTATTTCAAACAATAGGTAAAAGAGTTTTTGCTATCTTATTATTTTGAAAGCATTTATATTTATAGCCGTTTGTAAGACAAGAATCCATTGAAACTTCCTGTCTGTTAACTTGATGATAAAATACTAAGCAACTGGGTTTAAAACAATTGTTTGGTTTAAAACAAAAGTTTGAAAATAATTACTTAGATTATGCGTAAACATATTTTACATTTGAAATAACATTAGAAGATTATTTTAATATTACTATAAAGGGTTTTTTGATGCGAGAGATTATTATCATTAAGTTGTTAAAGAATATTCATCGACGTGTAAAAGCAGTTGATCGAAAAATCAAACAATTCAAAAAAAAAAAAGATCATATTGAAATAGTACCTGTAAATACTATAATAAAGGAAAAATTTACCATAATTTCAAAAATGCGAGAATAAAAATACAAAAGAAACTAGAACGAATAAAAAACTCATTTCCAACCCACACCCAATATAGTCCATTTGACCAGTGATCGTTTTTTCTCTGTGCAAATCTGTTGAAATTGATTTTTGAAGTAAAAGTATGAAAAACAAGAAAGGAAAGAATAACAAAATCAAGAACAATGTTAGATGAACAACATTATCACGGCGAGGCTTCCATCTCCACCTTCCCTGCCCGGTGGGAAACTTTAATATAATTGTTTTGCCTTTTCGAACTCAATCAAAATTTTCCACTTCCAGACGATGATGATGATGAAGGTGTCGAAAGTGCTCGCAGCACAGTTAGCTACATCATTCAATGTTCGAGTTGGTGGGTCACATTTGCAACTTACGACTCGCGATAAGAAGTCACTTTCGTCTGCTGTTTAAAATCTCAATTTGCCTTCTTTACTTCGGTTTCTTTTGCTCTTCTCTCCACCTCACAACTCAAGCAACGCACATAAAAAAAACTGAAGGAAAAGAAAGTTTTACCTTATACTATTTCACTTCCCTGAAAATCTCTTTCAAGCGAAAGTAAGTGAGGAATGAAAAACAAGCAAAAAATTGGTTCAAAAATACACCCACTCTAGCAAAAACCTTATCCAACGACAAGGCCAATTGCGGAAGCGAAAGATCACCAGTGCAAGGAGGGCGAACGGAATAACCTAAAAACACTTGCATTAAAAAAAAAACTTTCACTTGTTCACACGCGGGCCATTCCATCAGCTTCCACCGTGGCGTATGTTGTCTTTGGAGCCGGTAGTTCTAAGAAGAGCAATCGACAGAAAGTTTTACTACGGGCCCAAACCGAAGGACAAAGGGAACGGATGTGTCTCGGATGTGTGGGGGCAGGCGATTGGAAATGGAAGCGATCGAGAGAAAGGTAAAAGATGAAAATGTTCCACAAAACTTTTGAATTTTCATTTTCAATCTCACACCGAATGTTCGACAATTCGAAGAAACAAACTTGTAAGGAAGGTTGGAAAAACAGAGAATGAAGTACGCAAAAATACTAGGGAAATGATGTTAAAATAATGCACCCACAGACAACACACAACCACTAACAGCTGCGTGAAGTGGTAAGCCGAGAGTGCCGATGGAAAATTCTTTTTCATTCCTTATTCTATCCTTTGTAAGATATGTTTTTAGTTTCTTCTTTGTTTCAAGTGAATTTTTTGTGATAAAATATGAAACTTTTGCAACCTTGAAAAACCAACAAATGGAGGAGTAGTAACAAGATGGAGAACTAACTTTCCATATTATGTGTTAAATTGAAACAGATTATTGAATGAGATGGGATAATGATAAAAAATTGTAATTTTACATATTAGTTTCGTGAAGAATGCATTTCAAAGTATGCTGGAAATACGTGCAAAAACATAATATTTTGTAAAAGATGTTTTATTGACTAAAAATAATTACTTTCATGAGGTAAAAATTGTCATGAATCACCAGGCGTCTCCATTAGAATTTAAGTCGTAAATCGTTAATTTAATTTTTTGTATACAAATATATGAGATGAGTTAAAAATTCATGAAAAACATCTTGCAAACAGGGTTACATTTTAAGTTTGCTATTCCTACTTATATTGAACAGAGGACGATTTTTCAGTAACGCGTTCGGTAACAGTGCAACCATTACTCGAGACTCTACTTTCACAAAAACTACCCCACATCAGTTGTTGCCAAAAGATGGAATTGGGTTTCATGCTTGATAGACATTGGCAAAGAACCATCGTGCGAGAGTCTTTCAGCTGTGTCCCGTAGCTGTACCATAGCAAAAGGCAACGATCCTTCACATCTTCATTCACATCCACTGAAACGGTTCTTCCCCATCCGATGGCTGATGACGATGGCTTCATCATTTTTGGTTCCCAGCATTCGTTTGCTTTTCGTTTCCAGAAGTTTCTTACCACCACCAACACCAGCAACAGCTTATCTTGCTCGTGGCTGCTTCTCACACAGTACACAAGGCGTGAAGAGCGATTAGCTAATAAGATGAAACTATTGCCTGGCCATGCTATGGAGGCGAATGGATTGAGCTGTGATGGGAGTACAGTGACACTAGTCCGTGTGATGGATGGAGCACGTGGGGCAAACAGCGTATGCTGATATGTTGACGACATAACTTTACCACTTTTCACTTTGGCTAATGTGGTTCGGGTTCGGATGATGTGAAAAGGATACAGTAGTGGGGAAAGCTAAATAAAATCGCTTGAAGAGTGAAGTATATGGACTATTCAGTATAAAGTCCTCACTGTCCAGCGATATATTGATGAAATTTTTAACGATAACGATATTTTTGTTTTATTAATTTTTTTAATAGGATAAAAATAAGCAATTAAAAATAGCAATTTATAGACTCAAATCAAATGTCTTTTTGTTTTTTGTCGTTGAAATATTTATCATCTCTATAATAAGCATAAAAAGGAGCTTATAAAGGGATAGTAACATTGGAAAATGTACTATAAAACTCTGTATCTACTTTGCTCTATTCCATGTCAGCTTTAAAGCCACCAAGAGCGGAACTAAATCATTGTCAGTTTTTTCTCACTCAAATAGCTGTTTAATGGACCACTTTTTTACCGTCTGTTCATTCTAAAACCCCCAACACACCATCTGCTCCACGCTCAGGAAGCATCAGGAAGCTGCCTAGGCAGACAACTACCCACGCAGCGTAAGGACGCACGCGGAAGGCATTCATCCGCATTAACACCTACCATAAAATATGCACTAATGTGACGGAGCTGTCTGCCGGTGCCCGTGCACACTGTGTCCGGGAGGCGTCTGGTGTCTGGTTCGCTGTGTATAGACTTGCTTTACAATGAGCTGTAGACTAGTGTAGCCCAGCACCACCACACATCCACACGGTGTGCCACACAGTAGGTAAGAGCTACGGTGGCATTGCGCTATTGACCGTAGGACGCGCCTGACTAGCCACCACGGTCAACAGCTTGATCCTGTTTACGCAAAACAAGCCACAGCTAATCAGAGCCATTTTATTTATCACCGCACCAACCGAAGTCGCCGTGTGGGGTCGGGATGGCACGCTCGGTTGATACTGCTGGTGCACGTGGAAATGACGCGTACATGCAATGATGCGAACGGAACCATTTCTGGTACGATTTCGAACGTCAACAACCTCACGGAAGCACCGGTTGCAAAGGACATGAGGACACCGATACGAACGCCCATTCGTAGTCGTCGGCGGTGGCAACATGTCCGTGCGTGTGCGTATCATTTCACCGACCGGGATGGAAAGAAAATTCACCCTCGAACGGTACAGGATTCGTATTACGCGTGCGGAATGGTGGTACACTCTTGGGCGCACTGCTCATCGTACCACGCTTTGCGTTACGCTTTCATGCGCACTAAACATACATTTTCATTACGCGTTGCATATTTTGCAACCCATTTGGCAACATATTACGTGTCTGGGTGTGAAGGAAGCAAATGTGTTGCAAATCAATAATATCGTGCGCTTGATAGGGGACACGGTGGAATGCAAAGCAATGGGAAACGATTATCTTGAAAATATTGCACCAATTTGACTGCCGGCTTCCACGACGCGATGAACTATTTCAATATCCGTATAATAATTTCCATAATCTATGAGCTGCTAGGCTCGAAGCAATCATATTATTTCATGCGGTGATATTTTCGATTGAGCAGTATTTATGATCAAATTTTAGTAAAGGCTATTCAATAATGTTCTATTAAAGTTATAAATATTTTTTAATTATTATTATTATTATTTATTATGCTACTAATGAACAAAATTGAAATGTAATTATTGTCATTAATAGAAAAAATTCAATCCTTTAACCTGCAGCAACATTTTATGCAGCAGTGCAATGAAACCAATTTTATATCAAGTCATTGTCTGTCATGGGCCAGTCCTTGCAGTAATTCGATAAATGTCCAATGTTTACCTGTAAAAAAATGGTAAATAAACTTTCACTTTGAAAGTTCGATAGGCTCTTCTCATCAACCATCGTGCAATGATCTTCCTTTGCCCAGCAAAACCAAGTAATAAAACCATTTTATTCGGTCAATCAAGGGAAAATGGTAAATAAATGTACAAAAAAAAACACCAATAAAAGCCACACATTTCTCCCAGAGGCCATCGATACTGATCAAGAGAATGAAAGCGTTGAATATCTCTTATTGGGTACATGAATTCCCAATATTTACGCATCGTAAACCGGTACAGGTGTAAAAGAATCAACAAAATAAAAATCACCCTACCGCATCATCAAAATCAATCAAAAAATTACATGCCAATAGTCTCGCCTGCTTTTCATTTAACAAGTGCCTGCCTTGATAGTACCTAACAAAATATTTGCAAAATTTACAAGCAAACGAACTTATGGTGTTTGGTACAAGTGGCAATCAAAAGTTAATGTTGTATGAAAAAGGCAAACGAACAACAGTTTACCGCCAATAAATAAAAGAGAGGAGGTTAAAAAGGCTCTAAATGATGGTACATACTAACACACTAAAAAATATAACACTTAAAATATAAATAAAGTGGTAAATTCAACTCACTCAGAAGGAGCTGACGTCTGTGTGACGATGCGAGGAACGGTTGCGGATTTTATTCTCTTGAATTGTTTAGATTTACTAAAAAATCGTTGTTAATAGCTGAAAGCCTGTCTTTCATAAATGAATAATTAAATTGAAACAAATAACATCAAATGAATTAAAAATAAATAATAAAAAGAATTAGTAAGCTTACTCTGCTACACGTATAACAAGTCCTCAAACATACACACGTACGCAAACAGAATACGCCTGTGCCCCTGTAACCGTGCTGAAATATTAATTGAAATTCAGCCTCATCCAGCAGCACCAGCACTCAGTTGTCCATCAATCATGGTTTTAAGTTTGGACGGCTTTATTAAATTATCACCATCAAGTGAACGCGTGATTGTGTGACATCTTTCGCTTGACGATAATCTAATTTATCTCCCGTGGTCAATCAAAACTGAAATAGGAAAATGAAGGGTGCTACTACCTGCCTGGGCCGTTCATGGAAGAAAGAATGAGATACGAAATTTGATTTTACAATATGATTATAGGTAAATGATTTAATTAAGGAACTCAGCAGTGACTGAGTTTGGAAAAAGTTAATCGATTTTTTTGCATGAAACACATCGTGATTCTTCTTCGTCTTGCCTTAATAATCTAATAGGCCATACTGGTCATCAAATGTTGTTGCTGTTGAATGCAAGATGCTGTTGATTAGTCCTCTTTGCAGAACCTGGACTGGGCCTTGTTCTTCAACCTATAAATTTGAAAAATCAAAGACAACTTATTCAATGTTCACAATTATGTTAATGTTCTGCAAGGTGAAAGAGTAGAGCATGCTGTCGGCATCATTCGAATCTCACCGGAGTCTGAGACAAGGGGACGGATTTTCCAGTTTGCTGTTCAACATCGCTCTGAAGGGTGTCCTGCGCGGACTTTGACATCCGGGGCACGGACATCTGCGACGCTGTACACCCGACTGAAAAGTGAGGCCAATAGAATTGGATTGAAGATCAATGCGTCGAAGTCAAAACACCTGCTAGCCGGAGGCTGTGACCGTGATAAAGCCCGACTCGGAAGCAAAATATCAGTTGACGGCGACGATCTCGAGATGGTAGAAGAGTTCTGCTACCTTGGTACGATCGTAACTGCGGACAACAACGTAAGCAGCAGGATTCGGAGGCCTTTTTGTCAGCAGAATCGTCCCTGCTACGGATTCTATAAACTCCTGCGATCCAAAAGACTCCAACAACACTCGAAAAACGAAATAAATTCGATTGATACGGACTCATGTCCCACCAAGAAGGAAGAGGTCGTCAGAGAGCCGTTCGACACAAAGCGTAGAGGAGCACAGCGAGCTCACTGGCTGTATCCGATGGAGACAAACCTATTTAAGCCACCTTAAACTAAAGTTTAGTTAACCAGCGTTAATTTTCTTTCCTGCTAGCGACAAGTCACAATGTTCTCGGTGGTTAATCTTGCAAAACTAAATCCAAAAAGTTTGGAGGGCAGAAAAGCAAATCCTTCAAAAAAAAAAAAAAGAACATAAATAAATACAAAGAAACATGGTCCAAACTTTATAGCATAACAACTGTACAGCAAGAAATAAGTATGTAGCAGTGGGTACATTAACCATATCACAGCACCAACTCGTCCCGGTTTTGGTTTCACGCGTGGTTACAGACGCAAACTGCCCCACCACCAAGAGCTTCGTCTGTACTTTATTATTAAATACATTCACCCATCCACGGCATGCACCTGCACAGTGTCTGCACGTGCCCGTCCAACGGTTGAGAAGGTCATTGAGAACGTCTGCTGCAACATAGCGGCAACAACAGCGTCAAACTTACCGTGAACCACAAACACAAACGTTCTCGACCTTCTCCCGCACCATGATCCTACCTCAACTCAAACCCGGACCACTAGACCTCGGTAGGATCGGTACCAAGAATGGGTGGAAAAATAATCACATCTCAACGCAACCAACACACTCGCACCTGCCTAACAAGCGAGGTCGGTTTGTCGAGACGAAGCAAACATCATAAAAATATGCTCCAACTGGCGTGTGTCCTTGCGAAAACTGTGCACAAACGTAACATAAGAATCATAAATCGGATCCACTACAATGCACGCTCCGCACACGGGAGGGAACGGAGAAAAACGACAACCGCCAAAGTATACCGGGCGGTGAAAAATGAACTCCTGGAGTTTAAAGAAATCCGTTTGCCCTAGGACATGAGTATGTGTGTGTGTGTGTGTGTGTGTGTGTGTGTGTGTGTGTGTCTGTACTTTTTTATTAGTTTACGAGACGACTGCTTAACTGCTTACCACAATAAGAACCACTTCTGCACTAAAGCACAGCCAAACCACACACTCACAATCGCCACCGAGTTAATCCACTGCCGGTGTAGAATTAGAAGGCTGACTTCTGGACAAAATGTTGGTTCCCCACACTTTTTCTTTATTTGTATTCCCCTCCACAAACATACGAAGGTTTGTTTATTTTGTCCCGCCGTCACAAAAGTCACAATGCAGAGTTTGGCAACAAAACGGCGTCGTCGTCGTCGTTTCATGTGTCATTGTGTCAACGGTGGTGGCATGTGCGTGGCAGTCGCGTTAGATTCGCGTTCCGCAATATAGCAAACTTCCGGCTGAAGGTTGTTAGCTTTAGAGGCAATTTTCCAAGGGAAGCGAGAGTTTTTTTGTTGCTGTTGCATTCGTTGAAGAAATTGGCTTTACCTTATGGCTTATGTGTTGGGAAAATGGAGTTTCTTTACGTTTTGCGATGATCGAATTGGGGGGAAATTTTGCGCATATTGTGCGAGTAGCATTTTCAGCTGCCTTTTGTAGATTGTACAGTTTATGTTTACTTCGGTTTATGCAGGTATGATTGTGCAGACATAATGGTGTGGATATAAAATGCACAATTGATATAGTATGTAAGAGCATCACAGGAGTAAAATTGTATACAAAGACCTCTTTTCTTGATGAATGAAAAATATTTTAATTTATAAAATATATTAAATATTGTGTGATGTGCTTTCTGGCTCAGTTTCAATTGGGTTTTATTTTCAGATTTGTTATCATATACCATATTTTCAGAAACATTTGAATAAGCTATACAAAACTGATATTGCAAAAAAAAAGTTCAATGGGTAGAATGGCAAAAGAATTTTCTTGCTGGATTTGTTTGAAACTGTTGAGGACTTGGTAAAATCTGTTTTTAAGATTGACCTGTACTACAATGTTGTATAAATTGTTGAATCAACACTGGCACAGAAAAAGATCCTCAACGCTCTTCAGAAAACGTTAGATTAGTTTGAGAGCGCTCTTCCTACATATTAGTGGGCTGTAGGGCAGCTTGACGCCTGCAAAGGGCTCCGACAGTCGTCTAGTTTAAGAGGCCTCGTATAAAGAGTTTTGTAGCAAAGATCTTGGAAAGAGGCTTCTGATCGTGCTAAGATCGTTTATGTTTAAACTAAATTAAATTTCTTATGTTCGTTATCTTCCCTGACATAATCTAAACTACTAAATTATTTACACGATGCAAATTTATTTTAACATGAAGTTCCTTGAATACGTTCATTTTAAAACTCTTATACAACCAAAAACATGCTGTAGATAAACTGTAAAATTGTATCCTATTTCTTATTCACGTCAAAAAGACAGCTCTGACATTACGTTACATTTCTACCAGCACAATTGCTTCTATGTTGCATCAATCCCCGACATTGTGCAAATAAATATCACTTCCTACGCCGCCCTTGAATGCTCTTGAAAAAGATCTCTGCCATTTTACTGCTCTATCCAGCACACGTACACGTACTGTACGTGATGCTGAAGGACATCTTAATCCACTGGTTCACCGAAAATGATACACTAATGGCACCCATCAGCGGGCACCGACCGTCGCTCTCTATTTCGCTGAACTTTACCCGAAAGCCAAATAGCAGCTCATTCAAACCACTTAACTCCTCTTGAACCGATTAACCATCAATTTTCATCGGCACACCGTATCCCGTCCACTGTACACGATCATCTACACCGAATGTTCGCTTCAGTACCTCGGTCGGATAAATTCCTTCCGCAAACATTTGCTCTCCTTTTATTTATTTTACCGCCCAGCTCCTCACGGTACGGGGTTTCACGAGATTCTTGAAGCATCCTTCAGGACACCGCAAAGCGGAGATCTGCCCGTGCCCGAGAAGACTGTTCCGCCGTAGACCGATTACGGTCAGAGCATGATGATGATGCTACTCTTGATTCTTCCATTTCCATCCACCAACACCATCCCTATTCCCCTAAGATGAAGTTAGTAAGTAAACGAACCAGCAACCAGGAAACGGGTGTCACCTCCAGACTCTTGCCTCCACCGGGGGTTAAGCATGGTGACACTTCCGGGGCTGGATCGGATACTCAGGACGGGTTTCTTTTTTTTTATACCCTGCATTAACTCAAAACTTCTCGTTCAGGATCAGTGCGCATCGTTACACGCGAAAGGATGGGACGATAGGGTACGGAAGGGAGAAGCGAGAAAAAAGAATCTGCCCCGGAAACGGAACACCCCGACAATGAAGTGGTGACTGTGAAGCGAACGTAATTCACGCAAGAAAAGCACAAAAAAGTCAACCCCGACTACACAGGAACCGGGCTAGTGTGGACGCTTGAGCTTAGCAAGCGGATATTTCGAGCGCGTTTCATAAGTAGCACCCGGAAAAGCGGATATCTTCGTCGACGCCACCAACAACCTGTTGATGGTTACGCTTAACAGCTTCCGTGCGTTGGGCGGACGGGAAATCCAACGGAAAACCGGTGGTCATCCGGTGCTTGTGCTCGCTCGGTTTACACAAATGATTTCACTGTGCTTTATCAGATATTCGTTAGATAAGTGTAGTGCGAGTCATATGCGTATAAAATATAGTTTTCTAGTAATTAAAATCTATTGAAATGGCTCTCAATCATATAAGTTTAATAATTTATTTCTGTTACTTACAAGAAATGTTGTAAAATTTTGTCCTCATCGTTGTTACGCAAAAAATTACCTTACCATACCATAAAAAAAACTTGTTAAGGAGCTTTAGCATAGAAGATCAGAAAAATAATTTCGCAACCTGATATATCTCATCGCATAAGATTCGAAATAAGCTATTTTACTGTTGCATTCGGCCTGGGGCAGCCCTATAGTAGATGGTGGCCCTTCCGTTCGATTTCTTCCGACGGTTTGAGTGTCCGCCTACCCAAGGTAAGGTCTCAAATCTTCGACATGCTTTTCGAATATTAAAAGTGAACCGAATGACTTAGTCCGTTGATAAGCATCAAAAGTCCTCCTTCGCAAGTCAAGGGCTCAATATCTTCAACGTAGGGAAAATGCTCGTCTGGAAAATTTATCTTCTTTAGTTGATTTTAAGATGATGTTGGTTGACTACTCTATTTGCCAATTTCCAAAAGGTTTTAGTTATGTTAGGAATATTTGTATAGATGTGTTAAAAAACTATTAATTTTGTTTATTCTTGTATCACGAAAAAGATTCATGAAACTTATTCAAATTTGTTTCAAAGATGTCTGCTCATGCGTCTCTCATGTAATAAAAGATTAATAAAATTATCTTAATTCACACTTTATGCCACACGTTTTTAAAGCTCGCTGCCATTGTCATGCGAATAAAACATTGCTACAATCTGTCCACCCTCAAAACTATCCGTCCTGCCGTGGCCTAGAATTGTCAACGGCAGCGAAATCCGCAAATTAGTTTCTCACATTGTCAACACACACACACACACACACACACACACACTCACACACAAATTTCTGGCCTGCCATCAGAGCAAAACTTTCCCTGCTTTCCATTTGAACCCGCACCAGATCCCGCTGTGGTAAGCAAGTTCGGACAGACGACGACATAGTTTTAGTGTTTGTTTGGACGGCGGCTCGCTTTTTTTTAATATGCCTTTTTTCCCCTCACAATTCCACACTCATTCCATTTTCCACATCCAATGTCCGATCGCTTTTTATAATTTTTTATACTCATGTCCACCCTCTCAAGCAGCATACGGAACCGAGTGCCCACCGCTCACGGCACTATGGCGATGGCAGTAGTATGGTCACACACACACACAAGAACACAGCTGTCATCAGTTTTATTAGTTGCTAGCAGACTTCCGCAAACCATTGCACCTTCATCCGCCAGCCTGAACCACAGTCGAGGCTTTTCTCTGGCCACACTTTTAATCTTCCTCATCATTTCACATCGCTGCCTTAGCTGTTGCTGCTGCTGCTGGGCGCTGTTGGCGAAAGGTGGTACTCATTTTTCAACCGAATAAACCTCGTCCCAAAAACTCGCCCTTTCGCTTGTTGGTTGGAGCCGTGTTCCATTTCGATTCCGTTCAGGCTCCGGATTTCGTTTCGGTTCGCATACATCCTTTTTCTTTTTTGTGCCGTGGTTTGCCGTTTTGCCTCAATAATGGACGACTGTTGCCTTGTTAGGAAGTTTGCCCGCTATTTGCACTGCCAGGTTGCAGAGAGGCGGCTGCGTTCTTTTCTTGATGCGATAAATTTCTTCTGCGTAGCGTCCAAGCGAAGGACTGATTCGAGAGGGAAAATTTATATTGCATACTTATATTAAATATGGTTTTGTGGTTTCCGGTTAAACCTTACGCCCACTGTACTCGGGATACTCAACAGTCCAGCCCAGGGTTTGATTGTTTTTCGTTTCGACGTTCCATTGATTAGAGGACCAGCAGCTAGAAACGGAAACCAAAACCAACCGTTTTGTGGTAGAGATGAATGAACGGTATTGTTTCTATTACAGATTCAAAGTTGGATGTACAATTATTAAGATTTATTTGGTGTGATGGTGTGTGTGTGTGTGTGGTAAAATCAGGAAGAAATGCTTAATTGTAGATATTTTGTTGCAAATGTGAGAGAATATTTTTTACTGGCTTATGCTTCCAGCCGTATAATTGCAGCCATTTTCACGTAAACATCACGTAACTTTTTCTGGATAAAACATATACAATTTATGGCGAGTTTCACATTGTTTCACTTTGGTAGTTTTCATTTTTTAATTTAAAATAAACTTCAACCAAAGAAAATGAAACGCTTTGGAATATTAATGCCGGAATGGGTCATTGTGCCGTTGTCGAAAAGTTTCTGTAACGAAGAGTAAAATGGATGAAATATGATTGCAACAACAAAAACGAATAACACATCAACAACTTCACAGGAGGATAAAACCAAAGTCAACAATGAATCATAATCCTCGAAATAAAACACGACCAACCGTAATAAAGACAATGTACTCACCGCGTGCCACATCCAGACCAGTATCCTCGAAATGCTCGTAATCAAATGAATATTTATGAAACCTGGCCCACTCCAAAGTGCGTAACAATTGTGATGATCCTTTCGAATAAGGGTGAAAGGAACAAACAACGCTCACAATAACCAAAAAAAAAATCAACAACATCCGAATCCGATATAAACACGGCGGTACGGCTGACAAAAGATTAATCTCACCGGCAAGGTGGCTTGTGCTGCAGGATTTAACAGAAATGACTCGCCTGCAGCAGATAAAACACAAATGTCACCATTTTATTGCCCAGCCCGGAATTGACTTGCAGTGGTCAGTTGGTGCAGTTGTGCAATTGTTTGTTGGCCTTTTATTTTGTATTTTTGTTTGCTGTGTGAGCTAGCGCTCTTTTATTGGCAAACAATTTGCTGCCAGACCATGGTTCCGTTTAATAGCCAGTGGCAGTAAATGATTGTGGTTTAGTTTTATGTTACCAAAGCAAACAAAACACGACTTTTGATTACTTCTGCATGTCTTATGAGAATAGCTTTCTTCCAGTTAGTACCCCAAAAGGGCAAGTGATAATTGTGATACAAATAAAACCCTAACCTCTGCTCCTCCTTCTCTTAGTCGGTGAGGTTCTTCACGTACCATTCTTAGTGCTCGGTCTGAAGTGCGTCAATCTCTCGTAAAAAATACTTTCCTTCCAGGAGCAAACTGACAGGAGGGATGTGGCCACGAAGCTTCACACGAACACGAACTGTCACGCAATGGGATCCACGCAACACGCACACGAACCGGCACGAACCCTCCCCCAAGGGAAAGTGTACCGTTGGTTGGGAAACGTTTTGTAAGCGACACTTTCTCCTGGGGGACGTTCCATTCCGGCATGCACGCAAGGCATGTCGATGTTGATGAAATGGAGAGTTTCTTGTTACACCGTGTCACACTAGGAGGAGTTTGAGAAGATTTTTTTCTGTAGCGTCGACACTTTGGATTACTAAGAAGTGCGAAACGTCAAAAGAGTTCAATGCGTGTATTGGATTATTTTCTTATGTTTGTAGTTGGAATTCGATTCATGCAATTGAATGTTGAAGTTTATATTTAAAAGTTTTGAAAATAAATCAAAACGTCTAGGAGAGGATGGTATTGATATTCACTAGTGTTTTTTATCAGCTCAAAAAATCAAATTACTGATAGCCTTTTTTGACGATCTGCTTGGCCATAACCACAGCACACTATTGAAAATCGAACTTCTTCTCTGGATCAAATGTACGGTTTCTGTGGACATGCCTACACCAGTAACAGGCTTCAATGTCAGAACCTTTCCTACGACTCGAAAAACAGATTCTTCAAGTAAACAGTTATAGACTTTTGCCAAGACCAATGAGTGCTAACACACCTTTGAATAGGACATACAAATGCCTCACAAATGCCTAATGAAGAAATACACTCGCCCACTTAACTGCTTTTGAGGCGTAAGCATCACAGTCCAGCATCTCCTACTCGATTGTTTGAGAAATACCCTGGCATTTACAACCAAATCAAGGGAGTAGAATAGACATGCACAGAAAAATACAGCTCAGCTTTTTCGGTCAGTAACCACCAAAACCAATAGATGAGACGAATGAAATCAAAGTACTCAAAGTCTTTATGAACTGAATAAACAGCCAACCTGTTTTGGAAATCAAATTAGAGGTAGAGGTAGAGAGATTCATGGGAAAGTTCCCTAAACAGTTATAAAAAGAAGCAACGTTTGATGTACTGCTGATCTAATTTGGAACGTTTCTCTTCAGCCAGTTCATCTATTTCAGTGCACTCGAGACACAATATGATAATTCCACAAAATAGGCGTTCGGGGTAATTTTGACAGTCACCTACGGAGAAAAAAAAATAATATGGCAAAATTTATAATCGGGGAATTTTTTTTTTGTTTTAGAAATAGTAGCTTACCATGTATTTTATTCATTTTATTCAAAATATCCGCCCTCGGCTTCTATTACGGCCTCCACCTGTGTCCGGAACCGGGAACAAGCCCTGGCGACAGTTTCGCGGGGTAGGGCCGCGAAAACGGACCTGATTTTTGCCATCACCTACACCTTGGTGTTGCTGGAGGTTCTGTTCGTGTCCTGTTCCACCGCGCCCCACACGAAATAATCCATTGGATTAAGATCCGGGGAGCTGGGAGGCCATACATTCGGCGCGGTGAAGTCATTGAACTTGGTCGCCAACCACTTTATCGTTTTGGAGGCTGTATGGCACGGAGCGGAATCCTGCTGGAACACGTACCTGCTCGAAAAAGTGGGACGGCATCACGTCCCCTTCCGATGACACGCAGGAAAACACCATCACCGTCTGGGGGAACTTGGTTTGCGGCACCCGTGGCACGTCCGCCGGGCAGTAAGCCAGCCACCGATTGTTCTGGGTGTTAACCGTGTCGGCAGTTGTCGCGTCCAGCGCTGTTCATCATGATGCATGTGATCCGCTTCCACAGTGTACTCTTTTTTGTCATTTTTTTTATCACGGGATGTTTTCGCTGCTTGTTTCGTACACTTTTAGTTGTCGAATAACGTATTACTTGTTTTCCTATGCCAACTCCATCACGAGTTATAAACAAAAATGTAACTGTCAAAATTATCCCGAACGCCCTACATATTTTTTTAAGCAACACGGTTTCGCCGTCCTTTATGTATAAAAAATATATGCATATATTTTTTTTGAAGACTGTGATGTCAAAAAATCGAGTTAAAAATCTGACCAGAATCTTATGGGAACACCAAGACATATGCAACTCATATTAATGGATAAAAGTGCAAACAAGAACTCCTCACTCCTGTAAAAACATAACTGAAGAAGTAATTTTTGAAAATTGTAAGCGGGTCTTTTCGACATTGAGTCTAGAGTATCGCCTTAATGTTAGAAACATGGTAATGGCCACCACTCGCGTATAGCTGCAAGGGTTTTTATTTGCAATTGACTGGAAAAACCAATACCTCGTTTGTAACAAGCAACACCCTTACACAACATCTAAAGTTATTGAACAATTAAAGTACACTTTAATTATAATGATCTCTTATGCCGCTTTTTTTTTGAAAAAAAAAATCATTATGTTTACCATCATATATAAATATACTCACCCTAACAACAGCAACAAAAACTCCCTCTCTCGTTGACTGTAACGCAAACAACACGACGACATTCCAATGATGCTGTTGATTAATAACATAATGCCTCATGTAGCGTCGGTTAATTTAAATTTCCATTCAAACTTTGTTAGCGCCATCATTCATTCGCAATTCAATGGGCTTGATGTATCCTCATCTTTTTTTTTTTTTTTTTGCACCCGAATTCAATCACTCCCGTACCCTACTGCACTTACTGAACGACAAAACCGCTTAACGAAATAATTGCTCCCATGTGGGGATGTCTCACTCGTACGTACTTAACCTGGCCCTGGCGTGGTATAAACATGTGGCAACGTAAAAATATAGTATCGAAACAACCAGGGAACCGACTCAAACGAGGGTTGAAACAGTTTGAGCAACATTATGGCTGCGATAAGGTAAACCCTTATCCAGCGCAAAAAAAAAACGACCATTTGACAGTTTGAGCGTCGGTATGGAAATTGGAAACACGATAGTGGCGTTTATGCATCGACCATACAGTATAGCGCGTGTGGGGATAAAAATATATGCAATCATTAAAAAGCCACGACCACCTCGACGGGGCTGGGCAGATAGCAATCAATTGAAATTCAATAAAAATATTAAACGAAAATAAAATGTGATTTCTCGCAGGCGCGACACCGAATCGGATACCAATCCCGGTGGGAGACGCGTTGTTGTGACTTCATTTCATGATCGTTTGGATTGACTGTTGGACTATGTAATGCGAATATTTCGATAGGAAGCGGTTACTACGGAACTGCATTCAAATGGAACAAAATTTTTTTTTCAAATTGTTGGCCAATTGTAATCCGTTGGTATCATTATTTGATTAAAGGACACCGTAAGCAAAAATTTCATACATCTCACACAAAACATACGGATTGCTTTATCTGGTATTTGTTGCACTATTTCTATGCAAAAACTCATGCTTTGAACATTACCAATACAATAGAAGAAATGCCTTCAAAACATCAAACCAGTAACACGACCCTGCCTGACTGTTTCGCCTTCGTTTAATTACCACGCACGCAAGCCCGTTCGTGCCCGTTCCATATTTCCTGTCCAACATTACCCATGAAAGCTGACAGGAACACGCTACGGTGATAAAACTTTGTTTTTTCTTTCGCTGCTCTGCACGAATACTTGTTCCATCCAATCGGCGAATAAGTGCCGGCCAGTTTGACAAGGCGTTTGACTTTTGTCCCTGGAAAGACAAAACGGACAAACCATTAGCAGTGGAACATCCTGGGCACGGTTGAGTTGAGCGGATCCTGTTACCCGTGAGGTAAATAATTCAAGTGCGTGCGTTGCCAATGGACGGCAAGTTTCACCAAGATAGGTCGCACTAAATTACATCCGAGTCGGAAAATTGTGCACACTCACTTAGTGTGCTCCGGTCGGAGAAGATGTCGATTACTGTACCGCCCATAATTGTTGCAGGCTGTAACGGGAATAAAGTTTATGGTCGTCGTATATAAATTCGACTAGTGCTGCTGAAGAAAAAACAAATGCGGCTAATGAAAGGACATCATGAACAGAAGGGACATGCTACGTGTTGTTGTTTTTTATTTAGACAACCAACAACTGTTTGATTTGTTTAAGTAAAAGGTAGTTTCCTTCCTTCCTTCATGCTTATGGAGAGCCTGGGTTTTCATCTCGCACTGCTTAATCAGCAGTTTGGCCTCAAACATTTGAAAGACAGACACCGTATATCCGAACAAATTTGCATCGGTCGCCTACTTACCGGGAACATTCCTGAGCTCCTTCAACAGCTCGATCTATATTATGATTTGATATATAAACATTACTGCACACACGCCCGCTGCTCACCGTTGAACGAACTATGGGTCAGGTGGATCGCTGACTCATATCTCTGACTCAATGTGCAGAGCATTCAACGAGCTATACTCAATTTTTGACTTCCATAACGTTAAAAAGCGTTAGAAAAATCTTTTTTTAAGTATGAAGGATATGAAACAGGATATATACGCCTGGGATATCACTGGCTATTGAATAAAATAAAATAATTTTATTTATATTATATTAATACGGCTTACCGCCGTGTTGTCATCACCGCTTGTGGTGACTATTTGCAATTTAAGAAATATTACCAAGGCATTTCCTCCCTGTTATTTGCCTTATGCTCAGTTGTAACTGAGTTGTAACAGCGTTGCTGTTGCAGATGTTGATTTAGAGGTGATTGCTGTTGGTCTGGTACTATTGCTGTATCTATTGCTTCAATGGTGGTTGATTGCATCCGATTTTCTACTATTGTGGTATTGTGGCCGTTCTATTGTTGGTCATTATGCTACGGTCTGGACTGTAACAAAACAAAAATATTGTTGAAACAACACAAACATTTGTTTGTCTGCGTACAGTGTTCTCCAGTGCAAGCCAGCAGTCCAAATCCACACTACAAGCTCGATCCGGTCAGCGTCAAGTATAAGAATTATCGGCAAGTTCTATCCCGCTGCAGATAGAGCGACTCTTCACTACTCTCGAGACTGAGCCCGCCAAACCCTCCCGAACCCAACACCAATACAGTCAAACTCGTTGTGTCAAAGCTGGACTGGCTAGTAGAACACTGTACTGTAGGATATGCTTGCCTCCATTTTACGGCAATGTAGAAATTGCTGTACGAACTGTAAGACCTCACCGTCGTGCATCGAATTAGGCCAGGCTCCGATGGACTGGCCACCCGACGACCCAGCTCAGAAGTCCTTTTTCCGGTTCCGGATTCTGCTGCGGCAGGCCAAGGCCCCAAAGCAGTTGTAGCGCCTGATAAGTAAGTAAAGTAAGTAATAGTTATAGCTTAAGAATTATTATTACAGGGAGCATTGAATAAACAGCCATCTTTCAGATAAAACCCATCTATAATGTTTATGTTGTGTTAATAAACTTTTTTCTTTCAAATGAATCAGAAATTACAATCAAAATAGCATCATTAAATTGAAATGCTGCAACAAAACCTTCCAAGCACGAGCAACAACCATCCCATTCAATCAACTATCAACTTCCAAACAACTATTAAACACCGAAATAAACATCATCACACCCTAGCGGGTCACACATTTTACAACTCAATCAAATCTCAACAAATTTGGTACGATGGTCATTGCATAAATTACACACTGCACGTGTGACGCACAGACTCGTGGCAGCATACATTTTCATCTCTCCACGTACAATAGTCACCAACCGGGTAGGGGGGGCGATGAGCAATCCGGCAGCATGTACCAAGAAATGCATCAAATGGTATGAGCGTTAGGAATGTATGTGGCAAGTGTTCGCTTCGGTGCATTTTTTGTTTGTTTTTGTTTAATTCTTCACCGTTGGCTCTCAAAATCATGGATGGGATGGAGTGCAATTTTCCCTGAAATTTCCTATTCATACCACACCGCCGGTACGGCCCGTCCGAAACCCGTGTTCCCTCTGTGTGGCACTACTCTCCAGCGTATCATAATCCTCATCACACAAGGCGGTCCACCGACGGTCACTGACGGTCGCTGACGAAGCATTGGTCTCCGGTTGCCATTTCCGTCCAATTTCGTTTCCAAATAACTTTTTAATTAAACACCAAATGTCACCCAGAGCGCATCCTCCCTGGGAGGGTGTGGTGGGTATGGGCCCTGTCTGAAAGGATTTTCAGACCGCCACCAATTTGCTCGCTGGCTGGCAGCAAACGCTTCTATCGTCGTCTCATTGGATTGGCATTCGGCGGTGTTCTGTGTGAGTGGACAACAGCCAGAAGGAACAAGATAGGCAAAAAAAAAGGAACAAAACAAAAGTAAAGATCGAGCCGTTCCATTTCCTGCTCAACACCATACGCCACATAAGCAAACACACACACACACACACACACACACACACAGGAATCTCATGTAGAAAATTAAAAGGAAATGACAGGAAAAATGCCGTCGAGAGACAAAGATTGTCTGGTTGTCACTTTTCACTATCCCATTTGGCATCGATCTTTTCTGATTTTTGGTTTTGCGAAATTGAATAAAATGCTATAAAAAGACTCACCTTCTGTTCGTCCATTTGCACTTTGCTAGCTTAAGCAAATGAGAAACCAAAACCCCCCGAAAATAGCAATTTGATCGATGCCAATTTGCCAAGCCTTAGATATATCAGAACCATCCATATCGAGCCAAAGTCACTGGTAAGCTATGCGGCCGGATGTTTAAACACGTACCCAGTAATTTGATGATTATTCTCTCGAGATTTACAGCTACGGTGAAGCGACCCGGTTGCAGCAGAAGCTTTAGGGCTTCTGCTGACTTCCAGAGCCTTCCGATAGAGGTTGTTGGACACAAATGGCACGCTGGACGGTCGCTACACGGAATCTAATTTGTAAGTGCTTCCGTACCACACGTTCCACAGCAAGGGTTCCGGAAGGCGTCAAGAATTAAAGCCAATGGACCGGAATGGTCGATGCAGCACCCATCTAGGCCACCTGCTGAATCCGGTCGCTCTTTTAACCTGTGTCCATAAAGATGATAAAGGCAACGAATACATCCAAACAGGGATGCACTAGCTCACCTTTTAATTAAACTGCTCATCATCGCACTCATCGTTGGGCGTCGATAAGTTGGCAGGTTTATCAACACCCGGCACCTGCTGGTGCAACGGTACGGTATCTGGTACATACCGGGGCACATCAAGTGTCGTTTGAAATCAATCGTGTTCCCAACCCGGCCGGGTTGGTTGGCAAGTATTTTCTTCAACCTGCACCGTTCCATTCCATCCCGTGGTATTTCATTTATGCGAAAGCTCGAACACAATTTAACCACATTCACGCATCTCGGGATGCTTCGATGGGGACCAGAATGTCCCATTGGCCGTGCCGGTGCGCCTTAAATGGTTGACAGTCGTAAAATTTATCCAACAACACGCATCCGGTGCGTCATCATGCGTCGTCGCTCGGTGTGGATATCTCCGGGTTGAGATGTGTGTCTCGCATAGAAGCCGTTTCGGTGCGGGTAGTCGATGATGTAAGGTATTAGTTTGCAATCATTCCCAACCACAGGGCAATCAAACGCATACGTTATGCGTTCGATATAATCGGAATGGTGGGTTTGACCAGTTAATAAGGATGGACAAAATCAAAGAAAATGTTTAACCTTGATCGTAGTACAGAATTTTTAAAAAGCTTTGTTACAAAGAATTAAATTAAATTGATAAGACACAACAAGCAACATGGTCTTCAAGAATAAAGAAAACTTAGGCTCTTCGAACATTAGAGCATTTTAGTATGATTTAATTAATTTTACTTAGCAAAGGCACCCGGAGATCGGAACGATAGGAACGAATGGGAAAAGTTTGTCCAAGTCACTTTGAAAAATGTCGCTCGTACGATGATTTGTAATCGAAAAGATGTCCACTGGCGAATATTTAGAACAACTGCTTAAGACCCCTTCCAAAAAACAAAAAAGCTATTTGAAAGATCTTCATCAAAGACCAAACTGATCTCATGAAAAGAAGCCATATGCCACCGTTCAGGTTAAAGAAATCAGTTTAGTGAGGTCCGATGCATCGTGACGGCAGCAAAGACCGGCAGGATACGATGGCTCTGGCATGTTATGAGGATGCCGGACTCATGCCCTGCCAAGAAGGTATTCGTCAGCGACTCCCAGTTCGGCCCGAGGCGTCGAGAAGCACAGCGAGTTCAGCTGGCTGGATCAGGTGAAGGGAGACCTGTCCGAGATCGGGTGCCTCCATGGATGGGAAGCTGCAGCCAGGGATCGAGTTTTTCCTGGAGATTTATTGTTGACCGGGCCATGTCACGACGACATGTTCTTTAAAAGAGCAGGCCAACATGAGTGAGTGAGTTCCGATTAGTCTTGAGAACGAAGTGTGATGAGATCAAATCCATCGTATGTAATTGTTGTCCAATTTGTTTCATCTGTCAGCCTCGTTTAGTAACATTTTGTATGATAAGTTCGTCTTAAGATTCAAAATCACAAATGCTCGAATTTGTCGTCAAGACAGTCGACCCAAAATTCTAACCACTGTATTGAACATTTTACCTATTGTGCGAATAGCATCGCCGTCGGGCAGAAGCTCTCCTCACACACGTACGTATCCAGATCCATAATAAATTTGAACCTCCTTCCCGGACTTTCCAGACAAAAACTGTGAAACGAGGACGAAGGATCGGGATGGAAAATCTCTCGGGTAAAATTCATACAAAGTAAGCTTCTTTAATCCGAACTGCAACCGGGTTTTTGTTGGAACGCCATCGGAGAAAGTTGGTCGACTGCCGGTACCACCAGTCAGTACCAGTCACTTTTCCAGTCACTTGCCTGTCTTTTCATCTTTGACCAGGCAATGAATCGAAAGCACCGGCCGTATCACCGGGGAACGCTCTCGGCAATCGTTCCTTCGGTCGACACTGCTGTGAGGGAACTTGATGATTTGTACATATGGTGTAGGGATGGGCGAATAGTTCACTGCTTAGCAAAATGGTAAAAATACCTTCACTTCACCAACGCCAGGAATGACGGGCACGTTATTGGAATCATTGTCTCACAGCCATAGACATACACACACACACCCATCTGAACCGTTAACAACGACCGGAATAGCTATTTTCCGATTTTACACGCCCCGGGGATTTCTGGCTGCATCCATCGAACCGAGTGCAGTTACATTTAAAATGTTTTCTATGTACCTCCTACAAACCTTGGTGCGGAAAACCAGAAACCCACAAAACAATCCCCAATCAAACGAAACACACTGGGACATTGGAAGCGTCTTTACACGGCATCGGGCGATAAAACCAAACTCTACCTCCAGCATGCCGACAGTCCGATACGATCCAGGGAACTACACAGGACACCTTGCTGCACTTTGAACGACATCAAGCCTCAGGAATGAGAAAGGAAAGCTTTGAGGATGGAAGTTTTTTCGCCATTGGTGCGTTGGTATTCGGATGTTCAATGTACCTGCAGGATCGAGTTATTCGAACAGACCTTACACAGCAAGGACTACAAATGGTATTTTTCAGCAAAGCCGATGGCAACACACTCCTCCCAACGGCAGTGGATTAGTGTAATCACAATCAAGGACTAGAGATAAAAACATTTAAAGCATCGTGTTTGAGTGTTAAATATGTTTTTTAAAGGAAAAGGATTCATTTGCTAACTAAAAATAAATTTCTTTCTGCATTTCCCTGAATGTAAGAGAATGTTTCAGAGACAGTTTGACTTAAAAATAACTTATTCGCCGGATACCGGACAACATCAACGCCAGGCAGAAAGCCCACAGCTGATGAAGCCTGATTCAATTATCAACGTTTATTGTGACAATTATTCCAAGACGCTTGTTCTTCCGACCGGTAGCTGGAGCCTATTGGCGCAAAAAGGTCCCATCTCAAAGGAAGGAAAAAGTATCGCTTTCTTGCAACAACCCACGTATCCATCTTCATTATCCAGCGTGCTTTAATTTTAATCTAATTTCCACGCTTAATTCTTTAACGCGTTTCCTTCGACCAAAGCGAGAACGATACGCTGCCGTTGAAAACAAAATGTTCATTTGAACGACTTTAAAAAAAAAAATGAAACTAGAAGACTATTTCCATCCAATCTTTAAAGCGCACCCTTGAAGATTGGAGATTGAAAAGAAGAGAAGAAAAACCGGCACCACCAGTACGCATAATCGTTAAAGTTTACAACCACCCAACCAACGACGACACCGCACGGAACGGATCCGTCCAGATGGTCACCGATTGCTATCAAGCGAAGGGGGGACCAAATTTTACAGGACCATTGCGTTATCTGCATCAGCTAACGGTGCTTTCAGGAAAATCAACTTAACCTAACAGCCCAAACATTGTGATTATCGAAATGCTTTCTTCTGTATCAGCAGTGCAAGATTTGTGTGAATTTTAAAATTTTGGTTTGTAGTGTCTACATGCCAATGCTATAATACATTTCATAATTAAATATCATAAAAAATGTGGTGTTTTAAGTTAAGAAATTTTATAAAAAAGTTCACGCAGTTTTTTACTTAAAACTGCTCACTACTTAATAATTTCAAAGCAAACAAAGGACACTCAATGATAGAAAGATGACAAATTTGCACTAGTTTTAGTTCTTTGGAAGTGAAATCCCATCGAAAAGCAAAACTGATTTTTGAAGCAAGAAAAAAAGTAAAAAAAGGAAGAAAGTAAAGAACAAACAACAAACCCAAAACAAACAAAATTAAGTTTGTTAATAAATTAAGAAAAATAGACTACGAAAGTTTGTATAAAAGACAAAGACAAGTCATTAACAAGTCATAAAACATTAAACAGAACATTATGATGGGGAAAAAATGCATACGGTAAAGAGTGTAAACATCTTAAAAGTAGTTATTTGTAGCATCAAACCATGCAAGTGTAGCACAGAAAAGATAAAACAATACATTTTAACCAATCTATTTGTATTTGTTTCAACCGTGGACTTGCTGCAAATAATAACTAAAACATCAATAGGCTAATTTAAAAACTTTTCCATTAATTAGAAAAATTGCCATTTATTGTCTTTCCAAATAACACAACATGAATGCTACTGCTGCAAGTGCAACGGGCAACCTCCAGGAGCGTTAACCAAAAACCCACCGAAATTTTTCATATGAAGAACCTTTTCCTAACCAAACGCTCCCTCCGCACGCGTGTTGAAAACGGGTGACAAACTTCGGTGCAACGGAACCACCCGATACGCCCACCACCCTTTCCCACAGCCCAAACAGCAGCAGCAGCAGGCACAGAGACAATTGAAAAATACTAACCGCGACCACAAACTCAACGCCATCGCTATGGTAACGCGCGAATGCCACTGTACAGCAACTGGGAAAAGGATTAAGCAGAATTAAAGTCTCCCTGGTGACGGCTCCCAGTGTTTTGTTTTCATCTGTTGTGCCGCTGTGTCGTTGTTATTGTAGTCCGATTGGTGCAGCAACATGCGAGCTGAAGCTGGCTCAAAAAGGCTGTCATCCCCACGGTCACGGTTGTCAGCAGCAGCGATCCTGGGTGCAAATCAGTGCGCGAGCGAGCGCTACAAAAATCTGTACCGCCAAAGCGCAGGATGACTGAAACTTTGCCGACGAGATTCATCCGTAACGCACCCCATCGTCGGTGATAGTAATGATGATGATTGTGATGACGCTACACCATTGCACCAGTAAAGGTTGAGGGATATGATGGGAAAAGTTGGCAATATTTTTTCATTTCCATGCTTCAACACGCTCAACAGTGGTTCAGAGAATGCTTGAAGATAAGATGGTTTGCTTGAAGCATACGCGTTTTTAAGGAGAAAATTTTGTAAATTTTGTTTGCTTTTTAAGATACTGACTTAAATTTGTTTAATGTTAGTTTTAGAATTACTGAATCGGATCGGTGGTAACGTGACAACATGTCTTCAAATCCCATCCGGATTGTTCCCTAGTAGTGAGGACTGAATATTCATTCATTACATAAAACTATTCCTTCACCAATAAGCATTTCTATCACGAATTCCTGAAATCAAACACATCTTTCTGCATCATCTTGCTAACCGACCGATTTTAAAATGGACAATGCTTTGTCTCGTTACATATTAACATTCCACGCTAAACAGAATCATTGACTTTTACACCATTTTTCCTGCAAGCTGATTTCAATTTTACACGCACGCCAGATTTCCTGTTAAATGACGTGTATTGAGATTTATGCCTTCAATTCAGGGCGCGTATCAAGTGAAATCATTCCACCAACTTCCGGTTAATTGTTTGCACCCCGGTTGGGTCCAGCAAAAAGGACAAAGCTATCGTATGGTGAAGTAACGAAGTAACGACGAAACGAAAAAAAAAAACGCATCAATTTTATTTTCTCATTTGAAAATAAATTGAATCCTGGTTCTTTCTTTCGCTTTCTTTTGCAATGAGACGCGATATTAAGCGTAGACGATTTTCTACGGCGGGAGCAAAGGTCAGAGAAACGGTCTGATTTATTTGTAACACGAAACTAACTCTAAACCTCGGTGCTCGGTGATTGTTTTCGTCGTTAAATTTTTGCCTTTCGTCTTGCTGAGAAGAAGTCTAACTCGCATAGGCGCAATTTAAAATTTAAGAAGCTGAAATTTCATCCCAACATCTGTAGGCCAAGGATCGTTCATTTGCGACGAAAGGAAGAAGATAAAACGTGCAGGGAGCAACAAATCGATCGTCTTAACGGGTGTAGCTTTTGGTTCTACATGGAACAATAGGGGTGCTAGTGGTGGTAGGAAATGATGGTAATATTTTACACTTAGCATCAGATTTATTTGCAATCGATTCGTTTCGTCGAGTGCAATGAGGAAAGAAGCTAATTTTGAAGATTTTTTTTTCTATTTTGGGCATTGGAAAGAGTTTTCCACGCTAAATGCAAATTTCTGTAACGTTCGATGGTTCATTTTAGTGTACTCACGAAAAGTTATTTTTGCACGCCGTAAAGGGCAACGAGTTGATTGAAGGCAGGAACGAAAATCAATACTGAGGCTAATATTATGTTTAAAGTGTCATGATAGTGTTGCAGTAAAATGATGTAATATTTTTTTATAATTTGTGGTATATCTATTTTTACACCCATTTTTATCCTATTAAATTCGTGAAGATAAGCCTTATGAATGTATGAATGACAATTAAGGTTAATGAGTTCATTATTCGCAAAATTATTTATTTATTTTTTTTTGCGTATGACGACTCTTCGCCGTATTGTCTATTCGCAAAATTAACTACGTTTATTTATTTAAAACTTTTAAAGATGTTAATGAAATTTATTTACTTTTTATTAAGTCTTAGGGTACATCGCCGTTTAAAGAAAATAATCGAATGATCACACACCAACAAACAAGAATCACCCCCGAGGAAAGTAACTCAACGATCGAAAGATACACAAAACGTAACTCCATTACCAAGGCCAAACCTAATGAGGCTCGCGTTGCATAGCGTAAATCATTTGCAAATATTCATTTACATTTGCTTTCCCATTTTCATGCTCGTCTCTATCGATTTTGCTGATAAGCGCTAGTCCTTACTCTACCGCGAAACGGTACGTTTCCGTATTTATTGACTGATTTACTATCACTTTCCACACAAACACATGCGAACAGCTGCAAACGAAACGTGCATACCGATGAAAGGAAATCAAAAACGGAAAATTGACCCAAAACGTGACTGAGCCAGTGAAATGGAAAGAAGAGTGGTAAAACTTTCGAGGGCTTTTTTTCTCCCTTATATCTCTTTGTTATCTTTTTCCGGTCTTACGCTTTCCTTCCAAGGGTACCGGCAATGGGGCAATATGTGTGTGAGTGTCGTTACAGGGTTGGAAACGTTTTTTTGCCCCTCCTGCTCTAGAAAGCACCCCCGAGAGAGATCGAAAATGGTAGCTATCGAAGGTATGGTGAAAATCAGCATAACTGCCACGCTCGTATTGCATGAATATTGAAACAAAATACGTTCGTTATGCATATCGTTATCCTGCGAAAGTGTCGTTGTTCTGAGGGTACTTTAGGACACATATGAGGCACAAATGTTGGAAGCAAAAGAAAGGTAAATACACAGCAATGGGTACAAGAAGTAGAGAATCGTAAAAATTGAGTCAAACTTCATTTTCATATCCAATCGCATTATTACACATGGATACGGGAGCAGGTTGAGTCTTAACCTCACATTTTAGCACAGATTATACCTGTATTACTGGTTGCGATCGATATTTGCTTTGTAATGGACTCATTATTAACACTTTTGTTTGATTGTTTTGTTACACATTGTTTTGCATTTAATCGACAATTTGGTTTTATTCTAAACCCCCTTTGGAAGCTTTTTTCTTACGCTGATCGATGATTAGTTTTGTAGATCTTCAAATTGAAATAAAATTTAAAATAAAATTCCCAAAAAATATTAAGTTATTTTTACAAAACTCAAAAGTTCTTATTTAAAGCCATATCCACTGCCACTCGGTTATCTTCCAGAGCAGAGCAGCATGTACAAATGTTCCTGTTAGCAGCCAGCGCTTCAACGCTGCTTTAACTGGCTAGCAGCGTTAAAACTCAACCCAAAAACGCCTCCCAGGAGAACACAGGATGCATAAGTTATGCATCGTGTGGGAACCATAAGCAAACAAACTCCCAGTCTTCGGACTAGGGCGTACACTATTACACATCTGTAACGGAACAGCATGTAAGAATGTGGTGCTGGAAAAGATTTATAAAGGATTAAATTTTATCTTTCACTTCGTGACCACTGGAACGTCCTGATCTGGTTTACAGGTTGTTTGCACTATGGTTTACCGTAAATCTTACATCCCCAGCACCACCATATTGTTTCACGACTGTGGGAAGATTGATGCACTTTTAGTATCGTTATTTATGCAGCGAAAAATCTTCTGTAACAGTGTATACACTTCAGTTCAAAATACATTATCCCATGCCGGGAAAACAAAATCATTTACCAGAAATCATCCAGACACCAACGCTTGAGCATCGTGAACATGCTATTGTAATCGCCTTACACAATCCAACGCACGAAATGGAGAACGCTTATTCAGCAATGTCGCTTGAAAGCTGCTAGCCTGCGGTCAGTTGACGCGCATAATTTCGCATGCAACACAGTCACCGCATTACGATTTCTCTTGCCACACGAAGGACAATGAAATGGAAAGTTCTAATTAATTGCGCCCATAAATCATGTGCGAACAATAACGAATAATTACCGAACAATGTGTCGAAGAGTTATGTCTGGTGGACGAAGTTTAGGAGCGATGGCGTCCGCATGCTTCTTGCTAGCAGAGCATACCAATGTGCTGCCTTTACATTTCCAGTAGCCCATTGCTAATGCTTTGTTCAACCCTTGCCGAATGATAGAAATGTCCTAATCAATCCCAAGTGCAAATGCCCTCTTTAAGATGCTAAGCGACGATTGTAACAGTTGTTTGTGGTGCTAATTGTAACAACCCGCTACTAATTGTTTCTTATCTAAGATTTACAGCGCTTTGAAACTGTGAAATCTTGTTAAGTGATAATTATAACAATTTTTGTATTAACCTTGTGCGAAAAAATACATGTTATGCCGTATCTGCTGCTACAACGATTTAGATTGCACCATGGAAACATAACTTTACAGTGATTAGACAAAATGACTGATAAGGTTTTCGCTCGAGCAGCACAGATAATGAAGCTTTCCTGTACGATGTGTCTGCATTTCACATACTTTCAGGCGTTTATGTTTGAAATTATTTTTTAACATCTAATAATATTTATTATGAATCGTTTAAACATTAGGACCATCTACACTCCACTCTCTGTTTCTTGTTCCTTCTGCGACTCTTCTCATTATAAAATTTAAGAGAACGATTAAAAACGGTTGCAGACATTATCGTGATGGAGCTATTTAAGATATCCTATGTTCTAACTATTGTAAGGCCTGTTAAGCCCGATACCCTTTCGACATGACCCACGTTTATTCACGTATTCACTAGTAGGCCGCATCCGCCAAGAGATGCACCGACAGAATCGCAACCTACTCACGATGAACCATCTAGTAGTAGAGATGTGCGTGGTTATAAAAGCTCTGAGGCGGCCGACACAGTCACCAAGGCCATTTTTAGAGTCCTCCAGTCAGTTAAGGCCTTAACGACGGAAAAGAGCAAATAAGTTACAAAATGTGATCAACATAGCTGCAATCGGAGAAGAGCATATCAATACAGCAACTGAAAATGATAATAATATGGATGTAAAATCCCTGCATTAAGTTCTGGACAACTCACCGCATCGGCAACGGCAGATCATATCGAGGAGCGGTTATTCGGTTAAAAGAAAAAAAAAATCTTGTTTGTCCTATCAAATTTTAAAGAGCTGATCGCAAATTGTTCCGAATAATTTAAGCCGTAACGCTACTTCCTAATTTGGCTTTAAAAAAAAGCTCAATTGAGCTTAAATCAGTGTAAAAAAAATGTTTAAAATTGCACCCATCAATTTGGAACATTCTCAACTATACACGAAAAAGCCCAATTGCTGTATCGACAACATGCTGGAAACCACATGGTTCGGTATAGAATTTTGGCAGCAGCAACCTTTAGTCTTACACCTTCCCGATAAGAACCTATCACTGTAACGACTGTTAATCTTACGCAATCGATCGCAACAACGTCCGTTTTATTGCACTTTTCTAAACAGAGTCGTTAATCGTCTTTCGTCACCCGTATCAGACATACGGGATATAAACGAGGGACCGTAATCCGTTGTCCCTTGTTTTGGCATCGCCAGCGTTAACTTTGTAGTAATCACTCACCGACAACGGTTAACCCTTGATAACGGGACGGTGCTAATCGATACCGGCAATTAGGCCAGCGTTACAACCATGTCGTCCGATATGGTGATTGTAATCGACAGATATACCCTGGATTGCAATCCGTTAACGTGATGCCTGGCAAGGAATTGCTGAGCGGGCACGAATGTTTCATATCAGCGCACTGTTGCTATCTTGCGATTTTTGCCCATTGTGAGCCTAACGAATGATATAAAAAGCAACAAGCAGAGCTACTGAACTGCAATACGAATCAGGACCTCCATTCGGCAACTCTGGTACAACTCTTATCCAAGATGCGCAGTCTTCTCGTACTTCCCCTGTTGGTGGCCCTTGTGGCTGGAGCAACGCTTGATTTTAATCACTACTGGAATGCTCAGGAGGTAAGGCACGCTAGAAGATACCACTCTGCTGATCATCTTCCAAAACATTCATCTTTTTTCCGTTGCACATCTTCTAGATCAACGAATACATCGATGAGCTGGTTCGAGATTTCCCAACGCTAGCGACCGCTGTTAACGTTGGTACCAGTACCGAAGGACGCCCGATTCGTGCGATCCGCGTCAGCAAGAACAATGTCGCTAACCGTCCGCTGGTCATCGTCGAAGCAGGACTGCGCGCACGCGAATGGATCTCTCCAATGTCCGCCAACTACATTCTGCACGAGATCGTCGAGCATTACTACGAGTTTGAGAACATTCTGGATAACGTGAACTTCCTGGTGGTGCCACTAGTTAACCCGGACGGTTATGAGTTTTCGCGCACCTCCAACCGCCTGTGGCTGAAGTCACGCAGTGTTAACGGAAATGGATGCTTCGGTATTGATCTAAACCGCAACTTTGGTCACCTGTGGAACACCGTTGGTGGAAGCACTGATGTAAGTTCTGTTGTACTACTGTTCAACTTTCTGGACTTTACTAATCTAACCTCTATTCTTATAGCCCTGCTCGGACAGCTTTGTTGGAACTGCTGCCTTCTCTGCTCCGGAAACGGCTGCGTTACGTGATCTTATCCAAAGCAACAGTGCCAACCTGGTCCTGTACGTCAGCATCCAATCGGCCGATCAGATGGTGCTGTATCCGTTCTCGCACAGTGCCACAACCAATCCGAGCAATGTGGCCGAGTTGCGCAATCTCGCCAACAGTGTTGCACTCACGTTGATGAGTCGGAATGGACGAATCTTTACGAGTGGTGGTGCTGGACTGCTCCAGCCGGCTGCTTCGGGTAGCAGTATCGACTTCGTGGCGGGTACTGTTCAACCAGATCTAGTGTATACGCTAGAAACTGGTGCCGGTGGTAACTATGGATATGATGTGCCGGAATCTCAGATGGCTGAGATTCTTAGCGAGACGACGTACGGATTCCTCACGATGGCGGAATACGTAGCGAACAATAAATAAACGAGAGGAATAAAAAGTTACTTTTTTGGAAAGCGATCTGGAACTTGAGTAAGCGAAGGATGTGGATGTTATATAATAAATGAATTGTTATAAATGTATTTTTGGATTTCGCTTTATTTCTGTCTAAAATTACCCAACAATTTTACAGTTTTTCTGTCTTGCAACTTATTTTCTTGAAGCTCAGGGGTGTTAACACAATTTTTGCACCCAGACCGTTTACAAAATGCTCCATTAGGAACCTGATTAGGAATTCTGTATCAATCGCTTTCAAATCACACGATTATAAAAGTCTATCAGCAAACAGTGCTGCCAAATTAGATAAACCAATTTTATATAGCCACTTCTTGTGTTACTTCAATTTAATCGCTGCTCAAAAGCACCATTAAACTCATCTATAATGTACCACGTAAACAAACCAAACATCAATTTCCTACACTCCCCTTGAAACAGACTCTTACTACAATGAAATCCGATGAACAACCCTCGAAAAAATATCTCTAAAGGATGAGTACCTTTCATCGGATATGCGAATAACCATAAACAGAGTTCGAACGCTGAATTTACCTCTTTATAAGCCGGATGGGGTTTGTTAATATGGGTGAGCTGGTTGTTTTTGTTACAACCATTTCTCCCTCACTCACTCAATTCAACAAACCTAAATTGTGCTAAAGAACGCTAGCAAATGCATTTTGATGAGGATTCAATGTTTAGGGAATTTCTGTCGGGAATGTTTCCACTTCTCACAACCGTTTGAGACTATTGAGAAGCTGTATTTTGCACTGTTTCTCCTTTTTTTGATTTGCGATAGACGTTCGGGTAAAACGTATGAATAGGAAAATTAGGAAAGGGTTCAAAAATCCCCGAATGGGTTTATGTGGGAACTTAACTTTTTTTTTATTACACATGTGTATTTTTTAAGATGCTTTCAAAGTATTTACCAAAGGATTACAAGCACAAAACATATGTTGTGTTTCGTAAGCATTAGAAGAAAATCTCTTTTTTTTAACTCAGACTAGAAGTAACTTCAAACATGCGCGAAGGAAGGGAAAAAACTAATCTGTATTAATTCTATTTTTGAATCACAACACAAAAGATTAACACAAACACAATAAACGAGTACTGTTAGTGATTTATATTCACTCCCTAACTTGCTTGATATTCAATTTTACACAAACTCAACCACGGCCCCGGTTGCATGTACGCAAACACCAATAAACTCAATACTTCTCACTACAATTTAGCTCAACCACATCGCATCCAATCGTAAAGAATAAAAAAATAAAAACTAGAGTAGCGTCGTAAAAATCCACCCCAAAGGTACGGCCAATACATAAAACAAAGCTCAAACCAAACCAAACGCCTAACTTTCGATTGTCTCATAAATATTAATGACAGTATCAGAGATGCAAACTGTCCATGCTGGCAGGTCGGACGAAGGATACGAGGGTAGTGGCAAACAGGGACAAACTTTTGCTCCCTCGCATAGACCTGTCCTTTGAATGGATGACGCTAAAACGAAGGGAAATAAAAAACCACAAAACCTACCATTACCATCGGACAAACGTTGAGAGAAAAATCTGGCACAGGCACCAGCAGCAGCGGTTTACTGGTGTGGTTGAATAATTGATTAAAATTTATCGTGAAATTCAATATCGGACATTATCGAGTCTATTACTTTGTGCGCTTCCGGTGAACAGATTGCTTGATTTACTTCCAGCTCACCCTGGTTCAATGAGTTTCCTCTTAGCAGCACCAGCAGCAGCAGCTTCTCTGGTGACCGGTGAAGAGCAACTTTTTAAGCCTACATTTCTTCTGCCAACGTACACCGACTGGCGGTTAATGCGCCGGGAACAGGAACACTCAAATATCGGAGGGACTTCGGCCAATTCGGTACGGAGGAGGGACTTTTTCAACTTACTCTGCCATTTCACAATGGGCACTGTGGAACAAGTGTTGGAAGAAAATTACGTTCAGACTTCTCTTTTTTTTGTTAAAGAGCCTATCTAAACTGATGTAGAAATTTTTAATATAAAATAAACATTAAACAATTAATTTAACTTTCAAAATATGTAAAGAACTATTAGTGAAGATGTAAGTATCAACCATCAATTACTTGTTCTCAATAGTAACAAATTTCATCGCAATAGATGTCCTTATCATCATCCGTTGTGACAAAGATTTTAATTTGCGCATGTTTGGCAAAATATTCATTTTAAAGAAGGAAAAATGAATGCCTATCTAAAATGACTGGCAAAATAATTTAAAATCATCTAATTTTATCAAAACTATTAGTGAGTTTATGAAGTAAAAAAAAAATATCTTCCTTCCTTCCTTCCTTCCTCAATCTTTTCTCAAAATCCTGTTGAGGTACTTCATATTTTGCACCTATATTAATTGGGTATCTTCCATCTTTGACTAGATTCTAAACTCAAATTATCTCGTTTTTGTTATTCTGTTGGAAATATAGTCGAAATATGAATAACAATAAACCCGTAGCGAAGACTGACTATCAGACTACGTGGTACCAGCAAATCTGTTAAACCATTCGATGGCCGGCATGACCTAGTAGGTCGGTAGTAGGTAGGTTTAGCCATAAAATAGGAAAAAAAAGTTACTTACGGGAAAGTGCATTTTACAATCACAAATTTCGTCCCGATCCTTACCCATAGTGCTTTTGTGGCTGTTTACTTCTCATCGTTTTTGTCTACACTCACTCATTTGCCATTTCGTTTTATTTATTCCGTTACCGCCGTTCGACTTTTGCTTCACGAAATATGGCAAATGACAAGGCTACCAAATCCTTACGACACAATGAAGACACAACACAACACACAAAAGCCTATCCAGCACAATAAGCCGAAAAAAAAAACAAAACAAAATGGGGCAAACGCCAGAAAACTACCCCGTTATGGAAGCTGGCTGGTTTGAAAGGTTTGCATTACGAGAAAAAAGTTTTCCTCAACCCTACCCTACCCGGCCAGCTTCCAGGGCACAAATCTTGAACCTTATTTTCCATCACACAATGGAAACGTTGTTGGCGCAAATGGTGTGCACTACTCCGCCCAGTAGGTGTGTCCGGGTGGAAATGGTGGCCGGCGGGATGATAGAAAACAATTACGTGATAATAAAAATTTATATTTGCATTGTACTTGTCCCATCCTCGGTCTAGAACTGGAGCAAGTAAAAGCTCTAACAGTGACGAAAAAGAAAATAACATCTGAAACCTCACAGCGATGGAGACGGTGAAGACAAATTTCTACTTCGTCTCCCCCTTTATAAGGTTAAGTTTATGCAAATGGAGGAAAGAGGGAAGGAAAAGCTTGCTCAAGCCCATGTTCCGCTTTCGCTGAACCTCTGAGCACCAAACACACAAAACGCCCATCTCAATTTTCGCGTCTTCGAAAGAGTTTGTTCAGTACATTCCGGCCACCGCGGCCAACCACTAACGACCAATTGTTTATGGTGACACGGTGCGAAAAAGAAAGCAAACGAAAGAATACGCAATTTTGTCCTACCGGCCTTCGATAATGTTTATGATTTATGAGCGCTAAAGCGCCACGAACCGTTGTGATTGCATTTTGTTGGGGTACTTCGCTGCCGCGTCCGTAAAGATATCGCGCAAGCGTTCGGCGAGAAGCACCCCTGAAGGTATGCAATTGCCTAATAATGCCACCATTTAAATGCATAACAATAGAAGAAAGCTGGACCGGATTATTTTCATTTATATTGTGCACAAGGCTGAAAAGAAGCAGTGTGTTGGTGTGTGTGTGTGTTGGTGTGTGTGTGTTGGTGTGTGTGTTAAAGTTTAAAAGCTTGGTGCTAAATTATACGCTCCCTTCCGTAACGTCCGATGAGATTATGGTTTATGTCTGCACCACGTTCAAGGAACCAACGATAAGTTAGTACAAGGACCTGGTCGAAGTCGTTCCGCTATCGGTTGGTGGATCGGCCATACCATAAAAATTGTGAAAATTAAGTGTAAACAAGCTGGCAGAGGCTGCATTTTACAATCCGTGCCTATTAAAATGCCATTAGCATGTGCTAAAAGCGCTACATAGCGGCACAAGCGCGTTCGAATTTGTAACCGACCAATGGGTATTATCGCGAGCCCTTTCCTAGTGTAGTGGTTTGAATGCCGTCTTTACGGCTGCTTCTTGTTAACAGTAGGTCGTTATTTTTAATTTTACAAACCAAACAATCGTTTCGATTGCCCTGATAAGGCAGCGTATCAATGAACGTGGCGGGGAGAAAAGACATCAAAGACCGAGCGTTGTATTAGTTAGGGGTTTAACAGTTTGTTTGATTTGTGATTCTTAACCATCCTCCTCGAAGAAGATAAAAAATGGCTCGCAAATTTATGCGAATTTTTTAATGGACTTTAGATATTCTGGAGGAATTTTATGCTATCGATGATCTCTAAATAATTGACTAATTTTTGTTCCAAACGGGAAAAAGATTTCTTCTCCCTCACCTAAGTTTGTCTCTCTTTAGCGAAGATTGCTAAAATACTTTGTATAATGATTTGTTTGTTTGTTGCATTTGTATGTTAACTGTTGTTTAGAAAATATTTTCTATACGAACCGTTTTGCCAAGAAGCGTGATACCGTGCCGAAGTGTTTGCTTGCTGCTAGTTTATTGTGTTACTCAATGAAATCGAGCTAGCTGATACAATTGAGAAGCCAATCAACAATCAATCGACCTCTGATTAGCGCCTTCCCTGATAGGAAGCTTACGGAGTCAACGACAGTGTGCCGGCATGTCGTCCAAATACCTTCAGCAGCTCGAACGTTTGTGATGTAACGCGTGGCAGATCGGTAGCCGGTAGATCGAACCCTTGCGTACCGCCTCCAGTCAGCTCGATTGTGTACGAGTACGGAACGCCGAGGCTGTATGCATAATCATCCGTAGCCCCGGTAGCCGTGTAGAGGATATCCGCCGAGTTGCCAACCTCATACTCTGGACCACCAGCTGCCACCAGTGCATCCCTTGCCTGCTCACCCAAACGTTGCAGATCGTCCGCATTCGGTACATGCTGGAAATCGTAACCCCAGGGCCACAGAATCATCTCACCGTACGTGTGGACGGCCAGGTACACCCGAATCGCTGCCTTGTACTGGTCCATCAGCCCAATGATGGCTTTAGTTTCGTTTTCCGACGATGCCGCATGTCCAGCGAAGTTGTTCGTACACTCGGTCGTGGTACGATCCCACATGAACGGGAAGTTGCGGTTCAGATCGACACCGTAGCACAGCACATTACCCGGCGAACGATTCTTGCGCCAGAGTCGGTTTTGTTCGTGCGTGTAGACATACCCGTCCGGGTTCGCTACCGGTACGATGACGTAGTCCGTGTTTGACAGCTGATCGGCATAGTCTTCCGAATGCTCGACATACTCGTGGATCATGTACAACACCGACATAACGCCGGCCCATTCTCTGTAGAGTGTAAAAAGTGCGAAATCAGCTAAGAAGACCACCAATGTTATCTAACGCATGCATACCTGGCGTGAATACCACCATCCATAAACACAATGGGACGGGTCTGATCGATGGTACCCTGGGTCGAGATAGTGATGGCCTTGATGGGACGATCTTCGTATGTCCTGCCGATCTCTGATACACGCACCAGCCCATTGTAAGCCACCGCCAACTCATCCAAATAGTCGTAGATTTCGGCCAGCGTCCAGAAATGTTCAAAGTTCACTGTGGCACGTGAGTTTGAGTCACGTTTCAATCGCCGACCGTGCTCCACATTGCGTCGCTGTTCCCGGTTAAGCAATCTGTCAAGCGAGATAGTAACTGAAACTCATTCCTCATCCACCGCCGATCTAATCTCATTCAACTTACTCCTGCACATCCTCTGCCACCAGATCGTACTCGATGTCATGCTTTTCCAGAAATTCTTCCACCCGTTTATGAGCTTCCCGCGTCACCATTAGGCGTGCATTGCGGCCCAACCGTGGTGTGTCCCAAAAGTCTGCATCCTCCTCCACATTACGCCATTTCAACAGCTCCGTCAGCTGTTCGCGCGTTTCCGGACGCACATTGTACACCTCAAATCTGTTAAAATTAAACACAAACAAACGATGTCGGGAAGCCGTTTCTTGTGCGCGGAAACTAAGAACGCATTAAACACTCACTCATGATAGGAACCGGCTTGGACGAATGCCAAGGCCAGCACACAACCGGTCACCACTGCAAGCGTTTTCATTCTTTGCTCATCCGCAGCCAAACGTCAACTGATGGACAGCGGACAAACACACCGGTTCGGGGCTCGATTCGAACCGATCGGGCTTTTTGCGCCCTATTCGTTAGCTTATCTCCGTACAATCATTATCTTTCGCGTCGCCACACGCTTTCTACGGCGTGAAGAACCTCCAAACGACACGGTGCGGTACATAACTACCATATGTCAACACTTGAACACTCACAATACCCATACGAGTTCGCTCCTTACCCGCTATACGATCAATATACGACGACCCGATTGGAGCTGGTCACATGGACGCATGGAGCGCGTAGACACTTCGGCAAATTGGTTCCATTTATCTAGATTCAAAACGTTATCGGAAGCAGTTTTTTTTTGTTCGTCTACGCCTTTTTTTGCACGAGCATCGCCTTTATACGAGCATCTCTCAGTTTATTTATTACGATATTTAAATTCGATAGCGATTACGTGTGCGGAATGTAGAAATCGGGCGGGGTTTTTTTGTTGAAGTTGTTGTGGTTAAATGTCGGCTTTCAGTTTGCTAAAATGGACGCTTGCTAATCTTCTGGTTGCCGGCGTGCATGCCAAACACCTTGAACATCTCAAACGTTTCCGTTGCAATCGTTTCGATTTGGTTCGACTCAATGATGAACCCGTAACCACGATCACCGCATGACAGCTCGAGCGTGTACGCATACTCAACACCGTACGCACCGTAGATGAAGTCATCGCTACCGGTAGCTAAGTACAGTAATCCGGAAGCTTGACCCACGAGATACTCAGGTCCGCCGATATTTTTTACGGCTTCGGCCGCTTGCAAGCCCAGTGCGTAGAGATCTTGCGAATTCGGGACGGGTTTGTAGGCAAAACCGTACGGGTACAGGATGTAATCACCGCAGCTGTGCACGGACAGATACATCTTGATGCTGTGTGAGAACTGGGACATGAGGAGCATCAAGGCCTGGGTTTCCTTCTCCGAACCGGGCGATTTTCCGGCGTAGCCATCCGTGCAGGACTGTGGAAGGAAGCGTCATTTCAGGAGCAGGTATTTAAGATGATCTTCTAAAAAACCAAGCTTACATGAGAGGTGTAACTCCAACGGAATGGGAAGTTACGATTCACATCCGTACCGGTGCAGAGCACATTGTCGGCGTAACGATTCTTGCGCCACAGTCGATTCTAGGGGTTTTACAAATGTGACATTACAGTGATTTTAATATGCTCGACGATATGTTTAGAGTTTCCAACACAAACTCACCGTCTCGTATGAGTACACGTATCCATCCGGATTCGCCACCGGTACAATAATCCAATCAGTATTGTACAGCAGATCCTCATTCTTGTCCGCATACTCCACCAGCTGATGTATCAGATACACGGCCGACATGTGCGAAGCCCACTCACGTGCATGCACACCCGCATCCACCAACACCACCGGTCGTGTTTGATTGATCCGTCCATCCCTCGAAACGGTGATCGCCAAGATCAAACGATTCTCGAACGTTTGACCGATCGTCATCATGCGCACCAAATTTGGGTAAGTTTTCTCCATACGATCCATATAACGATAGATCTCGTCTAGCGTCCAGAAGTGGTTAAAATCGATCGCATCCTCATCGTCGGCGTCGGTGCTTATTGGCTTCTGCGGCTGTTTCTGTGGACGTCTGCGCTTGCTCAAGCTGTTCAGGCTGCGCTGTTCCTGCTCATGCTCCAGCAACGACTGTACGTTCTCTTCCACCAGTTCCGATTCGAGCTGAACGTCATCCAGCATTGCTTCGAAGTATTCCTGCAGCCCGGGACTAATCATAACCGTTACACTGTCGTTCAGTGTACCGTAGCTCCAGAAGTCAAGGTTTCCGTTGGTGTACCAGTTGTGCAGTTCTTCCGCCTGTTCGTCATCTTCCACATACAGTGTGTAGAGTTTGTAGCTAAACAAACCAAGAGGAAAAATGAACTATGTAGCGTATCCAACAACGACCTCCATAAGGAACCTGCTCCTACGAAACTTACTTATCGAATTTTTGTTGCACTGCCCGGCAGACAATGCTGGCGGAGAACAGCAGCACCACCAACGTGAGTAGCTTCATAGTGTGCAAAATGCCGGATACGACTGACACAGTTGAAGTCTGCCCACAGGCATATAAATTGTGTCCCGACAAGGGCGTACAGCAGATGCAAACATGATGACTCTGTCGTGCCCCTTCTTGCCAAACATCCCATATACAATGTGTGATACATTTTACTAATTGCATAGGTCGATAGTATCAGGATCTTGTCTATCTTGATAGTATCAGGATCTGGCAGGCGTGCGCCAGATCGAAGATAAAAATCTTACCACTCGACAAATAGCCATACAATTATCATAACGCTAATGAGCTGTGCTTTGAACACCTGAGCGGAGGTGAAGGATTGTTTCTTTCCTGTTTTGCTTTCGGAAAAATAAAGTTTAACCCCTTTTACTTTCGGTAGACAAAATTTTCAATCATTTGCCATTATATTTTCCATTAGGAATTGTTCGCCATGGTACGATAGATTTGGAAAGTTTGTGTGGCAACGGCCTGAATTTGTGAAGCGGGCAGATCGAATCCATTGCTGCCACCACCAGTCAGCTCGAGCGTGTACGCATACTGGGCACCGATGACACCGGCTGCATAATCGTCACTGCATCCATTGGCTGTGTACAGAATTTCGGCACTGTTACCGACGATATACTGGGGTCCACCGACGGCAGTGACCGCATCACGTGCCTGCACGCCGAGAGCGATATGACCGGCCTGGTTCGCTACTGGCACGAAGGGCCAAGCGTAGCCGTACGGATACAGGATCATGTCACCGTACGTGTGGACTGCCAGGTAGAGGGCAATGTTCGATCCATACCGCTGCATCACACGGTTCAGTGCTTGAGTTTCCAACTCAGAGAAGGCAGATTCTCCGGCGTACGAGTCAGAGCAAGCCTGCGGAACATAGGAGATCAATTAGAATTCTTTAAAGAGACGATTCCACTCCCAGCGACACCTACATTGCTGCTGAAAGCCCACATGTAGTCCCAGTTGCGGTTTAGATCAATTCCGGTACAAAGGATCGTCGCCGGGAAGCGGTTCTTGCGCCACATACGGTTGTTCGTGTGCGAGAACTCATAACCATCGGGATTGGCGACCGGGATGATAACCCAATCCTTGTTCAGCATGTCGGCGTAGCTGCTCGAGTGTTCCACCAGCTCGTGGATCAAGTAAACCACAGACATCACACCGGCCCATTCACTGGAATGCGGAAATCGGGAAGGCGTTGAGCAAATTTCATCCAAAGACTGCGGTTACCCCAAGCTCAACTTACCGAGCATGGATGCCACCATCAACAAAGACAACTGGTTTCGATCCAGCCACTCCATTGTTTGTGGAGATCGTGATAGATTTGATCGGACGACCCTCGTGGGATGTTCCAATCGTTTCCACGCTCACCAGGCTCGGGAATGTCTGGGCAAGCTCGTCCAGGTAGTCGTTAATTTCTGCGTTCGTCCAGAAGTGCTCGAAATCGACCGTGGCACGTCCAGATGCAGCCTTGCGACGACGGTACTCCTGATCATATTTACGCTCCGCCTCGATCGTTCTGTTAGTTCCGGTGCAAAAACGAACCTGCTTATTCTGGTCTACAATATACGCTCGATCGCACAAAGATAAAACTCACGCTTCCACGTCCTCAATAATACGCTCGTAGGTGAAGCTGTTCATGCTGAGGAAGCGTTCGAATGCAGCCTGCAGGCTCGGATGGATCATCACACGGTAACCGGCGCGGTCCCAGAAATCAACACCCTTAACATCTTGCCACCGCTTCAGAATCGTATGCTTCTCTGCACTGTCCACATTGATGCTGTAGACTTTGTAGCTGCAATTTTCAAGCACCACTGTTAGAAATGATTCATCATTAACTTCACACACCTTAGATGAAACTCACTCCCGATAGGACACCTGCTCGGCAAAGCTGCTCTGACCGAACACTGCCAGAGCCAGCAGCACAACAATAGCACCGTAAAACTTCATCCTTGCTCACCGTACGGAGGTGAAGGCGACTGACCAGAAGCTGTCGAATTTATACCTTTCGCTATCGATCCGAATTGGAAGCTTTTAATCTCAATTCTGCCTAAACCAGTAACTATGACGTGCGAGAAATAGTCAAAAATCCCAACCATCTAATGGTGGCTTTCGGAAGATTGGGGTCTGAGAAATCTTTGTCACGCCGATACAAGGTCCGGATTGCATGACGCGCGATTAGATAACGATTAGTTCGTGTGCGTATCTGGTGAATATATGGTCTACTGGGCTACCACTAGAGCTCATTCGCTCTTCAGTTGAGGTGTAAAGGAGGCGTAAAATATTACAAAATATCCAAAGAAAGTCAGAGAAGTTTTATTCTGTTGTACTAATATAGATTCAAGTTTCTAAACTATTGCTGCAAGGTCTGTCAAATTTTCTAAAAATGTATGTAGGGTACGAAACCTACACCATCTGCCATTCTACTAAACTACTACTTATTGCTAATTATTCCTTATCTCATCCCGTGTCCTCTTGGTCATATCAAAGCATTATAAGCATGCTTCAATTTCATGAGTACTTTATCGTTTTAGTATCTTATCTACGCTAATTCATATGTGCATCTTGATATGCGAATGCAACTGTAGATGAAGCACCTGATACGTGTGGCGCTTGTTGTTGATAAGAATTTACATGTGTGAAGAACAGAATGCGAAATTGGAGGGTTATTGAAGCGATATGGAACGAAAGAAAGAAAGCAATGTTCCAAAACGATTTTTTGACTGGGACGCTCACTGCCATCAGTAAAGGATGTAGCAATGTTCTGTAAAGTACATTAAAATTGCTATGCGGATATTCTACCATGGAATAGGACTGCCGGAAATGAGCAAATTTTATTGAAACGATATGCTTTATCGATACGCTATCATCTGATATGCTCAAGTAATAAGTAAGTAAGAAAGTAGTAATAAAATTTTGCTTAGCAACTTTAAATATTTTTAACTGCATTTTCATGTGTAAGAAGCTTCTCTGCTGCATGATTTTTTTTTATTTCCGACAAAAACTTTTGATAAATAATTTGCAGAGATTGTGTGAAAAAATAACGTCTTTGCCCTACATGAAGAGACATATCCGAATGTAAGTTATTTCAATCATGTATTGTAATGTATTTATGTCAATAGTTTATTGAATGCATCCTTTTCAGTTTTCATAGGTGCTTGATAAATATTCGAAGTAGCAGTCACAGTCAAATTCTTGGAATTATAAGCTAAATTATAAGCAAGAATTTTCTGAGTAGCTAATAACATATTTTATGTATGAGTGCTAGTTTTTCTTCATTTCTATCTTTTAAAAAAATATGGAAAAATAGAAATGTATGGATATTTATTCTTCAAAATAAAAAATATTCCAGAAACTCTGCAAAGCAGTTTAAACAGTCAGCTTCTGTAAAAGACTGGGCGCCTCCAGCCGAAAAACGAAAAAAAAGGACTAGGCGCCTCCAGCCCGAAAGGAAGAACCTTGTGCAAAATATTGCACAAAATTTAATTATTTTTTTACTTACCTAAAATGTTGAATTTCTGATATTTTTTATTTATAAACGCGTACCTTTATAATGTATTTTTATTTCAGTACACAGTGGATCATATTAGTTGATAAAACATTGCCCTTCTTGCATAAATTGCTTCAATACGATATCTTCTCTTCATGACATCTTATTTCCCATAGTGAAGCGTCATGAAAAAGCAGGGTTTGAAGGTCTGAACGCTCCTTATCGTCCTTGCTAATAGGAATGATCCATGATAAACTTTTTACCCTTTTTACAAGTGGCCTTTGCGTGTGTGTTTCTTTTTTCCCCACACTTCATCGTCATATCATTAAAATGTCTAAGGAATTCTTCAAGCGTGACACAATGCTGCTTTCGCCCTGTTTGTTTAAGCGGTTAATACCAGAATACATAAAAATAAAGGTACAGATAAAAATCGCCCGACTAAGCCTCCACTTGCAGTGGCTTAATTTCCAGTCATGATCACGTTAGCAAGTAGAAAACCCATCTACGTACCATTAGCAAGCGTTAAGTGACTCTTGATCGCTATCAAAGCTATATTTACTATCGGTATGCTCGCGTCATGGTAAACAACAAACAAAATCAAGCCATTGAAAGTTAATCCTTAATACAATCCACTTCAAAAAAAATTATAAAAAATGTCAAGTGCGAACGTTGACGCTTTTCCTCCAAAATATCCACAAAAGAAAGCGTATCTACACCGATTTCCCAATTAGTTCGAAAACCTTTCTAGGTTAAGGTCAACTGCCACGCTTTGTTTAATGTACATTTTACTTATTATTTAAATTAGCGTCCCACTGACATATTGTATACATTGGTACTCCGTCAACCCTAACACGTGTTAGAATGAAAGGGCAAATTTAATGCACTCAAAAAAAGCCAACAAACCCCTAAAGACCCCTAACCTACATAAAACTGTTGATGGCCACTTGAAAAAACGCGCGACCGCACACCGTGTGACGTACCCAGACAATGTTTTTTTTTTTCGTAAAATTTTCCCGCCAAGCCCACCGTAAGTCGACGCGTGCAAGTACGGCCACTCGGCAGGTTCGACTGATACCCGCACCTAACGTAATCCCCCCCGATCACCACCAGGCGTAATATTGCCACCGTAGTAAGTAGCTCGAGACGGACTGCTACCGCTGCATTGCAAATCGCTTATCGCCAATACCATCGGCAAACAATGCTCCGCCACGGGAAGACCACTGGTGGGACCGTTTTTAAGTGGCCACTATCGATTAGCCCCTTCATTATAAAACGAATGTCCCAAAGCGACGGAACAATCAGTGTGTGCTCGGTGGTCAATTCGGAAGGGTGTATCTGTGACGTGTTTGGAAAATGAGGTCTCAAACAGGGGTTCGATCGGGGGCAGTGCTGTTGGTGACAGTGTTTCTAACCCTGCTGGGATACTGTGCAGTGAGTGCGTCGGCCAGACATTCGTACCGCGGGTGAGTGGGATGAATATTTTAAAAGTCTTCAACATAAGTCATAGGTCAAGGGAATCGTCTTCGGAGCCTAAGGTTTGGTAGATCGGTTAGTTTTTGTTGTGGTCAGAAAAGTCATTTACCTCTTTGATGAGTGTTCCCTTGATAAGGTGAAATGTGCAGTGGAACAGATCGGGCGATAAGCTAGATCTGTAACTCCACGAATTAATTAAACACCACAAATTAGTTTATAAATTGCTTACAAAACGTTTCAATTCTTCCATCAACACAGCTACAAACTCTACTCCGTACAACAAAACAACCAGCAGCAGGTTGATTTCCTGCGCGATCTTCAACAAAACGCCGATGATCTTGATTTCTGGAAGCTTGATCGGTTGGTCGGTTCGGAGGCACGGGTGCTGGTACCTCCCACAGAGCAGGATTCTTTCAAGCTGTTGCTCGATGCTCAGCAGTTACGCCACCGTGAAATTATTCCAGATTTCGGAAGGTAGTTAGCCGGAACTCTACACGACAAACCTTGTTTATCATCTTACTTTACCTTTTCCAGAGTACAAGATGCACATCTATTCACCACGAAACGTGTGTCTCCATCAACTGGTCTTCCGCTGACCAAATATCTCCGGTACAACGAGATGGTCGACTACATCAACTCCCTTGCCCGGAAGTACTCGGACCTAGTAACCGTGTCGGAGATTGGCAAATCACACGAAGGGCGTGCAATTCCTGCCGTTACGATTCGCTCACCGAACAGCTACCACAACAACTCCCAGCCCGTGGTTCTCGTCGATGCCGGTATTCATGCACGCGAATGGGCCGCACCAGCGACGGCCATGTATCTGATCAGTGAACTGGTGGAGAATGCTGCCCAACATAAGGATCTTCTTGCTGGGCTCACGTGGACCATCGTGCCCATTGTCAATCCAGATGGGTACGAGTACAGTCACGAGCGGGAGCGTCTTTGGCGCAAAACACGCCGACCGGCTGGACGGAACTGTTTTGGCATCGACGGTAACCGTAACTACGACTTCCACTGGGCAGAGGTGGGCGCATCAGACGTTCCGTGTGCCGAAACGTACCACGGCGAGCGTTCCTTCTCGGAACCGGAAACGCGTGCCATTCGGGACGAGCTGTTGCGGCTGAAGGGTCGCTGCAAGTTTTACCTTTCGCTGCACACGTACGGCGAATATCTGCTGTATCCTTGGGGCTGGACATCGGCGATTCCGGAGGGATGGGAAAAAATTGACAAAGTAGCACGGGTGGGAGCGAAGGCTATTAAAGATGCAACCGGAACGGCGTATACCGTCGGCAGCTCCACCAATGTCCTGTACGCAGCGGCCGGTGGCAGCGATGACTACGCGTTCGCTGTCGCTGACGTACCGATATCGATGACGATGGAGCTACCGGGCGGTGGTTCGGCTGGCTTTAATCCACCGCCGTCACGCATCGAAGAGATCGTGAAGGAAACGTTCGTCGGAATCCGGGCGATGGCGCTGGAGGTGGCGAAAAGCTATAACTGATATGGCATCGTTCGAAATGCAACAGGAAGTTGTGTAGTGTAATGCGATGTTGTTGCTCTAGCGTTATTATTTATCTGTTCAAAGCACCGGGTACAAGAAACCGGGGAACCCGATTGTGTCTCCGTACACGATGTAATAAAATGATTAGTCAGTAAACTGTCTGTGTGTCACTTGATTTAGGGAACAGTCACGCCCCGGAAGGGATATGCTCTATTTTTGCGGTTCACAATTGGCAAAGGAGAGCAGTAATATGGTTGTTAAATCAATGTCAACCCATGTTTGAACCGCCTTGGGAAGGGCTAATCTTAATGACCGGACTCCACTTTAAGGTGGAAAACTTTCTCAATGTAGAGCATTAAGGTAAAGCAAAACTTATCCCTTTACCGTCTTCGCAACTGCCTAAGTTAATCGATTCAATCGATTGGGTAGAACTAGGTGGGCACGACACACGGAGCTTTTGATTACTTCGCGTATATTCGCGTAGTCGTGTCGTCAATGAGCCCCGCACCGTTCGCCTTTGTGCCTCAGAATCAACGCACCAACTAAAAGAACTAGTCCTTCGGACCAACCCTGCTATATCGCAAAACCTTCGGGAATCCACCACAGCACAAAATGATGGGGAGTTGTGTACAGTGGGAGAAAGAAAGACCATTACATCGATCGAACTCCATAAGTGGTGGAATGTCGTGCTTCCCTCACCGAATCCGAGCAAGCGAGGTTCCGTGCCCGGTTTTCCTGATTTCCTGTCTTCGTTTCATTTCCATGTTCATTGATAACTAACGCTCTGTACCAGCGACTAACGACCGCAGTGCAACGTGGAGGAACTGGTAAGCGACTGGAAGGGTTTCACCTCGTTTCGTGCTATTTACTCACTTTATCTGTTTGACAATGCTCGCAACACTGCAGCCGAACAGTGTTGTTCGGCGCGTGCTACATTCTTTTTTTTTTTTTTTTTTTTTTTTGGAGGTCTTAGTCTCACGCCGAGGTCTGTTACTACATCCACCAAGCACAACCCTTCGTCGTATTATTTTATGGGGAAGGAGGACTCCCTGGCGTAGTAAATGCGGGTGTTGTAACGTTGGCTGGTCGTTCTGAAATTTGGAAACAGAGCACCCCCATGATGATGGGTGGGAACTTCCATAGGTTAGTGGTTGTTTGTTTTCAGTGCGTTTAGGACGTTTAAGAGAGAGCCTGTTTTAGGACGCAGAATTCTAGGAAATAGACAGTTTTATTAATAATATTCCATGTTTCGGCAGTATTAGTTCAGAAAAGATGTGATCTCGTGGTTTTTGAGTGCATTTGTTCACTTAGCACCTTAATTCGATATTTTAAACGCACGTTACCGTAATTTCCCGATCAAGGCCTACTTAAGGATATTCTATCCAGTGATCTTTTTTAAACAAAATTTCTACAATGTCGTCTTTCGATTCTGCGAAGCTTTTCCAGTCCTACCAAAGCCATCAGGATATCAAACAATACCTAGAAAATCTGCTTCAACGATATTCGAGCAAAATTGAAATCTTTTCCCGTGCCGAATCATACGAAGGACGCGAAATACTCACCGTACGCATCTGTACGGATGTACAGCAGAAGCGTCCACCATCGAACCGTTGGTGCATACTGATCGATGCCGGTATACATGCCCGGGAATGGATTACTGTGTCCGTTGCGCTCTTCATCGTGCAGCAGCTTCTCGAAAAGGATGAAATCAGCGCCAAAAGTTTCCGTAGCTTCGAGTGGATTATACTACCGCTGCTAAATCCGGACGGTTACGAGTATAGCCGGGAGCATGTAAATTACGCTTACGACACACGTTTGCACCTTTCATGACGGCGGTAATTACACTTTCAGAACAAAATGTGGCGCAAAACGCGTCGACCGCTGGGGCTAAGAAATCACCACCGTAGCTGTGTCGGTGTGGATTGTAATCGCAACTTTAACGTTGCGTGGACCATCGGTAGTACCCGGTTCTGTTCACTACTCTACCGTGGAGAGAGACCCTTTTCCGAGCGGGAAACTAAGAATGTGCGTGACGTTTTTCGCAAACTGAGGCCGTCGTGCAAGTTCTACCTTTCGCTACACTCGTACGCGAAAGCTATTCTTTACCCGCGCGCTTACACAAGGTTAGTATCGGGTGGAAGTTGTTAGGTGAGGTTGATTTTTAGTACAACAAACCTGTTTCTAGAACGCCTCCAAGAAACTGGCAGATGCAGCACACGATCGCCGAGGCGGGCGTAGAAGCGATGAAGAAAGCGACTGGTGTACGGTACCGCTGTGGCAGTGCTTCGACGGTACTAAATCGTCCCGTCGGTGGCTCTAGCATCGATTATGCTCACGACATCGAGAAGGTCCCGGTGGCGCTCGTGATGGAAGTCGCGTCCAAAGGTTTCCATCCACCGGAAGCGAACATACAGCGAATTTGCGAAGAAAGTTGGATCGGTATCGGTGCGATGGTAAACTGTCTGGCGGCAAGTTTTCGGTCGGTACTGAAAGGTAGCGGAACGTTACATTTGCGCTAATCTGCACATGAGGAAAAAGAGCGAGTCGAAGTGTTTGTTTTCTGCTTAAAATACGATTTCTTATTTTATTTTCAATTCATACGGTTATAGTTTTGCGTCAGGTTAGAGGGTCGGAGTCGAACAAAGCTCGACAATCTGTTAGCAAGTAGAGTTACTTTTTCGGAAGATGTACAGAACAGAAAAACACTCATATAATTCTCATTGAATAGAATGTGGGTGTGTTTTGGGAACGTTAATGTAACACAATAATAAACCACACCCCGGGTACACCTCTTTAAAACATAAAGAGAGGAAGAAATTTTAGCACAATAATTCCCTATCTTGACGAAAGTTTGATTTCCTTCCGTGAATGCGTGAGAAATGGAACGAAAAGAAAATTCACGATTCAATTCATTACTTAATATGCGTGAAATGAGATAGCTCATTAAGCTTGGTTGGCAGCTGTACTTTAAGCAATCAAATTTACGCCGTACTTCAAACGTAACTTCTCATAATGCTTCTTGTCCTGCAAAAGGAAATAAAACCAGACATAAGAAAATCGTCCTATTCGCCTCCCAACAAATCCTACAATTCTTACCTCCGCGCTGACCGATGGTTTGGTGTTTCGTATCGCTTGTTGGAAATGTTCGAAACGTACCACCAGACACAGCTGGGCATCATCTTCTTGCTGTTTGTTATCCGCTCCCATACGCTCCTCAACGCCGCTGACCATTATCGAATCCTTAAGCGTTTGTAACGAAGCCTGCCGTACAAGCCCGGCCAAATCTGCTCCAGTGTATCCGTCCGTTAGGTCAGCCACCTTTTCAAACTCAACATCATCTGCCAATGGAGGTTGCGCGCGGTTCTTGGTCAACGCGCGTAGTATATCCACCCGATCGTCCTTTGCCGGCAGTCCGACGTAGAGAATCTTATCCAAACGTCCCGGACGCAGTACAGCCGGATCAACAATGTCCGGCCGGTTGGTGGCCGCCATTAAAAATACACCCTTGCGCTCCTCAATACCGTCCATCTCGGTTAGCAGCTGGTTGACTACGCGCGTCCCCGCACTACTTTCCGCTGTATCGGATCGCTTCGGGCAGAGTGAATCAAATTCGTCGAAGAAGATGACGCACGGTGCGGAGTTGCGGGCCCGCTGGAAACACTGCCGTACGGCACGTTCCGATTCACCGACGTACTAGAAGAAAATGGGGAGAGGAAAAGTTGGAAATTAATTAAACTTCACACTATTTAAACCACAGCGGTACCGCGTGATTCCGATAGAGGACAATTTTGAATTTCTTTTATCCTTGCAGTGTTTCTGGTTTGATATCCAGAGGCCGACAAAAAGTGATTTCAAATTGAGTAAAACTCATCCACATCACTTACCATATTCAACAGTTCCGGTCCCTTAACGGAGATGAAGTTAATACCGGCCTCGTTTGCGACCGCTTTGGCAAGAAGTGTTTTGCCACATCCCGGCGGTCCACAGAGCAAAACACCGGACGGTGCATTCAGCCCGAGCAGCTTCAAACGCTGCGGGAACTTTACCGGAGCCAGTATGGCCAGCTTCAATTCCTCCCGTATATCGCCCAACGAACCGATATCGTTCCACGTTACATCCGGCACGGTAATGAAACCCTCCCGCTTCGCCGACGGTTGAACGGTTTTTAGCGATTCCATAAAATCTTCCCGCTCGATACATAGTCCCTCGATATCCGTCATCGGTAGTGCATTCTGTTGGTTCAGCAGCAATTCCAGCATCTGCTCAAGGGTGAGCTCTTTCGCCGCGCCTGTTGTCGCTTTAGGCGGAATGCAACTGTCCGCTTCCATCGCCGACTCTTCTAATGATGGTACAACTTCGGGGGATGGTTCCGCGACAACAGCTGTTGCGGTTTGATTATTACTCGTTTTCTCCTCCATTTGCTGATCCTCTTCAACGATTTCCACACTATTAAGTTCCCGAGGAGCAACTACCTTAGATGTTCCTGGCGCAGGGATTTGTTCCGCATCGACATCCATTTTTTCTGTAGCCTCAACTGCAGAACCATCGCCTTTAGACTCCTTTTCTACAGTTTCCACCTGCTGCTGCTGGTCCTGAGAAACGGTTGCGACAGGTTCGGTAACTTGTGTCGAATCGGCCGCAATTTGTTCGGTCTCGTTCACGTTTTCCACACTTTCGACTACCTCGTTTTCGTCCGATTCCTGGGGCGGTTTGGTTTCTGCTTCCTTTGGATCGTCTTTTTCATCGTCAAGATTTACCACTTCTTCGAGTTCGTCGTCTATGGCAACTACATCCTCGTCCACGCTTGGTTCGGGCGCTTCCTTCAATATATCCCACTCGTGTTTGGTGAAAAGTCTACAAATACAACAAAAATCTGTATAAAGCGCCTCGTTTACATCTCAGAAGAGATTACTTTAATACCGTACCGTTTAATAGCGTTGTTTGCAGCACGGGTAGCAAGTGCCAACAAATCCGCCCCAACGTATCCGGGCGTCAGCTTTGCCAGTTCGCCATAATCGATCGTATCGCCAATTTTTAGCTTCCGGCAAATGATACGCAATATCTGAGTTCGTGCCGGTCGATCCGGAATGCCGAGTGATATCTCCTGATCGAATCGTCCAACACGTCGAAGGGCCGGATCGAGCGCATCGGCACGATTGGTTGCCCCGATAACGATGACTCCTTCTCCACCTTCCTGCTTGCCGAGGGCATCCAAGCTACTAAGCAGCTGGGCGACAATACGCCGCTCCATGTCCTTCTGTGCGTTGATCCGGTTCGACGAGATGGCATCGATTTCATCTATGAATAGAACGCACGGTGCGTATGAGATCGCTTGCTCAAACACATCTCTTATTCGTTCTTCCGATTCACCGGAGACTCCGGCGACCAGCTCGGTTGCGGGGATCTCGATCAGACGCACATTTAATTGCTGGAAAAATTGAAAGAGTTTTAATGAATTGGTTTTTAACTCGCATGGCCTTTTTTCTTTGGACCTACTCCTGCAATTGCTCGAGCGAGAAGAGTTTTCCCCGAACCTGGTGGCCCATGCAGCAGGAACCCTCGCGGCGGCGGCAATCCGATATGCCGGTATATCTCCGGATGTATCACGTGCAGCAGCAGCTCGCACAGATTCTTCAACACCGAATCCATTCCACCAACATCGGTAAAGTTGATGTCAACCGTAGTCGCGACGATTTCTTTGCGGAACTTTTTCGTACGCTGACCTGGTGTAGCAGCAGCCGGTGTTCCAGCAGTTTGACTCGATTGATCACCTCCTTTGATTGATTTGCTTGTTGGTTCGTTCGCTTTCGTCAAACGGCTACCCTGCCCATTGGTATAGCTTTGTGTCACCGGTCCACGTGCCGCCTGTCCACCACCCGTTTCCAGGCGACGACGTTTTGTATCCGGCGTGCATTTGTCGGAATCATTAACACCGCTCTCAACACTTCCATTGCTGGATTCGTCGTTGGGTGCTTTGTTTAACGGACGAGTTAATTTGGTTACTGTGACGTGTTTGTTGCGTGCTACGAATTCTAGATCGGGACATAGGAAAGCAAAAGAAAAAAAATTGTTAAATTGCTGTTTTAAAGGGACGATCAGTAGAAACATTGCATGTTTCAATTGTGTGCTGTACTTTCAACGTAGTTTGATTCACCTCCAGCACCACCTTCGGTAGCCTCAGCTGTGGGACCGTCCTCTTCATCGCTGCTAATATCAATCGCATCACCAGCTGCCCCGGTTCCGGATTGGTCCGGTGGAACGGTCTGTGAGGGTGCGGCCCGATTCCGATTATTCATGTACATACTGGTAAGTGTGTTGCTCATCTGACTTCGCTGTGCACTTTCATCCATCACCTCCACATCCGACGCAGCTTCATCTTCCGATGACGCATTACTATCTAGCCCGTAACTGTGCAGCACGGTACGGTACGCCTCTTCCACCAACAATCGGAAGGGATTGGCTTTGCGACGATGATATTCACGGTACCGTTGCTGTAGTTCCCGAGCCATCACACCCGTATCGACGTACGTTTGGTGTACATTTTCTTCCAGATACTGAAACGAGGCGGAGAAAAATCGCAAAGAAAATCAATAATCATCACCGGCAGGCATTAAACACACAACACCGTACGGTGTATATCCTCTCGGCTTCTCTGCGCATACCGCAACATAACCTCCTGTGGACAAACAAATCCTGTCAGGATGCTACTCACTTGTTTCACGCGCGGTATGATCATGGGATCATACGGAAAAGGAGACGCTTTCCGATGCATCTTGGTAAAATGCTTACGGTCTCTGTGTTTCAGTCCTATGGTTCGTAATTTTCGGCAGATGCTTTAATTTTCCCTCCACTCTCAACCAGTGCAGAACTCTTTTGATTTCATACAAACGACACCATGTTGGTTACAATATTGACAGCTCAAGTTGCACTGTCTAATTGGTGTTGCAGATTATGTTTACCGGTCAATCTGCAATAATACATTGTAAATTGAAGAGAAATAAAAATTTTGAATTATTGATGGATTTTGAATAAAACATTGTATTCTTGGATCAATTTACAATATAAATTCAATCACAAAGAGGTCAAAATGTGAGAAAATGTTTGAATTGGAAAAGTGAACCCGTAAAACACTTGCTATAAACGCTGCCGTTTGATTTGTTTGGGAGCGTTCAGAGCCCTACAACAGTCCCGCACGCTGTCAATTCGGGAATGTGTTTGTGTGTTTATTTTTTCCTTTCCACAAACATCCAATTTATCAATAGCTTTGGTGCATCGATATCTCTAGAAGCATAAATCCGAAAGCATAAGATCGGATCCCGGGGTGAGCGCATACATCGTACCCACCGGCAAACACACAGCACTGCAATAACATGATTCAACTGTTGGACCGCGTGCTGAGCTTCATAAACTACTGGTGGTTTCGGTACTTGATGATAACGGAGCTGTACATGGTGGAAAGCTGGGAACGAGTCACGATACGTGAGTATGGTTGCAACGATACCACCAATTAGGTCATCAACGACAATCAAACATTTCGATTGCTATCTCTCATCCGTAGATGTTTTTCTGTTCGCAATATTCCTCGTTCAATGGTATTTCAACTGCAAGGTAGTTCTTCCCTTTACCGGGAGCCTACTTGGCATTCAACCGGTGGGTCAGCCGACAGGTTCGTTACCACTCTCTTGAAGCAGCAGCAGCATGTGAGCTGTTGCGACACCGCTGCACGCAGGTTGCCCATCCCAAGCTCGTCGGTCTATGAATGGAGTTTTAATAAGAAGTATTTTACGGACAAACAGCAGTTAAATCTCATCGACTTTATCCTACTGTACAAGGATCTGATGTTTTATATTGATTTTGTTGCTCTTAAGTGAAAGTTCGATTTGTGTTTTTACACTAGTGTTTATGCATGTACCAGGGCAAGTAAGTGAAAGGAAATATAAAACAACATGGTATAAAACAAATCGGTAGTTATTAGTTGTACCACACACTCTATCGCTAATCAATAGGCAATGAACAAAAAGCCGTACTGTTATCGAAATCCAGACGTTGCTTCTGATACATGGGAATTTTGGTCACGGGCATCCTGCTCTGTCCGGCATGTGCCAGATGGTGGGAAAACTGATAACACGATAACGACCCGATGTTCACGTCACCAAAGATTGTTACATCCCCCCCAGCAGTACCGTTCATTCGGGAATCACATTCCCTTATCGGAGATGGTTCACGTACGGAATACTCATAGGGGATTACTTAAACCATTCACTAGATAACGAATGCCGGCCAATAAGCTTATTCTATTGATCAAGTATTTTGATTGATGATTTTTTCTCGTAACCTGGTTTCTTTACGACCGGAAAAATCAGAGATTGAATTATTCCAGTGTAGCTAAGAAAAAGATAACAATCAGAGTCGACGATAAATAAACTGATTGGGCTAGACGTGTTGATTGAAATGTATTTATAATGAACGCTAATTTTAGGCTGTACAGTGCTCCGAATGGCTCACAGTCGCTTTGGAACGTTTTTTTAAATTGTTACATTATTTTGGTTCCATAATCCAACATACTTCTTCTTCTAACGACCTCTTTGGTCATGCCGGTCATCGAAATGGCTTTCTAGACTGCCGATACCACGTAGTTGGATAGTCAGACTTCACTACGGGGGGACGGTCCGGATGGGATTTAAACCCCGGTCCTGCCGTTTAAAGACCGGCGCCGCTGTCGCCTACATTACCAGGCCGCCCCTACATACCTATATATTTATTACATTCCTTCAACATACCTAATTATTTATTTAAAAAATACCTCTTTGAGTTCAACATTTAATTTGTCCGGTGCAACATGAATATGCCATATTGTGGTAGCTTTGAATCAGTAAAACACTACAATAGTCCAATTACTTGATGTGAAACCTTACAACAGTGGCGCTCACAATTTTGACAGCAAAGCTGTTTTGTTTTTAATTTGGGATATTGATATTCATACGTAAATAATAAACTCGCCTGCTGTTTCGAAGAGCGCAGATCTCGAAAAGCTGAACTTCTAATTAAAGTATCCAGTGCCGTAAGAAACTACTGTAGCATTAGTTGTCACCATAACACAAACATTCGTCTTCGGGATGGATTCATCGGCTGACGAGCCTGCTTCTTCTGGTAGTGCGTGTATAAACTTCCTGGACCTTCCCGACTGCATGATAGAGCATGTGCTGGAATATTTAACATACGACGAGATAGCCAAGAAACGCATCGTAAGTCTCATACACCGCACAAAGCACCGGAGCACTGGAGCCAACGCGACACCATTCTATTTCCAAGGACAAATGCGTCACAGCACTAATCGTATCGTTCGTTCCCCTTTCGATGTAGGTTTGCCGAAAAATCGATCGCATCTGCCAATCGCTACTTAATCGAGGTTTCATCAAGATGATCAGAAAGCACAACACGAATCTGAAAGCGATCAAATCCCAGCTGCCACGCCGCGAATCGGAGCGACGGAACCATCCCCTTTCAAAGCATTCTGACATTCTCACGTGCATCGAAACACGTATCTCCATGCTGTCCATGACGTACTCGAAGTTTATCGAGAAGGAGCTGTGCTGCTTCATACCGGGCAAAGTGATCGACGAAGTGCTAAACATTCTCGGTCTAATCGAGAACACATCGCGGCCACTCCGTGCGCATGAAGTGTTGCAGGAGCTACGCGACATATCCTCCATGGCGATCGAACACTTTGACGAAAACATTGCGCACCGGTTGAAGAAAATCATTGGCGTACAGCATCATCCGAAGCTCGGTAGCCACCACAGCTTACCATTTCCAGCGGCCAGTTTCATACAGCACGAAGTCATGTTGCCATGCGATGTAAATGGGGAAAAGTTTATCATACCAACACTTACGCCCATCTCGCAACAAACGGCGAAGGTGATACCGCCAGCTTCCTCCTCATCCTCATCATCATCCGCTGTGTCTGGGTCGCTTGGCGGGCTGTACTGCCAAAGCTCGTACAGTGCGAGTTGCGAAAATAATGCATCGATCGCCAGAATCAATCACAAGACGCGCAAAATGCGGTACGACATTAATCGGATCGATCATACGATCTCTTCGTTTAAGGCCGAAATGCGCAGCATGCGCCTTATGCTGGTACGGTGCGGTGCCGAGATAAAGGAACTGCGTCGCCGTTTGGAAGAATCGGAAACGAAAAATCTTGAACTGCTGGCCAACATCAATCAGCTCGGGTTCGGAGCACCTTCGGTCGGGGCGGAACCGTCGGACGCAACGAGTACGGCAACGATCAAGCAATGTAGCATTAAGCCGCGCACGTGCACCAGCATGCTGAAACGGCTGTACACGGACACAGAATCTCAATCATCCAGTTCGGCTGTTGAGATCCTTGTGCCAACGGCTTCGGAAAAAGCCGAAGCGGACAAGGAAGATAGCCAGGAGAAGGACGCGGTGGAAAGTCACTGCACTGCAAAGAGGGTTAAGCTTAGCGACTAAGGGCAGGTCGTTTCGGTGGTCCACGACCACGGCGGTTCCCATTTCATCTCGCATTCATCCACTAACAACTGAACTCTGGTCTATGTTTCTGTCGTAACATTTGTAATTTCAAAAGCAATTCAAAACCCTGAGACAAACGATTCCACGTATCCTACTATCCTGCGTCTCTTTTGCTGCGTAATGCATGCCGGGAGTGTGGCAACATGTATACTAACAATAGCTGGTAAGGAACCACCCTACACTACACTACATATACCTCGTAAAGAAAGCCCGCACAACGTTGCTTGACGTTGGCATTACGAATACGATACGATTGTGTAGGAATAGTATTTAAAAGCTTTTTTTACAGTAGAGTCTTTCGTCGTAGTTTAGAATAAAACCCATGTATTACCTATGTACGAATTAAAAAAAAAATCCAACACACTGATTGCTTTGCGTATCCGTTTATTTGGGTGTACATACGACGTCTTCATGGCTGCAGGATGTGAGTGCTGTTATTGGAGAAAATAAAATGTAAAAATATGAAGCAAATCTACGATCTTTAAAGTCACTTTTCGAAATCCAATTTCTTACCTTGATCATTCTTTTCTTGGACTGTCCTAGTTAGCAGTGAATTGTCAGGACTTTAAATAAACGTTCTCTCTGTATCGATTCTAACGATGGGATTGCAATGTCTGTTTTATCAGATATTCATAGCGTTATCTGAGAGATCCAACGCTCCGTCTTCCCATCTTCCCGTACACTGGACAACGCCGCAGAAGCTTGAAGATACAAAAGGTAAGAAGAATAGGTCTTGCATTTTGACTATCGGAACAGCATTCTTGTCTGCGATGATTCGAACGTGTTTTAGTCCATTCTGTTTCATACTTGTGTAGCATTATTTTATGGTGCTCTAGCCGCTCGATCAGCTCTTCAACCCTTAAGACCTTCATGGGAAATACCGAATCCATCCATATCCAACGAGTCCTATCCCACTTTCTGATAGGACCCATTTCTACATCCTCAAAAAATCCAATCCTCGCCAACTTCCATGCCTTAACATCAGTATAAATCATTTTTTTGTATACAGTAGAGAGTCTCAGAGACTGAAAGTATCTAAAAATAAATAAAAAACACCCCTTTAAACCGATGGTCACGAAAGATTTTATATTGTCAGAGATTTTATATGGGCAGAGATGGCGAATGCAAGTGACTTCGCAAGTCTAGTAAGCCATTTCGATGGCCGGCGCGACCTTAAAAGGTCGTTAAGCCATAGAAGAAGAACATCAGTAAATTGTTAAGGCACTTCAAAGGTCAATATGAATTTGAACTTTATATGACCTATTTTAAGTCTTGCAAAGATAGCGGGGACAGGCATAAAGTACTGTTTATCTACAAATGGTATGTTGCAATCGTTTCGATATTGTGCCTATTTATATAAAGAGACAAATGAATTGGTTATCGTTACAGTGAACGAAGGTGCATCATAGTCTGAAGTGCTAAAACACAATGAAATCGATAATCGCTGCAGTGATTATTTTGTCAGGGAATGTCCTTATCGTTAGTGCATTCCACGCAAATTCTTTTGACGGTAAGGCTTTAAACTTATGTTGAGTGAATTTATGTTGGATTCAGTAATTAAACATTTATCTTTAAAGTGATCAGAGGATGCAAACAACATGTCAATGTAAAGAACTACAATGACCCACTTGATTACTTTCCAACGTCGAGTCTTCTACACATTGGCTATACAAACCACTCCAGGATCTTTAAAATCGGTATACAAGGACGTAATAATGGAATTATCCGATTCGGCGAAATATTGTCTCCATACAATAAGAATGTGATCGAGATAGGTAAGATTTACATTATTTTTTATTACCAATCTGTTATCCATCCGATATATCCATCCAACGGTTTATATTTCATACAGTTATTGGAGCAAATGGGAACACGAAGAGTATTGCCCGACGCCAGCAACGAACGGCAGCAAATAAATTTACCAACTTCGCACTGGCTGATATTTACACTCCGGACTTGCTGTCTTACAATCATCCCACAATGTTTAGGATAGAGATCTTTTTGGAAGGAACGATTCAAGTGAGCATCGATGGACAAGATCATCCGTTCCTATCGTTTAAGGATAGTACAAACATTCCTTTCAATTACATGGCATTTACCAAAGGGGTAGCCAATGATTTAGTGATCTTTTTTTACGATTGTCCTCTAGAGAGAAGCAATGTAGTGTGTTAGGATAAGAAAGAAAATCCCTTGGAATAAATTAATTTTAAACTACTAAGGATAAGGCAACAGCTGAATATATAGAATAACTTAGGTAGAGTTCTCATTTTAGTTAGTATTAGCAAAAAAGTGGAAACGTTTTCAACTTTAGTTAGTAATCATATCTGCTCAATAAATCAATAAATCAATAAATAAATTGTAAACTAGGTAGTTTGTCCGTGAAAACTACCTCGAACTGTGTGATAACTAATAATCTCTCTTCTTGGCTTAAAAACCTTGGAGTTTACACCGTCCATCGAATGGTTTACGAAGCTTGCTGACACTTCTTAGTTCGATAGTTCCCCCGACTACGGGGGAACGACCCGGATGAGGTTCGAACATTGGTCCTGCCTTGTTAAAGTCGTCCTGCCAATTTCGCCACTACCATCAGGCCGAATAATGATATTAGCAATGAATGTTCTATGATTCTATTAATAAATAGTCCTGGGAGAAAACACTCCCTACGTTCCGACCCGGATTCAGCTAGCGATCGATCTTCCGAATCCGAGACGAGTCCCGAGTACATCTTACTTGTTACAGAGGAAAGAGGGAGAGGGTTTTAAGGGGGGGGGGGGGGGGGGGTTGGTTGTTGAAGTTCTCGAGTATTCGATATCCATTATAGTACGGTTATGTAATAAAAATACGAGGTTTGCGATGAACTGTTTGCCTCACGGGCTATACAATTGTAAACTTAATCAAATTTTAAAACTAAAAACTATGGTAAACTGAAGGAGCCAGTGGAGCCAGTGTTGCGATAAAATCAATCCGGAACTTTCATATCTCCCTTATCGGAATCCTGAACTTCTTCATAATCTCGTAATTCGCGACCCGGAACTCGAACCGGGTTGTATCGAGTTGTCTGTAAAATACGCATGACATGACATGAGCAGCTAAAGCGGAAACGGAATATTACCTCGTTCTAGTTACATGTTGTCCAATGTGAAAGCACCACTACCGTTGTTCCGGCAAGTCCTAAGACAATAAGGCAATCATGATTGATTAAAGAGCATTGACAGGAAACAATCGTTCTGTAAAAACAACCTTGCTGTGGTTTGTGAACTCCATATCTCAGAAAATCTTGGAAGCACCGGGGATTTTGCGGTAAAAATCACATTTCGAATCGTTCAACTTACCTATCGGTTTATATCGTGATCTTATGTTACGGAAAACAAAGAAAATTATCAATAAATCAAATGATCAACCACAGTCAACTGTGTAACATACCAGTGTAAACGATAAAATGGTTCTTTGACGATTTTATCTTAACTCAAATGTAACTGATATCGCTAAAAACATACAGAAACAGAAGATAACAAAGATGTACTTCACCGTTTTGCTTACAGTGCTTACAGTCTCTGGAACTGTTCTATCCCTATAAAACCCGCGGGACAGATGAATACATCAGTTAGTTTCAAAATTGCAAGCTGGGACACTGGTTTCAAAATGAAGTCATTTCAAATTGTGGTAGTGGTTGCTTGTGCTTATATGCTTCAGGCTGAAGCGAACTCATTCGATCGTAAGAGACGCTGAGATTGGGAAGATTTTAAGGGTTCATAATCACTTGTTGTCCTTTGTTTCAGAAATAAGAGGCTGTAAGCAGTACAACACTATGACAGACTATAATGGTGCTGTTCCATACTTTCCAACGGCCGATTTGCAGCATGTCGGTCATACAGGTCAATCTAAGCTCTTTAAATTTGCTATCCTTGGACCTAAGGATGGACACATCCGGTTTGGAAAGTCCTTATATCCCTACAATAATGATGTAATTGAGATTGGTAAGCTAGACTATATACATTTCTGTAGCATTGCGATCAGGACGGATATAGTGGAGCCCATTTTTCATCGTTTCATATCACTCTAGTACTAGGAGGATGGTCCAACACCAGGAGTGCTGGACGACGACAGCACCGGACGTCAAATAAGCACAGCAACCACGTGCTTGCCGAAGCGCAAACCCCAAATCTAATGTCTCCGTTCCGTCCTGTTATGTTTCTGCTGGAAGTGTTCAATGATGGTGGAGTGAAAGTGCGTCTCCATGGACAAACAATACCTTTCTTAGCGTTCACCGACACCACCCGCATACCAGTGAACTACATGGCGTTTGCTAAGTGGGAACAGGATTTGATTTTCTTCTACGATTGTCCTATGTAAGATGCTGGTAGATCATTGATCCCGACAATAAAAAAAACACTTCCTCGTTAAGATGATTCAACTCCGCAAACCTTATCGTAAATTGATTGTTCAAATAATGCTTGATAAAGTGATGAGAAACTACCTAGACGTCATAATTATCAAAGGGTTCCCTGGCAAACATATTTCGAACTACTTGATGTTTGATATCTCCAATTGTGTGGTTTCCCTTCTGTACCAGTAGCCTTATCACAGGTAAATTTGCTATTCTAACAAGCAAACTATCACAACTAGTATATTAGAACAACTATAACAGGTGGATAGGTTCACAAATAGTCGTAAAAGGAGTGTTTGTTCTGTTATTCTATTATCATCACTCATGCTCCAAACGTAAAATGCATAAGATGTGTTTCTTATCAGCGTACAATTGTTGGCAGTGAGTGGTATTTAAGTCTCGCTATTTATATCCCGGCACTGCATGCCCTTCATAGCAGTTAGTAGTGGGTCACCGAAGATCAAACACCGGAATCGAAATGAAATTGTTGTCGACCGTGTTAATAGTGATTCTCGTTAAAGTGCTTGATGTTGCGGCGCTGCACAGAAATCCATTTGATGGTAAACTTCGAAACGCAACAAAAGTGATGGCCTGTACAAAAAAACTTCATTAATTCCTTAGTGATCAGAGGCTGTAAGCAATATGACCGGGTAGCATCGTACGACGAAGCGCTTGTTTACTTTCCGGTGGCTAGTCTACTCCATGCTGGTGTAAGTGAAAAGTCGCAGTCCTTTAAGATCGCTATTTTAGGTCCGGACAATGGAATTGTTCGATTCGGGGAATCCTTGTTTCCGTATGATAAGGACGTGATAGAGATTGGTAAGTGCTTCTAGTGCTTCGATAGTGAGTTGAAAAAAAAAACTGATAATCTTTTCCCAGTGCTCGGTGGTTGGGAAAATACAAAAAGTGTGGCACGAAAGCAGCATCGTACAGCATCGAATGAAACAACCAACATCCAGCTGGCTGAAGCTCACACACCGAATTTGATGTCTCCTTATCGGCCTGTGATGTTTGTGCTGGAAGTGTTCCGCAACGGTACGGTTGAAGTGAGAATCGATGGACAAGATCATCCTTTCCTGTCGTTCTATGCTGGTTATCGTACTCAAGTGAATTACATGGCGTTTACCAAGTGGCGCAATGAGTTGGTTTACTTCTACGATTGTCCACTGGATAATCCGAACGCTGGGTATGGAACCGTGCTTTTAAATTGTACTCTTGTCTTATAATAAACTTTACATTTTTTACTTCAATTGCTTTATTTGTATATTTTAAATTTGGCTACCAGCAGTTTTTTTTTATTGAACATTACATTACGTACCTTGCAGTGCCGGATCAAGATCTTATCCTCAGGCAATAGGCGGTATAGATGCTGAGGCCCATATCATATTCAAATCAAAAGTACTGACCGAAAGGATCCTAACACATATAAGGCCCTCATCTCCACGGGGCTCCGATACTAGCCCCTTATTACGAAGGCTTATTACTAGACCCCTTACACCCAGTAGCTGCCGAGGCCCTAGGCGACCGCCTACTTCGCCCATCGTTAGATTCGCTACTGCTACCTTACAAACGCCTTTCGATCGTCTAATAACTTAATTTTACGATGAATACAATACTCTTCCGGGTCGATGCTTGCAAAAGTAAGTTAGACGATCACTTGATTTTCATTATGATTTTGGTTGTAGTAGTTTGGTACGGGATTTTCATGCATAAGAAGCCGGTTTTGTGTAAAGCACGGAATTGAAGATCAGTCTCACTGAGCGGTAAGATAGTGCTCTTATAGCAATGCTCGCGTTCACATTGTTTACGCTGACGCTGACGATCGTCCAGTCGATCAGTCCCAGCACAGCCAACACCGTGCATAGCAATTCGTTCGACGGTAAGTAAGTTAGATTTCAAGATGAGTGTTATCTATGCGTTATCTACTCTGTGCTGTCTCGATACGCCTGGTAGTATGCAATTATTTTTTTTCAAGGGACATTAATGTTGAAGAAGAGTTACTAAATCTCAGATGGTGACTAGAGTGAAAGAATCTAAATCATCACAGCCATTGTGGTCGCTGTATTAGAAGTCCCTGCGACACATTTTGCCATATGCGATGGGGCCGTCGAATACACCGAAGTCACATTTAATCGGTAATTTTGCTTTGCAGCAATTAAAGGATGTCTACAGTTTGATGAGGTACCCGGATATAACGATACGCCGGTATACTTTGCCACCAATACCTTCCGAAACGTGGGCCGTACGAGCAACTCGCGCTACTTCCGGATCGGCATAGTCGGTGCTAACGATGGTCACATCCGGTTCGGCCGATCAGCGTTCCCGTTCGATGAGTCCGTCGTCGAGCTTGTGCTCAGTGGCTGGGGCAATACACAGTCCGTCGCCCGGAGACAGATACGTCGCCGTGATCAGTCGTTCCAGAATGTGCTGCTGAAGGAGGCTTCCACACCGCGTTTGTTGCACCGTTCGAGACCGCTGGTGTTCCGGATGGAAGTGTTCGACAATGGGCGGGTGCAACTGACGAAGGATGGCGAACGGCGACCGTTTTTCGAGTATAGCGATAGCCAGAATGCGATTCCACCGGACTATATGGCGTTCGTAAAGTGGGATGTAAATCTGATTTACTTCTACGACTGCCCGCTGAATGATGATGGAGCTGGTGCAGTTGGAGAAGAATCCGTGCTGTTGCGATGCAGCCTTGCATAAGGTTACTGATCGATACTGGAGGGTGAGAAGTAGCTTGTTTCTTAAGCGACATAAAAGGTGTTTGTAAGGGCAATAAATTGTTAAGTCAATATTTGAAAATTTGGATTGTCTTCTGACTTGTATTACAATTTTGAGGACTCACGGGGGATTGAACTTCTGCCGAAGGTTGGGTCTTCTATCGCTCGACAATCTGGGTACCTCGTGTGTTGGTGTACGTGTCGGGGAATAACTGCGATCATCAAACAGGCTCACCCTTGGGTTTGTTTGGCATCACCAGTAAACCGGATTATTTTACGTTAGTGTTTGTTTACGTCGCTGATGCGCGGACCGGTTACGATGAGTAGATCAGCTGTTTGGCCGCGACGCCGGACACACTTACCAACGCGCATCGTTCGAAGTGGCACGCACTTGGGATTCCTGCAGCATCAACTAATCAAACCCGGTGATCTTCAGTGAACCTCCGAATGTGGCGTTAAGTTTCTTCCTAAGTGTTAGTTGAACGTTTACTGCCAACATGGCCGGTCTTTGGGGTATCGGTCGTTTGGCGTTGTTTGCATTCGCTTTCGCGGTGCTCAAGTCTTCCGCCCAACGATGTGGACAGGTGCAAGTTTTAAAGCAAGGACTTATCTTTGGCGGTTCGGCATCCACACCGGGCATGTGGCCCTGGCACGTAGCACTGTTTCATCGGGAATCCGTCACCAGAACGTCGTACAAATGTGGTGGCACGATCATCAACCGTGAAACCGTTCTTACAGGTATGACGTCATCGCGATCATCCACTGCCCTCACCACTAACGCATGATTCGTTCTACGGTTCTAGCGTTTCACTGCGTGGTGGATAATCAACGACCGATTGCGGCGGGACGTCTGGTAGCGCGGGCTGGATTGTTTGATCTAGATGTTGGTGGCAATGCCGTTCAAGAAAATCGTGTCTTTGAGATTATCTCACCACCGGGAGCAAGTGCGCGTACGTTCAATGACGACATCGCAATACTTAAAATGCACACACAGTTCACGTACGATGATTACGTACAGCCCGTGTGTATACGATCGATACCGCAGGACATTGGCCAGCTGGTGGGTGCGTTCGGGACGGTGGTTGGCTGGGGTTGGACGGAGCAAAACTCTACCTCAGCCACCTTACGGCAGGCCAACATACCGATAGTGAGTGCGGACGATTGTTTGGCAACCGATCGGAACCTTTTCAGCCAGGTACTGACGACGAAGGTGTATTGTGCCGGAAGCCGGAACGGCACATCGAGCTGCAACGGTGACAGCGGTGGTGGAATGTTCTTCCGTATGGGTGGTTACTGGTTCCAGCGAGGGATAACGTCGTTTTCCTCGGTGGATGAGAACTTGAGCGGGATTTGCAACTCGCACGGTTATGTTGGGTACACCGATGTAGCGAAGTATCTGGATTGGATGCGCGATCAGGGCATAAGTTTTGAGGATCCGTTGCGGCACACTGTACCAACGAAGAAACCCGTTCAAAGTGATGGCAGTACGACGCTTTTGCGGCTATCAGTTGACCCTAAGACGAAGAAGTTCTTGCAGCAGCATAAGGGTAATGTGTTGCTGCGGGTTCAGCTGAACGGTAGGCGGGTGGAGAGCTTGTTTCAGTAAGAGTAAGGGAATCGGCAGAGTACGGGCAGAAGTGTCGTAACCTTGAGGGTGTGTGAGGCACATAGTCTAAAATACATCGGAACTGGTTTAGCAGGTTTTGTGTTTTCTGTCTGTCCATCCAGTTCATCCAGCTTGAAGCTTACGGTTGTTCTCACTACCAAACATCCAAACCGGCACCAGTTCATTTTCAGCTCGTGACCGCTTTAGAAGTTATAAAGACGCGAAATGATATCAATCCGATTGCTTGCATCTGTTTTTCTACTAATGCGGGCAACGGTTATATTTGGCTCTACCCAATTCCGTAACCCATTCGAAGGTAAGCTTCTACGCAATTTTAAAGACATTGCTATATTTACTTTTATGAAGAAATTCTTGTTGCTTTCAGCGGTACAGGGATGTCTACAATATGATACGGTGCCTGGCTACAACGACACATTGGAGTATTTTGCGACGGACAACTTCAAACACGTTGGCCGCACACACAACTCCAAGTATATTCGCGTAGGTATGGTGGGACCGACCGATGGCATCATACGCTTCGGAAAGTCTCGTTTTCCCTACGGAGATAGCGTGTCCGAAATTTGTAAGTTGTACAAGAAGTGATCCTAAGACGAATTTCAAGTTAATTTCCTACATATGTTTCCCGGCAGGTCTTTCCGGATGGTCGAATCAAAAGACGGAAGTAAATCGTCACACGCGTACCAGCGACAGTGAGTACGTCAACACACCCTTAAAGATCCAGCGAACACCAAACGTACTGTCTAAAACGCGTCCGATGATGTTCCGGCTGGAGGTGTTTGATAATGGAAATGTGCAGCTTACGAAGGATGGCGAGAAGAGACCCTTTTTGGAGTTTAACGATAACCATAGCAAGTTGGATTTGGACTATATAGCGTTTACAAAGTGGAATCATGACCTTTTCTATTACTATGACTGTCCCTTAAACATTGATTCGCCTGATATTGACGATACGGTGTTGCTTAGGTGTAATTTGGCTTAATGTACGACTCATCGTAAAAAACTAAAAATTACATTGTAATAAATTCTATCACTCACTGTACTGTGAATTCGTAAACCATTGAATCCTTCCGGTAGATTCCGATAAGTTGAGCTTATAGAGGATCGCTGTGAAAATAGTCCACCGAATTTCGCATTCCTTGATACTTTCCAGGTCGAAGTTAGAGTGCTTTGCTCTTGCATTAATCCTCGGTAAGATGTAACGGTTTCGACACCATGTTACATAGTGAAGCTTTGGTCGATGGAAGATTTTTCTTCAAAACAACCAGTTGGGTAGCTTTTGACAAAGTTTTACCAAAATCTGCAGTACTGATAACGCATTGATTCACTGCTCAACTCTCACAAACATTTCAGCCCACCTCGAATGACCCCAAAAGTAACATTATATTTAAATCCTTGAAGTAAACTGCAGCATGTGGTAATGTAATAAAACGCCACCAGCCACCGTGCAGAAAGTCCGAGTTTCTTTTCCTTTAGTTCCCTTTTTTTGCACGTGAGTTGAACGGTAAAGTGTTTCCAATTGACAAAACAGCCACCGCACAGGGTTCGTATTGTTTGAATCGTTTAATTGTTTCTTAATATGTTGTGTCTTGCTTGCTGCCCTCTTTACACCGTAACACGGACGCATAACGTCTTTAGTATTTGGTTGCAAAAACGAAAAGAAAAGGGAGACAATTGAGTCTAAAATCAGACGCTTGTGAGGTTTCCCTTGAGCCACGTTCGAATGGCAAGCGAATAATGTCTGTGACGCCAAACCTTTGCCAGTACACGGGGGACATTTTGTTGACCGCATCCACCCATCCATCAATTGGTTCCATTGAAGGTTGAAAGCTAAAAGCAAAACAGAAGAAAAGCCTTCCAAGGTGCTGAATGGATAGTGGTAGCACCACACAGTAGTACAACCTAAGAACTCGGTTCTTAGGTTCTTTTAGGTCCACGTCTTTCTCCCTTTTGCTCGTTTGGGTTTCGTCATTCCCGGCGACGATGTACACGGATGTACACCACCGAGTGTAACGAAGAAGTGGCGAATGGATAATTTGGGACGCCCGACGATACACACCTGGGTAAAACAAAACCCCCAGCCCAACGCATCGGTTCGCTGAAGCCGGGATATAGCGGGTGTGACGTTCTGGATGTGGGGAGTCGAGCATATTTATGCTTTTGTGTGTGCGGGCCTGCGGTCATCGGTGCTGGCGGTGATTTGCTCGGACGCCTTCTCAGTCGTTCGCTGGTACATTGCGATGACGGAGTGATATTGCGTGTGGACAGACAGACGGTTAGAATAGTGGCTTACGAGCGAGAATTGAACGAGCTTCGGACAGCTACTATCTGAAACTCGAGAAACGGTCCGTTCGTTGTGATTGTGGATGAACTGTAAACAGATCGTTTAAAAGCCCATCAGCGGTGATCGTGATGGCCGGCTTTGTGGATCATTTCTTGATCCTTCTGCACACCTGTCACCTCCATTGCAGTACAGCAATCGACTGGATGACCGGGTATGGTCGGAAATTCGTCGAGCAGATCGATCAATGTTGGCAACACGTACTCCAACGGGTAAGTACACCTGTACCGGGATTAGGTTCTAACCAAACTGAACAGTAGCCGATAGTGGTACTTCGATTACGAAAGGCAGCATCTCATTACAACGACGCACGAGCGCGTCCATTTTTTGACGAATTGAGCGGCTGGAAATGGAAAGTTTTCACCATTAGAAAGTGAATTTTCAAACTCCAATTGCAAAATAAGCCGTCAGTCGAGGGGTTCGAACACGTCGCTACCATCCATTTTCCATATGTGCTTGTTGCGTGTCCAACTGGCGCGAGCTGTGTTTGGTACAGGAGGGGAAAAACGCAGCCGCCCGTTGATTAATAATATGCGGATAGTCCACCGTCTTGGTAGTTGTTTAGCGTGTGAGGAGGTTTTGCTTCCACCCCAGCTGTCTGCATCGTATCGTGCGCCCGATGGGAGGGAAAATAATGAATTAATAAGGCAATTGATTAACACATTAATAAACCCCTCGAGCAAGCGAGCTGTTTGAAAGGAGGATCTGGTGATTTAAAACTTTCTTCCCAATCGCCAATAATGAACGAATTGTGCTTTGTTTCGGTGGGTACGGATAGAACTGCTGGTTGGGTATAATTAAGCATTACCGAATGTCGACTCTTCTAGCTTAGGAAGCAAGAACTTCAGTTAAAGCAACAGAAATTCCCTTTCGTAGAGAGCATCCTCGGCGATTTTCTCCAATTCCTTAAAAAAGTGAATGTTTGACGAACTCGTTCGCCCACCGAATTAAGCGTTATGAATTTCCCGTTGGCCTACTTAGAGGGGCACTGTTGGCAAATGGTCCATTGGCGGGTTTTTGTTTAAAAGCGCACAATAATTAGTGATTGAGTTCGCGAGTTCAGCTCACGAGCTCACGTGCGCCGAAGGCTTTCCAAATTGTACCTCCACCGTATTTAATGAAGATGCAGTTTGGCGAATTCTTGGAAACGTAACGTATTTAACGCTACAAAATGCTTTCTCGGTTTTATTTTCCAGTGAAAGTATTATTTTTTTCCTAACTTTTGGGAGAAAAAGAGCTTGGTACAAGAAGTACACCAATAAAACGGAGTAAGAATGTAGACAATTGAAGCAGTGGTTTGGAGCAACGAACTTTATAATCAAAATCGACTGCGATTAGCATATTTAGCAGATGCCGAGACCGCGACTCACATAATTGCTGTCCTTCACCGTGACCGCCCGTTGGGGTTATGTCGGGGGAAGTTTTAGCACGACGGTTAAGTGGTTTCCGGTGTGTTTGTGGGTGTGTGTTTTGAAGCGCTATCGTTCTGCTTCGTTCATGGCTAGACGTTTCGTTATTTTAAAATTATAAGCTAGAAACAGTGAAACAGGAGAAATGTATAAATGTAAGTACATTAATCATTATACTGTACAGTAAGTACAGTATAAAAAAAGTACATAAAATCACTCATATTAAGCTAAATAGCTCATATTAAAACAATAACAAAAGAGCCAGGTTTTATAAGAATGCAGAAAATAATGAAATTGATAATGAAGATAATAATAATTAATGGAAAAATTGTGAAAATGCAATCAAACAACAAGATGAAGATAATAAATAATTTTATAATAATAATAATAAAAACAAAAAACCTGAATTAAAAAAGGCTTTTTAAAAAATATTTAGATAACGAAGTAAATTAAAACAAAAAAATGAAATAATTTAACAATTTAAATAAATATGAATAAAAATAAAAGCATAAATCACGTAGAATCGAACCATTTTCCGTGCTCGAAAAAAAGGGATGGATGTTTGTTTTCCCCCCCAAAAGAATAAAACATTTCAGTTGGGATCGTTTTCCTCCCTAATGTCAATCATCAATGCCGCTTGTGGTCAAACGTCGATTATTCTCCCGTTTTACCCACCCATCCGGTACCCTGATATGCACCGAAAAAGCAACATTGTTCCCAGTTCAAAGCAACCGGTAGCGGTCCACTGTATATATTGTGCGGCACCGACGCATCCGACCATCCGATCAAAACAAAAACTCCCGAATGGCGAAAAAATCCGGCCCGTGGCTACCCGCCTACCCTCCAAAGCCCAAACAAAACCTTTTGGATTCATGCTTTGCGTTGGGGGCATTTCTGTTGTTCGGCTGCTCGTTCGTTTGTTGAAAAATCATCGCGAACCAACGGGCAAGCGGGAAAGAAAAACAACACGAATAAAATGGGTGGCGCCGACCGACCACCCGATGCCTTTACCGTCGCGCTCACATACACGCTGACGGGCCGATTCAGTTAGCGGTTTGATGTACGGCACGGATGACCACCACGGTACGGCTTCTCGTGCACGCGGCGCAACAACAACATTCCCGGGGCTTAAAGGCCACCCCCCCGATCGATCGTACGTGCTCGATGTGAAGAAAAGTGTCGCTCAGTGCGTGCAGAAGAACAAACGAAAAGCCTCAACACACGCAAACAACCGATCAATACTGCAAGCAGCCGAGATAGTAGTGAGTAGTGTTCGGTGCTGATGAGACAGGTGGCGCCTTAGAACGAATCGGATCGAAAGTGTTTATTGGTCGTGTTTGTGTGTGCGCGCACGAGGTACGATCGAACATCTCATGCAGTGACCCCAATATTCGGTGATCGACCGATCCGTGCATTGTTTTGCCAAACTTTGGCTAGTGCGAGTGCTGCCGGGCAAAGAACACAAGTTAGTCTAACTCCGGCTACATCTTCTGATGGAAGGCTTAGGGACTGGAGGTTTACGATTACGGCAAAAAAGCGTGTGCGTGCGTTGGAACGTGCAAGGCTACGCCAGTTTGCTGCGGACCCCGGTTTTAGATGCGCGGATCCTGTGGGCACAAATCAATTAGTCGCTGGAAGGTGAAGACCGTGACGCGCGTCGTGTACTTTGCTGGAGGTGTCGGATGAGTTTTCACGGTTCGCGGAATCCAGCGAGGCGTGCGTGTGTGTGTGTGCGAGGTTTTTTTTGCTCTTTGGCCAGTAGTAGCGGGGATGATGTCATATGACTCGGTACCGTGCACGGAACAGACACACGCGTTGGAACGCACTTGGGGGATTTTACTAATCCAACCTATTAGTCTCTTCGTGTGACAACGACCGGCGCACGACCGGAGCTAATCTTCTCTCTGCAGGAAAGCTGCAGTGCTCAAGGTTGGTGGGGATCTCTTTGGGGTTTCCTTCCATTTTCTATTCCCTTGAGAAGGCTAGGTTTTCTTTTTTTCTTTTGCTTCTTGATACCTTTCCCCCCCCATTTGCACAACAGTGTGACGGTGCGGCGTGCGTTACGTGCTCACTAATGAATTGACATCGTACCGGTGATGGTGTGACGCCTGTTGGGATGTTCTACCGCGAGTGAAACTTCGATCAAAGTTCGGATGATCACCCTTTTTCGAACACCGGATGTGATTGGGAAATCGGGTAAGCGTGTGAATGCGGTAGCTTTTGTCAATCAAAACGTGTGTACTTCATGACTCCATGACTTCAAGTGCTGGTACAAGACGAGAGCTAGAGAGAGAGAGGAAAAAACGTACCCGCGCACGTGTTTGCACTGGAAAATGGTTGCTTTTGGGGACGACGGTGACGACGGATGGGTGCTAAAATTAATCCATCAATCCGGTAATTATGATTGGCCCGCGCAGTGAAAATATAGGTTATGATAAGTGTACACAGCTTGTGAACGGTGGCCGCCAGAGCAAATCGAGTGCCGAACGCGCGCGCGCGAGCACATTAAGCCGTTTGGAAATTCAAACAAGCCAGTGAGCAAGCGAGATAGCCATTCGCTGCTGCCCCAAGTGTATTGATGAGTGTGTCTAATGTGTCTAGAGGTGCGCGTGTGTATGTGAAAAAAGGTTTTTCTGCTGGAAAAGCTGTGGCGCAGTGTGAATAGAAAATAGTGCGAAAAGTTGGAAGGAAAAGCAACAGGCGCGCGCCCGCTCTTGGCCAGTAATTACGGTGTGTTGTGTGGTGGCGTTATTGGGCAAATTATCGGTGAAAGAGAAACGAAGTTTCGGTAGCCCATCGACGCGTCGATCGGGTTTGATAGTGACGAAAGAGGAAGGCACTCGATTAGTGCAGCAATTCAATGTTGTAAAGTCGAAGGGCTTTCCTTAGCACGCGTGTGAAACGAAAAGCATATGCGGGTAGTGCACGGTGTGGGAAATCCTCCAGAGTTCAAGCGAGAAACGAGGTTAAGGAGGTTTATTTGAAAGATGCAACCCTTGCCGGTGACGGGAGTGAAGGTGTGAAGGAAAAAAGGGGGCAAGTAGTGTCGGTAAATATGGCGTACGTTGTTTGGCGCGTGCTGTTGAAGCAGTATTCGAAGGTTCGTCTGGGCATACAGAGGAACCCATCGGTGGAGGAAGAAGTGAGTTTGAGTATTCTGATTTAAGGTTTAGCTTTAAAAAAAGAAATAATTTGATCGTAAGTACCATTTTATAAGCATTCGTTTTGCAAAGGTCCGGTGATGAGGCCACAACGACGCTAGTCTTCACACGGCAGGACTGTGGTTCAAAGCCCATCCGGGACAGTTCCCCTTTAAGTGAGGACTGACTGTCCAACTGCAGGGTATCAGCAAGTTTGGTAAGCCATTAAAGATGGCCGGAACGACCTCAGAAAGGTCGTTAAGTCATATAGACTAACCCAAACGTATAGAGGAATTGGAAGTGCGCTATAAAATCTGATTATAAACATGTCAAAATCAGGGTTCTTCAAAATCTACGAAAAAACCCATACCATAACCATTCTCAAATGATCCCCCCATAATTGAGATGCCGGAAGTCTTTGTCCCACATTCGGCGTCATTCCGTCGCTTAATTGATCTGTGTTCATCTGCTGCTCCGAAAAAGTCATCCCGCCAAGCGTCGTCCAGTAAGCTCTCCTCAGTTAGCTCCCTAAATAGCCAGCAATGACGACAATTATGGCACATATATTTTCTCTTCCTTCAACGATCGCAAACGACGGTTGCGGACAACGGGGCCGATAGTGTGCAATTAATACGGCGGCAGAAGTTTTGCTTCCGAAAACCTCCATAACCTAATATCCAATTTCACGGTCGTGGGCACCCGCCGGGCCTAATGCAGCACGCATGAGAGGACTCCCCAGCGGGTTAGCATCCACTGGTGACGTTCATTTCCGTGGTCGCACACGGCACTGGTAATGTACCCGGGCGAAAGAAGAAAGCAGGACAGTGAGGAAAGATAGAAAATAGCGGAAAAGCTTACGGTTGGCGGTCTTGCCGGTGCGTTTGGGTACATTTCTGCCAGGGCCAGGGAGACGCAATCGCGGTCGCCAGTAAGTAAACCGCGGAAAAAAAAGCATTCCAACACCTCCACCCCATTTTGGGAGCTGGACGCAAATGTGCACTTTCGCGTCCGATCAAGCGAAATAATAAAAAAGTTACTTTGAAAAAATAGGTAACCAATGGACAAGACTTTGAGGGTGTAAAAATAAAGTTTGAAATACTCTTCTCGCAATGGTCTTTTGAAACTTCAGTGCGAAGATCCTCTTCCTGGACGTAGATCATCCATGTTGGGGCGGGTAAAGCGCTCGTTTGATCCCGCTGCTCAGCGTGCCGAGTTTCTGCTATTTGTTTGCTGTCCCCAAAAATGGAACCGAAATCATCTACAGCGTTCAATTTAGGGCCATTTGATGGCTCTCACATCACGTCACGGGCTCTAATGGGACGCGATCGTATAAGGGGATGTGCGCTCGCATTATGATTTCGATTTCGTTGGATGCTGGGAAGGAAATGTTTATCATTTTTGTCATGCTAATGATGCTAGTTAGAAAGTGCGGATGTGAACTTTCGATACCACCCAGGTAGTTGTTCGTTCAATTTAAAGCGCAATAATGTAGCCAAAAATTACGGTACATTCAATTTGTTTGTAATTGATTATTTTTGGATGTATGGAAAGCAACTTGCGATCGGAAACTCTTCTGATATCAATTGCATTTTTATCTCTTTTCCAACGAAAGAGAAAGGAACCTCAAAACTCACTGTAAATAAATTATTGAAAGAGGTTCCAAAAATCAAACACAATCGTTGCCAGTATGTGACATCAATCATGATATTAATAATATTAAAACGACTTTCACCACTCTGGACCTAAAGATTCAAATCATGCAACACCCTGTGTTACCGCAATTGACAACCGTTTGCACCCACTTAAAAAAATCATTTCCTCTTCAATAATAAAGGTGTGACCTCAAAATAGCTCGTCCCGTGTACAATTTCACTAGTTTCCTTTGCTTTTGATTAAATTAGCATATTATAGCATTTTGTTTCCATTACACTGATGAGTGTATGCGGATCGAAAGAGTCCAACGAGCGAGCTAGTAAAAGCAGTCACCTCTGGGGTGGAATGAAAGCATTCAAGAGCATACGGTTGCCCTGTCATGCAATACCGTGAAGGGCAGGGCAATCGTTATGCAATAGTGCACGATAGGTGACGTATGGAAATGCAGCAGGAGGGCGTATCATCAAACGGAAGCGGAACCTGGTGGAAAAGGGATTACAGGTAAATTATTCGATTAGAGTCGCAGCACCATTTCATCACACGTTGGCCTTGGGAGCGGGATTTCAATGCTACACACGATCAATATGTAGATTATCGTGCTTGCGTGCACTACAACCCGATAATGGCGAAAAGCCTTTTTTGCTTCTCTGGTATCGTGGAAATGGAATATAGAATTGTGTGAGAACGAGTACTCCAGTGTGTGAGTTAGTGTGCTGCTCTGTCCCCAACACCCATCGGACAATGACTGACGCATCACTAATGGTGCTGCCCGCCTTGCGCTGCTGATGGACAGGCCAAATAGAACGGAAAGTGCTCCACACCCAAACTGCGATTCCGTCTTGAATTTCACTCAACCGTGGAAGCGAAAAGACCTGCCAACAAAGAGACCTGGTTTGTGCCGTTTTGTTGCCCGCTATTTTGCCCTGAGTGTGCGCCATGCCACTCCTGAGAAGCAGCCGCCACAGTCGACTAGTCCGCCGGTCCGGGGACTTCCTAATTGGACGATGTTTTGTCCGGTGCAATCCTTTCATAGGGGTTGTCTTCTAGCGGGTTGTGAACGATGTGTGTATGAGTGGTGATTTCATATGCTTTCTTTTAGCAATAACTGCAAGTGTGGGGGAGAAAATGGGTTGCCCTGAGGCTTTATTTTACCATTTCACGCAAACCCATCTGTAACGTAATGGTTGTGTTTGGTGTTTTATGTGGAGCAACATTGGCTTTTTGGTATGCTCGGCATCGGTTTGCGTTAAGAATCTAATGGTGAGGAGGTGTTGTTACATTGGATGGGCAAATTTTTCCCTGTACAGAGTACGTTTTTAAATATCTTGTTTGAGAGAATGTTCCAAAAAAGTTCTGTACAAAAAGGATTGCTGGAGATTATAGGCTGAGATAGTTGACATGATTGATAGGATATTTTAATCCTTTCAGCACACCTTTTTAGCAGCAGAGCCCCTACTGTTATGTTGTAGTCTCCGAGGAACAACCATCTATTATTGCCAGACGTACACGCCCTTGACTTCCGGAAGGGAGTAACTCCACATTCTACCTGTTCTTTTGGTGGTACAAGAATTGAATGGAAGAAGCCATTTAAAAGTGGAATGTATTGATCGATGCAACACAACTATGCATGCATAAAATTGGTCCACATAGCTACAGGGTGTTCAATACATTCGAATACACTTTTAAACCGAGCTCAAACAATGAAAACATAAGTTATAATTTTTTGAGAATTTTGTTTTTGAAGCCATGTTTATTTACTAGCTTTTTGGCATATTAGGAGTGAGCACCCTGCCTTTGTACTTTATCACGAGCTTGAGACGCTTCTCAAAAGAATCGACGCGGTACGCATCTATTCCATCGGCATTTCGTCCCAGATATTGGAAATAAGGTTCTTGAATTGACTTGACTTGAATCGACTGTGTTCACTTTATACTCGCTTTGCTTGGCCAGCATGTATGACCATACATAGTAATCAAAGGGATTAAGATCCGGGGAATTGGGTGGCCATGAAATCTTATCCAAAAACTCCGTCCAATTCTCCTGACACCACGCTTGGACGAGATTCGCCGTGTGGTCTTGCGCAGTCTTGTTGGAAAATGTAAGGATGCTTCCCGTGGAGATCCTGAAGTGCCAGAGCCACAACCTTCTCCAGAACCTCGGTTTTGTAGTACGCGGCGTTAATTTTGACGTTTTTCTCAATAACGTCAAAATTATTGCGGCTGTTTCAAAGCGAAGAGTTTCTCATAGGAAAACACGAACACCTGATTTGCGTGCCGCGAAAGTATCAATTTACATCTGTCCAGCCTCGTCTTTTTCAGCTTCTGTTAATCCATGTACCTTACGTTTCTTGTACGGCTTGTACCCTAGGTTCTTCGTCATAATAGTGTGAGTCGTCCCGATTGACAATTTTGGTCAGCAGCAGTCTTCCGGATCGAGCGGGTCATTTTTCGACGGATCCGCTCCCTCACCACTTTGATGACTGCTGGCGTCCTCGCTGGACGCGGCCGCCCGGATCTTGTACGATCCGTGGTCGAGCCTATCTCTCGGTACCAACGGATGGTAATATAAATAAAATTCCGCTTCTCCCCCTAGAGATTTCAACCGCCTGATTATGTCACTGGGCTGCTTATCTCCCACAAACAATTTTATTAAATGATCGCGATACTCTTTCATCGTACTCATGATACTAAAGCTAACAAAAATATTTATACACAGAATACACAGAGTGCACAACTACAAATGGATGAAAAGATGTATTCGAACTTATTGAAAAACCTGTGGATTTGAGTATAATAAAAAAAAAACAAAATTCTTAACAAGACTCTGTGAGCAGTTTTAGCAAATGGGAAGTATTTTTCGCACTGTCTTTCACAAGCCAGTTGTGTTCATTTTCCCTTCTAGCTTCTTTCTATTCAAACGATTACTTAGGTCCATTTTCCCACCCTCATTGTCCACACTTTGCGTCCAGGTTCGCTACCCAGTCGAGTCCATTCTTGCGCTTCTTAGCATAGACAGCCTATCTTCTCGAATCGTCGGACGCGATCGCAAGCGTTAAAAGGAAAAACGAACCCGGATAGTTGCAGAAAAGAAAAAAAAAGGAAAGTTTTCCGCCGATATTTTGATAAACGAGAGAAATCACCTACCAAAACGATCGCAGTGTGATCGCATCACGATTTATGATAATGAAGCTATCGAACGATTTTCGCACATCAATCGCTTTTGTTTTGCTTGCAACCGGGGCGGTAGCAGAGACCGCCCATTTTCGCTTGTTCTCCATCATCGGCAAAACAACTCCCCCGCGCCGGACGAAGTATGGCGAAAATACGTTCGGCCCGGTGTATTGAGTGTAGCGCTTGAGATGTAAATGTAGGTAAGAGCGCACTGCCTCCCAACGGTGTTGGACGTTTGCAAAACGGATGCCGTACCGTACTGTTACTTCCTTTGCAGTATGTTTGCGCACGAGCGCTTGGCGTTCCGAGGGTTAAAGGAGTTGTGTGAAGCAGTAGAATATTCCCAGCTTTGATGTGACTTCTTCGGAACAAGGTAACAAGGAGACAAAGTGGAAGGAAGGGCCTAATTTAGCTGAGAGGAGGGTGTGTTCTGTTTATGGATGCGTTCCCAGTGGAGCACAGTTTCGTAACTGTGAAGTATGAAGTTATAATGGCAACCAGAAGTTATGTTCTTAGAACATGGAACTATATATATTTATGGTCTGTCTTCCATCGTTTCCGATCGTTTTTTTTTTTTAGGAAGGGCGGTCGGGGTATACATGCTCACTGGCCTTCTAATGGTGTAGTCCTATGTTAGCGAGGCTTTTTTAGCTGCCCAAGCACGGTGGAAAACCGTTCCAAGCGTGGCACATTTATGGTCTCACTGGACACGTGAAATACTAAATGCAAAGTTTAGGGAAAAACGGTACCCATAAATCAATCGCGAACATATTCATTAAGATAATGAACATAAACGGTCGGCAGTCGGTCGGGTTCTACGAGATGGGTGCGATGAAGCTAGTAAGCGGCTCATTTCCCTCGCAAGTTCTTGCTTGCTTCTACTGCCTCTGCTGCCAAGAAACACTCACCAACAAGTTTAGCGGACGCAACTTCCAAAAGCAACGTTCGCATGCTGTATGATTGTCGTGTTTATTGCAAAATAGCCCTTACCAATGGTTCCATCCAATTGCCCTGTTGCGACTGACCCGCGCAATGATACAAATATTGTACACAATTTTACAGAACGCCCCCAGTAAAAGGATCAATTTAGGGCAATTTTATCACCGCAATACTGCTGCTTTGGTGTTGTTGGTGTCTGATGTAGGGATTGGTGTTAATTGTGAATTAATACCGCACCATTCATTGTCGATTGTTGCACAGCCGCACAGTCGAAAACCTTTTTGAAACCGGTGAAAGTAGTGTGTATCGGTAACCCAAAATTTCAAAATCAATCATTTTCACTTATTCACTGCACTTGTGCTTTTGTGAGCATTAAAGTGTAAAAAAAATGTAGTGTACTGGGCAGCGAGTTGGAGTGATGATAAATTGATTTAAAATTGTGCTTAATAAATAAGATTACTGATGTTAAGCTGCGTATCTAAATGTTCGATTCAAACAGCATTACTTTGTAAAGTAATAGAGCAATTGCGAGCTAAACGTTTCAGCGCCATCTCCGTGCATTACAACGATGATTACGAGCTTCTCCTAGTTTCGCTGAAGGGATTTAAGTAACATACAACACCGCACCGTATTGTATCATCGTGGAGGAGAAGAATGTGCCTCAGTAGCGAGGTTTCAGGGCATATTTTCTTTGTACTAGATTAAGCCAAGCCCGGTGTGTTGATTAATGCCTTTACACCGTGCCTGCCAATGCGGTTGCCATTGTTGGTGGCCTCCATTCTTTTAGCAGATTACGATACAATTAACTTTTGCGCCAGCGAGGCAGTGTTGGCCCATGTTTCGACAGCTTTGGACGTACAATTGTCAGTTTTCTTACTGATGATTGTTTGTCTATAATTTTAGACAGCTAAAGGTGCTTCTTTGGGGGGGGTGAGAAGAAAGCTGTACTTTTTCCCAAATTTAATGTCATAAAATTTAATGAGAGGGCTTTGCTTTACGATACAGTCAAAATGAAGCCATCAAAGAGTGTACAGAGGGATTAAAGTTGTTTGTTTTACTGCAGAAAGATAATAAGTTGAATGTGTATTTTTTACCAGTTAGTTATGTGGCGTCGTTAATCTGACCTTGTGGCTAGTTTGAAAACACAGCTGTCATCACGATAGATTTAGGTTGATGAGGCCCATAATGGTGACATATTATCGTATTAAATGCAATAAATTTTATGAGGCCCAAAGTGATGCTATGAGTCATTCTTTGAGGTGTAGAAATCCGACCACTTCTCCATGATCTTCAGGGATAATTTGGAGGATTGGCAGTGTAGACTTACCGCAACACACAACCGCTTAATCTGTGATGCAAACCTAATGGCGTGTTCTTTCAGATTCTGTAGCACCCTAAGAACGAAGCACCTAGAAGGGTGCTACTGTCTGTTTGGCAATTGTATGCAATTAGTTCCCATCTTGCCGAGGTTCCTTATAGCGTGCTCTGGGTTTGGTTGAATGGGACCAGCTCGGGTTTTGCCTCGACAAAAATAAAAACTCCATCAAATATGAGTAGAATATGATGGTTTGCTTTGAGAACGCAAAAAAGGGAATGTTCCTTTCCTGGGTAACACCAAATACGACTCACCGAAATACGGTGGCCCACCGTACCCTGGCCGTTCCCCAAAAGGAAGGGAACGGGAACCACTGTGTTCCCAGACGGAAAGCGTTCTGTGAGTCATGCTTCTCATTGCTGCTGTTGCTATTATGGTGCTGGATGCAGATCATCTAGCACACGGTAACAGCAAGTAACTGGGGCACCCGGGTGATCGAGTTTTGCGAAACGGTTCGCAAGGGCAATAGGGCAACTCGGTTGGCAATCGGTGACAGGGCAATGAGCATTAGCTGCCGCTGTGGTACCCCAAATCCCCAATGTGCTAACATGTGGCTGCCCCGTTCTTGAACCTAATTAAGCGTTGTTCCGATCAGTCATCACTGGCGGTATAGGCTGGTGGCGGGTTTAGTTTTTCTCGTAGTTCCGAACCAGACACTAAAACAACTAGTTCGCACCCTTGCCCGAAACGAAAGGGAAAGGTGGAGTCGTTACGCTGCTTTACTGCAACCGCCAGCGTTAATTATCGTGCCAACATCGGCACATTTAGTGTGTGTGTGTGTATGTACTGCATCCGCTTGCGGGGCTGCATATTCTCTCAGTGTGCAGTGTGCGCGCGCAGGAAACGCTCACGTGTTCGTAAATCATGCAAAAAATCAGCACAAACAAATAGGCGATGAGCCGCTTAACGATGGAATAATAGAGCGATCGGTTGCGAGCGAACGATCTGCGTGTTTAGTGAAAGGAAGCGTCGAGAGAAAAGTTTTCGATAATGTTTTCACTTTCGAAGAAAAAGTGTTTGAAATAAGGTGTTTCAATTTGATTTCATGATGCATGAAACAGCAAAAGGATGATTGTTTTACAACTAAATACGGCTAGTGTGTGTTGGAAAGCCCGGCAGCAGAGATGGTTGAAGGGCTAGTCCTTCAAGCGGTAAAGACAAGAATCAGCAAACTGTTCAGCTAAGGATAAATTGCCGCCTACTGAGGATTGAAGTGATAAAGAAAAGAAGTTTGTAGACTCTAGTTTGTGGGGTGCTAGAGGTGACAACGGCTCAAATCCTTGACTTAAAGCCCATCCGGAGACCGGATTGATTATTCAGCTATGCAAGACTGATCATCCAGCTACGGTTAAAATTAAGTAAAAACCCCAAAATGGCTGGCAAAGACCTCTCAAGGTTCAATCGAATAAGAGGAAGAAGCTCATATAGGATCGGTATCAACTCCCATTAGGACCGCTATCGTTTACTGCACAATTTGTTTGGTTAAGCTTAACTAATTCGCTTTTAGATAATTAGCAAAATAAAATTTTTAATTAATACCATGAAAGGGTTGACTGAAGTTCTTTTTTATTTTGATGGGACGGCCTGGCCGTATTTCTAACTGAAGTTTTTGTTGTTGTGGAAAAATTATCTTAAAATTTTGAACAAAAAAATGTGAATTTGAAATACAGTCAATCAATATAATTTCATGTTTTTCAACGATAATAAATACACTTTTGTTGTCATAAAACCACTAATTTTAGTGAGCAAATAATAAAAAAAACACATATTTTTATTCAATAGGAACGGCCTGGTCGTATTGCAATTAAAAAAAAAATCATACAATTTATTAACTATTTTTTTAAAATATTACCTTAAAAAACTTTAAAAGTCTTCTGTTCTTTAAAACTAATTTAAAAGTTCTCTTTGTTCCTTTTGGAAGAAAGTTTCTGTGCAGAGCAAACCCTGCACTGTGTAAGAGAGAAATGGGTGAAAATGAAAGAGCTAAACATAGGAGTGCATCTTTAAGCTTTAAGCTCGATGGAAAAGAGCTTTCTCTTTGGTTTCAAGCATAGGCAGCATAGCATAGCATAGTTGGGCAAAAGGAAAGTTGGGAAAGAGCTTGGTATAGATGAAGTAATTGAAAGTGAAAGAAAATGTTGTGTGTTTCTTAAGTTTAATTTATACTATTACATAAAGAATACTTCAATTGAGGTTGGTGAACACGTGAATAAAAGATTGGGAAATATAAATCAGTCCAAACGGTTTGTAGATGCTTCTAAACCGCCATTCTCTACAGAGGACGCTAGTGATGGAAAGGAGATCTTTCGTGAAAAACATTTGAGGATTTTTCCCAGAGAATGATTAAAAAATCATAATTCATTTTAAAGTTCTCACGTGAGTTCTGGAATTTGTATGATGTTGAATACCAAACTGCTTTGTTATATCTGTTCCACTGTTTAGCATAAAACAATACCATAGACAAACCAGATTAGACGATTAATTCCAAGGGCACCTGAAACATAATTCTAAAGGGTATGCATACCAATAATTCGCAACCGCCTCAACTGGGTACTCCACGATTTGGCATGCATTATGACTTCCTACTGCGTTCCACGCCTGGTGGTGGCATATGATTCGACAATTATCTACACGTCGTCGCCTTACATTTGAATGCAACATTGTTGGCGCAAAGGGCATTAGGGCGGGCAAGCGCCACTTCGGCTTATAATTGGCATCGTCAAGTCAAGCCCCTCAAATGGTACGGGAATCAATTTGATCTTCCTACCACCCGCACACGTTTGTCATTGCCGTGGGCTGGCTGGGTACGGGTTCGTTGGTGTGGGGTGCCGAAGTCAATAAATTATGCCATTTCAAATTTAGGAGAAAAACAAAAACTCGACCCAAGGATCGATTGGGGTGGCCTAGTGCAAAAGCTACGCTACGAGAAAAAACAAAAGTGGATCGCGGTTACGTTTCACAAACTTTTCCAACCGTTTTGGCTCGTGGTAACGATCGATCACGATCACGACGACGAAAAATAAGGAGCGAAGCGCGGGAAACTGTTTCGTTTTCGTTTTTCGTCACCATGCACCGAGGAGGAACATTTTGTGGTGTTTCCTGGTTTGCTGCTAGGCGATCGCCCTTTTTGGTTGGCATCGGTTTATGCATCTATTCTGCAAACAATTTTCCGCCACTGATTCCCCCGTTAAGCATTTGCACTCGTGTCGTGGACTCGCTTCTTGCGATGATCGCTTCTTGCTGTCGTCGCTCAAAGGTGCTCGACATACGATCGAGATGATCTTCCCACTTGCTCCATCGCCTGACACGGTATCGGGTGGTGTGCAGAGGAAAGAACGCAACCGTACCTTTAGAAGCACGCGTAACTGTGTCAATCCGGGTGTCCGGCATGGGTAAGTCCGGTCCGGAGTCGAATGCAAACATCATATTTACCGGAATGGGGAGTCGTTTCGCGCGCCGACGTGTGTGACGTGCCGTTTGGCACATCTTCCACGCACGGGGCATGTTGCGGCATTTACACATGCTAACGAGCATCGGCAGACGGACATAAGATGTCAAGCCTGTTACGCGCCGATGTTCGCTGTACATTTGTCTTGGCGCACGGTGGCAGTGCTGACAGGATGCATTGGCGTTCGCTGACAAAACGCGCCTGGAAGCGTTCTTGCTCGTGCGTGTGTATCTTCGTTTGTCAATATGACAGATCTTAACGAATTGCCGTTGCAGCCGGTCTTCATTGTTGAAAGGCAAGAAGGTGGCGGAATGCAGCAACGCGTGTATCGATTCCGGACCAGCAAATGCAAATTTTTCTCTGCAAGCGTAGGACAATAGCTTCTAGCTTTGCTCCTTGGGTGAAAAGTGAAAGCAGATGGGTTAGAATGGTCAGCTTGATTAGGTGGCTGCGCAATTGCGGTTGCGGATATTGTGTGTCAAGTGATGAATGTTTATTGTTCGCTTTGTCTTGCAAATATAGCCAATTGTGACTTTTTCTTTCCTTTGTGAATTGTTTTGCTATAATTGGTAAGGGTGGATGGAGTTCTATACAATGTGTTCATCATAAGACGGATGAGATTTTTTTTTATAAGCATCGATTATTTATAGCTTATTACACTGCTGTAATCTCTACCGATCTATCTACTAGCATCAAAGTATAGGAGACTTATAAGCCTTCACACATTAATTCGCTTCAAATCGTAGCTCAAATAAAGCTCAAAATATTACAATTTTAAGCTACAGTGTTAAAGGAACCAGTGGCGATCCCAAGCCTGTCGGAAGACCTAAGTAGAATAGATGTTTTTCCTCTCGAATAAACGTGCGAGATAACGGAAGGGGAAACTGGGTATTTTCTGGGTCCTTTGAAGGATCAATGTCAGTAAAATTGCTAAGGCAGGGCCACTACTATTACCTTCCGGAGCCCTAGGTAGGCGCCGGCACTGTCAATAGATCCACCACTATTTACAATAAACAATTCGTTTGTTGCTTAAGCCCATATCAAACCAAGGGTGCTTTGAACGTAGCTACGTAGCCGCTCAGTTCTCGTGTAGTCAGATCCATCTCTGAAAAAATCGTTTGTTTTTAAACATAAATTGATTTTCGCAAAAAAATAATTGCGGCAAATATTGTGTCGTCGATTAAAGAGACTCAACCTCAGTTGTCCTCAGTTTTGATCAATTCATTTTTTGGTGAAATGTTGTTGGAAGGCTTAATACATCCATTTTGTAGTCAATGTGGAGTAGCTTTTGAACGTCAAGGCTCAGAAAGAACCGAAAACTGTGTCACTAAAGAACTGGAAGATCTGTAGAAGGACAGCCGGACCTAAAAAGTTTACTTTGAAGCATTTCAAGCATTAAATATTAGTGCGATAGGAAATAAAGTATAACGAACAAGTAAATTTATCGTTAAAACCATAAAACCTAAAAAGTAACATAATATATCAATACATATTTGTGACCGGAGAAAGGAAATCCCTTACTTTATTCGGTTCATATTTTGCACGAGCCTCCCTGTCAGCAGCACTAACCATTGCTAACCACCGCCAAAGATCCGGTTGCAAACGAACTTTATGATCGGGCACCCCCGTTTGACAGATCCTAATGGATTCGTGTGCGTAAAAGTAGGTTTGAAGGTTATCCTGCATTAGTACGTTCGTATCCCGTCCCTGTGTCACGTTGCACCATCCTTTATCGAAGGGTCATTAAAATGTAGAACAAACTATCGCTTTCCGCAGGAGGGAGCCATCATCGGTGCGCACGGGCCAGCGCGAAGCGTGATGCATTTTCGCCCCATGCACCCTGTCATCGAGCGCACCAGGGGGTTGGGGTGGAAGGAAAGGTGCATTTTCACGGTGATCCGGATCGGTTCAGCCACACCGGATGATGTCCCTTTCTATAGCGCGAACGAAAGCGGTAGGAGCTTTCGCGGTATCGACGGTAATTCACGGCTGCTGCCACGATCAAGCAGGCAAGTCTGTCCGATGAGTTCCGATCATTTATTATCGCTCGACTGTGTCGACGCTCGATAGAAGTCGAAACGGTGGCAAGATTGGACCGTAAAAAGTGTTTCCTTTGCGGTCCAATGGGAGAGTTTAATTTCACAGACATTCGGCAGATATTCTGCCCCTATCCGTGCGCTCTCTATCCTACACATGTTCATTTGGCGATTGGTTGACTTCCCCGGGAGTCGATTGCTTGAAGTGGGTAGCTGGGGACGTAGATTTTCCCCAGCTCCCGGAGTGTGAGCAGTTGTTGGGTCGCCGGAACTGGCCATAACTCACTGCGTATCGTTAATGCATTTCTCTGCACGGTAACGATTGCCACCTTTTTGCCATGGGACACACAGTACGGCAGCACAAACAAACAACCGAAGCAAACATCCTCCGAGTTTTCCGACCCGAATGGTCGGTCGTTGTGCCAGATGAGAGACAATGAGGTGCAGTACGGGTTGGATATTTGTTGCTGTTGCGAAGGATCGTTCGACCCGCTACATACCGCTAAGCGCTCAGCGTCGGTTCATTCATCATTAGATGGCCTAGATTTATGCGCGAAACCTTTGGCCGCGAAATGCATCGGTGAGATGAGCGTGTGACAGGGAACGGTGTGTGAAAATAGGCAATCCCCCCCCCCCCCCTACCCCCCTATCCTCTTCAATCGATATGCTTGGATGTGTCTGTCGATAAGGTGTCGCGTTGCCGTTCGTGTGCGATTATTTTTATCCTCACTCAAATGCTGTGCTCGCCAATCGCGATGCTACCGGTGGACAATGTTTGTCTTTTGTCGTGCGAGACTTTCATTTAAAAAGGTTTTTTTGATTAGTATAGTGCACATGTGGAATTGTTCGAATGTATCTGTTTGGTAGGTTCTTGAAAAAAAAGTGATTGTGTAAAGAAAATTAAGGATAAAATGTGTAATAATATGAGTTAGATAAAAAGTGAATTAATGCTTTGTAAGAATAATAGCTTAAATTTATTTCATGTGACGTCTAAAAAGGGTTGATGTATGCAGAGTAGTTACAGAGCATTTGACGTAGTGATTTTTAAAATCTAGTTCTTGTAACGATCGGAGTAAGCTGAATATTTTGTATTTTCTTCTTGGTTTAACCTCTTGCATTTTGCTGGCTTGCTAATGGCTTACGAGACGTATTGATACCAAGTAGCTGTGTAGTCAGTTCACACTTCAGGGGATATTTTGTTTCATGCCTTTTAGAAATGTAGACAAGTCTCAAGGATGTGTTTGATACTCAATTGGCCATAAAGACATAGTCAAGTTAATATTTTTACCCATATTTTTAACTATAAAATATCTTATAATGTTGCCATAACCATTCGAACCGTTCCTTCGTAGTGAAAATTGACTATTTAACAACCTGGAATCATCAAGTGGCCAGGTCCAGGCCTAATAGGTCTTTAAGCCAAGACAATAAAGAAAATATTTCTTGGCTTAAAGAAGGCTTATTTGGGTGGTTTTGAGTTCAGTTGAAATTATTCCTATTTCAAAATTGGCGCTGTAAAAAGCTATCAAATGATTTTTTTTTAAAAACAGTTTTAAAATTTTATTTAAACCCTTTCGTGGTCCAAGCATTATCTACATCCATGCAGCAAGAATTCTGATATTACTTTCGGTTGGCAAGTGTGTTTTCCTTTCGTCGAATAAACCAAACCCTTGTTGATCCATATCTACCGATGCTACCCTGCTGGCATACGTGATTTTTCTTTCTTCCCAACAACGCTACTCAGAAGCCACGGGGAAGTTGTGCTGGAAAAGGAAAAGTTCTACCTCTTCTCGCTTTTCAGCTAGCCGAGTTTTCCCTTTTTCAAGTGCCCGTTTCGAGTCGCAGTTCCCTGATGTTCAATTGCATGAGCATGGAATATGCAACGGCTGCATGAATGGTTTGCTATTGTTGCCATGCACGAACCACACAGCACATTTATTTATGGGATTTGTTAATATTTTCAAGCCATAAAGAGGTTATGACGTGCTTTGAAAATGAAGTTTTCGCAAAACCCGTTCCGATCGGGGTGGCGTAGTTTCGATTTTCTTCTTCGCACACGAAGGGATGGAGTCGTGAGAATAGAATTGAAAGTAGAATAATCTTAACAATCGATTTGAACCGCTTGCGAGTGATATTTATTAGTAGGTGTATATTGATAAGGTTCAATATAAAGCTTGATGCTCAAATTCTAATTTTGCACAATTTTTAAAATCTCTATAGATCTGCAACGAAAGACCCTAAAGGAAATTATCCAAGAAATTTTATGGTGTCATTCGCTCTCTCTTCACTCTCTAGATTAGTGAATGAAAGAAAATCTTTAAATCATACCATAAACGATCACCTTCTCCACCGTAAGCCTCGTAGCTAGGCGTGTCAGTCAATTGTCAGAATTAGAAATCACACGGTTGTCAGCTGTGCGGTTCCGAATGGCGCTTCCGACTGCGTATCTTTTCCCATTTTTTCGCATCCAACCAATCCAGAACCGTTGGTCACCTTCTTCTGAGTCTTTGAATGTTGCGGATGTTTGCACTTTCTGCTGGCGTCCACAAGCAGGCAGCAGAGAGGGGCAACAGAAGTAAAACGAAAGGCTTAAAGTAGCATTGACCGACGTCGAGATGGATGGGATGCGAGGGACAGTTACAGTAGGACGCTTTTGTCAAAGGAAAACAATAATTCATGTCATGTGCCAGGTCATGTACAACGAAGGAGAGACACACATAGGGCGGCTGTCGGACAGTCAGCTGATGACATTGGATTTCGCTTTTTCTTTACATTATGATGATTGGGAGCGTGCAGTGAATTTTAAATAGACGTCGGCAAAAGCCGTTCGACCTTTGCAATGGTTTCGTGCTTGGTTTTTACTTGCTGACGGGCTGTGGGAGTTTAAAGTTAAAATGTAACAAACTAAAGTAAGAATATCGTTCCTTACCTTTATGTCTGTGCTGAAGACGCAGGAACTTTCCTCCACTTCGAAACCTTTTATTGCTCACCGATGTAAACGCATTAATCATTTGTTAGGCTGAAAGTTTTACAAGCCAAAACCAAAAAAGCCTAGCTACCAACATGCAGGGATAAACAACAGCAAAAAAAAAAAAACTGCGCCAATAATTTGGCTTCTACAACCGTCATCCTGGCACCAACAAACACATTATTGCTTAGTTTTTTTTCCCGCCACCGTGGTGGGCGGCAGAAACCTCCGAATGTTATCGAGCAAATACAGCACCAAATTACACGAAAATGACAACCGTCGCTATGGGTGGTGTTTGCGTTACGGTGGGCGAAGGTGACGAAAGGGAAGCTTTTCCCAGCATGTAATATTAACCTTTGAATGTTTTTGGTTTTCCCGCGGTTAAATTTCCATGTTGCGAAAGCTCCGGAAAAGTGACACAAATCCCGGCTCTTTATAATCCCATGAGGTCGGCTACTGAAATCTGTGTTTGTTTGTTGGTAGCGACAGCCTAATGATTTCCACTAAAGTTCCGTTTTCTCTTTAGTCAGAATTTTTTCTTGTGGGTTGGAGCAATTAACACACTTCAATGTAGGATGGTCCTTCCAGTATGTAGAGCTCGCAGCTTGACATCGAGTTTGTCTTCTTTTTCTACTACTCCCGAGCGCCTGCGCAACTATCGAAAGCTCGCAGCCCAAAGCTTCCTACCAACTGTCATTCTTATTTTCCACTGGTGAGGTTCGGTAAGGCAAACCCGGGCGTGCGTTCGAAAGCCTTCTGCCGTTGAACATCACGTCTAGTTACCGGTATTTTTTTCACAGTCGAGTTACCTAACAAATATAGGGAAAAAGTGCTCTGTTTGTAAAACCAAAAAATATCTCTTCTAAAGAATGTATTGTTTAAATAGATAGAAACAAATCTTTAAAGTTTCACTGTTCAAATTTGTTGTGTCAAACAAGTGTCATTGCGTGGAGAGAGTGTGGCCAAAGAGAGCGAGAATCTTAATCGACCTCTAAACGTTATCGCAAGAAAGGTGATATTTAATTAGAAAAAAAGGAAAGAAACTCGTGTCTTGAGTTCCATGTTACATCTTATCGTCTTTTTTCCACTTTTCCGTCCTTTGTTGACGCCTTGTAAAGAGTTTTGATAACGTCACCTATTTGAAACGCTTAGGAAACAATCTTCGCTGTTGTTTACAATGGAAGTGAAAAAAAGTGAGTTAAGTTCTGGAACTATATGTAAAGGATTTAGCCAAATGTTACTGTGAATGTGAAAAAAGGATATCGAAGCAAAAAAGCAATTCATGGTGAAATTTATACAAAAACCGCACTTCCATCGGTAAGGGAAAGGATGTTATGTGCAAAAGGATATGCAGTGCAGGAAAAGTTCGTGACACACCTTAGAGCCTGGACGCCCTGGAGTGGGCGGCGGATGGAATAATTTCAATTTATTGCGTATTTTGCGTGACGTCGGTAGCGTGGTTAATAGGTCTCGTTGGCAGTGTGTTGGTGAATGCTAGTTTACTACTAATCCTTTAGATTGTTTGCTTCACAACGCCTCCTTCATTCAGGTTCGTACCCCGTATGTAAGGCTCCGCGAATTTGATTGCGAACATAGTGGGTGACAGCGGGTTGCCCGGCGATAGTGTCTTCCGTTTTTGGAGGGTTTTTCGAAGCCCTTAATCCAAGTCTACGAGGTAAACAGAAAACAAACGAAACGTTTAGTGGTACGGTGGTACGTTCCAGTACATTCGGGCGTCGGTGTGTATGTGTTGGTAATTTTATACAGCGTCGCATTATGCTGGTTTCATACATAAAAGCATAATGATATGAGATAATAGGCGAATAAAAATGTTAATTAGTATTACAAAAAAAAAAAAACAAACGAGCATATGAATGAGCTAGTGTTGTTAATCGTTAAAAGGATTTCATATTAAGGTGTGTTGGTGTGTTGAATCGCATAAAAGTGACGTGGAGAAAATCTAACCGTATTTGTTCAACTAAGGCGTTAATTCTGGGGCGGTGTTTTGCTAAAGATTGACATTAACAACGTAAGCAGATTTTTTCAGGTATTTTTTTGTTAAAATTTGTAAAAAATACGATAAGCTTAACTGCTGCTTGAAGATATCTTTTATAATATTTAGTTTTTTTTTGTTCAGAGATTTGTCTTTAACATAAACTGGCACTTGAATGTTTAATAACATCATAGACAAATTATCAATGAACTAAAGACTTAAAGCAAGTTTTACCTCATTAACCGTCAACATAACAATTGCTAAGTTTTAGCTTTAATACAGTCTCTTCTATGGATGCTGGTTGCACAACTGTCGGGAAGTACTTTATTACAGAAGAAAAGTTCCCTACAAACAAACCAGCAAGTTTTTAAAGCTTTCCATATACCCTGCTACTCGAACGGCGGGATTTGTCAAGTTCTCTCACCTTCTCGCCCTCTCTCTCCCTCCTTTGTGTTCCGGCCTGACGGTCCAATCGTTCCTACACACGTGAACCATTTTTCACGTTGTTTTTCTGCTTCCCCTGCGGCCCACTCCACCCAAAGCACCCACCCCCAGTGAGGGGGAGGCTTTTCGCGACATGAATACAAACTGCCCTGGAAAAAAGGTGTATTGTTGAATATTGTATTAAAATGGCTTCTGCTCGTTTGTTTTCCAACGCTCTTATCCTTGTGCGAATGTTGCCGAGCCTGCCAAAGACACTCAGGTTCTATTTTCGGGATCGTAGGTCTGTGAGTGAGCGTTTGTGTACTGTGGCAGCCGGGTTTGGCCTGACACCGGTGAACCAGGCGATAGAGGGTTTGATTAAAAACGATAATCAAGATTAGTTCGCTAAAATATGTATTTGTAGTGAACAAGAAATGACTGTTGGAGATATGATCTGATCTGTTTGCTGTTTAGTATATAGTAATAGCCGAATGAGTCATCGGTAATTATAGAAAACAATTTACTTACAATCTTTGCTGCTCAAAGTTGCGAACAAAAACGTGGGGAAATTATAGCAAGGCAACAAAAAGAAAGAAATACACTGGACGGTGGGCAGTACGCCACTTTTGACATTGCATGACGCATAGAAAACGGAAACACTGAATAAAATCGAGTCCTTGAAATTCCTGGAGAACAAAAATAAAGGCGATTGCATGTCATGCATGTCGGGATTTCCCTTTATTTACCATACGCCATTGCGCCAATGACAATCGGAAGGTTAAATGGAAAATTGAGGCTGAAAACTGTGTCACTTGAATTAAGGGTTTTGAAGTTGCTTTGCAGTATTTGCAGCAAATCGTTGTAATTCTGTTCTCAAATTCGTATTTATTAATCCCCAAAGGCTGCAAATTTAAACGAAACGAAAAAGTCAGCTTTGAGCCCGTAGCTTATCCCTTTCATCCAAACCATTTCATTCGAAACGGAAATGGAAGTCTGTTGCTTCACATCCGGTGCTTTTACTGCCAACCACAGGCACACACCCCAAGGCAATGTCACCACTAACCGTTCTATACCTGTTAGGCGTAAGCCAGCAAAGTCAGCAACCTCGTCGCGTGGGCCGCCGTTAAGCATTCTCGGAGGAACCGAAAAGTAATTTAACTGTCTGTCGACGATTGCAATCGTCCAGAACACACCCGTCATCGTCGTCTTCGTTTTGCACTGGAATGCACCGAAACCGGTGCACAATATTGCACATCCAGCGGTGTATGTGCGGTGCGTGTGTGGCTACACCCTACGGTGGACTTTGCGAACTCAGATCCCGGGCAAAAATCGATGCACCCCGGAGTCAACCTGTCTGGAACCACGGGAAGGAATGGGGCGAGTAAATTTTAATCTCTCCAAACGTCCCACGGACTTAACCTACCGCAACATGCACCGGCTTGACCCAGAAGGGGGCCTCCAAAGCTTTGCACCGAAGTTGCAGGTAATTCTATTATGTTTCGGTCTTCGTTTTTGCCTTCTTCTGCATCGTGTCGCCGCACGTTTAGCAATGGAAAAGCAGGAACCCGTTGACACTGTGCCGTGAAGAGCGGGTGCGCGACGCAAAGCTAGAACAACAAGGACCCAAGGAGAGGTGTCCTGTGTGCACATTTACACAGAAAATACTGGTTCACTCCCGGAGGTGAATGCACCGGGAAAAACCGTTTCAGTATATCACTGTGTCGACAGTTTAAATATGGTCCGTAGTTTTGGGTGGTAGCTTTAGTTGGTGCTTTTGGCGTTGGCTCTCGCACAGCCCAGCGGGATGTGCGTTTGTGTTGAAATAAATCATCCCGGCGTGGATGGAAAATAGAACTGGGGGTTTTCATTTAACGTGCTTCATCGGGTTCACCGGGAAAGTAGGAACTTTTGATTTATGGGTGCTTCTAATAACACTTTTAGCGCAGAGTAGCGCATGGATGGACAGGCTCGTTCCGGTTTGTAATTAAAAGGAATATTGTTTCTGTGACCTGATTCTATATTAAATTATTTTTGCACTGCTAATACGCTTGATGGTATTAAAAACACAAAACGGTAATCGTATTTTGCTTCATGTATGAGCATTGCGGATTCACTGAATTCATTGTTCGGTGCAGCTAAATATTATTAGATTGAGACAATAATCTCCAATAACATGAATTATGTGGGATTAAAAGTAGCTGCAATATTATGATAAAAATTGGATGAAGGTACAAAATTCTTGAATCTTATTCTTAAGCCCTGTCACCAACTGACGCTCATATTCTTCAGGCAACATTTTGAATAAAAAAATGCTCATCTCATTCTGGGGATTAAGACCTTTTAGGCTAAACTAGAACCCATGAGTTTATGAATCATTTCAGGACATAGAATTGTCGCTAAGTTGACTCATTCCAAAACCCTAAGGTCGGGGCCACACTCGACCGTAACAGATCGAAACGAAACATCAAATTGGACTTTCCATAACGCTCTTCCCTGGTTGTGGTACAAAACAATGAATTATTTTTCGAACGAATCGAATTTTTAGAATTGCCGCTAAGAACTCCGGTAAGCCTAATATTTTTTTTCTTGACTAAATTCCAATGTACTGAGATCAGTCTCAGCTTTGATATCTCGGGACAAATCTTGGGAATATCTTGGGAATTGGACGTCGAGGTTGACTGCAAAATTGAATATTTCAATCAAGTTTTGCAACGAATTATCTGAATCATAATTAATGTAAAATCCTCTGCAGCAATCGTTAGTCGAAATGGCTATAACTGTATCAAAAACTTAACTCGTCACCCAATTTACAATATCGCGTGAAAAGTATTACACCAACAAAGTTGAACAAAAACAAAAGTATCATCCACTTCATGGCTTTACGGTCGTTGGTGGTCTATGATACTACTCTTAAGTCATCGACAGCATAGCATCAGCGTGCGCTGTTGATCCGATCATCATCATCGCGTCCAAGACAGGAAGCCACGCGAACCAACCAACAAAACACTCGTACAACATCGTATGGGTCTCCCATTAACATATGTTAATTCGAGTAGTTATTGGCGGGTTTTCAAGCGATGAGAGTTTTCGCTTATTTGTACCCACTAGCAAAGGTATGAGGGTCATTTTGCGCCAGGTATGTGATCACCGTGCTATCGCCGAACAGTATGGCAGTGTGTGGAGGAGTGCTCACCCATCGTTCGATTAAGGAAGGATATAAAAGTTTATGAAAATTTCGTGAGCGAATTTCGATCCCTTGTCGGTAACTGCTGTGGTTAGAATTGCGGAAGAGAGTGAAGAGCACCAATGGGGAAGGCTTTTGGGATCATTTGGGCCCCCTTTGGGAAAGTCTATTGATGGTTAACCAGCATTAGGTGGACAGTTCGTACACGATTTCGTAAAGATAGAGCGGCCAAAAGGAAATATGATAGAGTAGAATTGGTTGAGATAGATACCGAATGCGATAAGCTATTTTTTCGTTCGTTTTGGTTTGGTTATACAATAAGAGCTGTTAGGAGCAAAACTAAATTATACTAGTCATGACAGAATGAAAGAGAAACCTTTCCTGTGCAACCTAATGGGATTACTGTTGTACAAAGTACAAAATTAAACGTAAGTACACGTACTCACTGCGCATAGACTAGCGAGCAAGCCAACCTCTTAATGCGTTAATGTAGGATACGCCAAGCAGGCTCCTTCCTCATATTGAGCCCATCCAGATGCGAAAAAATTAATTAAAAAACATAAAGTTCATCCGCGAGATTAACCCAACGATTCGTTTCGGGCTGGGGCTCGTTTCTATTAAGATTTTTGATACTCATCGCTTATCCTCGCACATCTCTAACCCTGGTCACAGCTAGCAAGAAAATGCCAAGCGTGGTAAGCTCTTAGAGCAAAAGAAGAAGCAAGCCGATCCAACCCGTACCCGCGTACTTGGGGCATCTTTTTTTGGGTCGTTCGGATGGGGCCATTTTGCTCATGCTGATTGGGAGGTAAAAGCGAAAAATGGGCTTTAACCTCTGCGGTCAACAGCGGAAGACTGACTCCCGGATAATGATGGTATCGTTCGGGATTATGCGCGTATGGTATGAAGGCAGAGGTACCACCGTTTAACCTCCAAAGCGGGAAACCCCTCAGCAAAGGAAACCATGCCAGCCAGTTTTGCCAGTTCTGGCTGACATCATCGGGTCGGGCCTTCCACCTGGTGCAACTCGTTCCCAAAAACTACGTTAACGTCTCCCGCCAACACTCCAACACTTCCCCTTCAAGATCGCGTACAAGTTATGGTTGTTTTTGAAGTACGGCAAAATATGGATATGAATGAATGGCAAACATATTTAGTTTGGTTTCACTTTCTTCAAGACCTAGGGCTCTGGAGTGAAACAAAAACCACAACATGTATTCCACAGTACAAAGACCTACCGGACCGCCAGTACGTTGGGAGTTTGATGTCGCCAGGGGGCGAGCTTAAAATTTCGATTCCATCCTCCCTCGCAACCGTTCTCGATCGTTTTTTTCGATTTTTCGTCGATTTTTTTTTGTACTTCGTTTGATATTTGGTAAGCCCACCACGTCTTCGCCAGAGCATATGTTCGAAGCATACTTCCGATCGTCTAATGTGCTTCACGACTCCTGCCGGCGAACGGCCATCTACGTCGCGGCTCGCTTGCTAAACGTTTGCAATTGTGGAACGCTACTTTTTTTATCGCGATTTCGTCTTACGCTCAGCATGGCTTTATGACGATCCTCCGATGCCAGTGGCGGCCCGTTCGGGGTGTGGAATCCGCGGAAAGCATAGCGAACGGATCATTACTGAGGTTAGCAACCTGCGGCTTTTTGCTCTTTGTCTGCACACACACACACACTTTGCCCCTTTGAAGACCCCGTTTTTGCTGCTTTGCTTCGGTGGATGTGTTTTGCGATGTTGCAAAAGTTGAAAGAAGTGGATTTGGTGTATCGCACAGTTGTTGCAGAGTGTCCTAACGCTGAAGTACGAAGCACTCTTAGCATCGTCATGGCTAAAGGAGGGGGGGGGGGGAAATGTATGTGAAAAGAAATTAAATTACTTTCCTCCCTTTCGGCTGTAATGCGATCCACCGATTCTGATCGATGTAAACCACCACCACGGCCAAACAATCTTCCGGGTTTATGTTCCATCGATTCATGGCGGAATGCCACCGCGCGATGTATTGACTCTCCGACCGCCGATGGCTTATTATGATTACTGTCATATTATTGTGAAAGATTAGAGCGGCTATTCAAATAAATGACTTCCTTTCGGGATCGTCCAGGTGGGGTGGACTTCTACACTGATGGTTGAACGGTGCGGAGCGCGAGCGTCCGAGAAAAATCCAAACCCGATCGATCGGGTTTGTGCGGTACACCGAATTTGGAACATCAAGGAAAGCGCGCCGCGCGTGTGTGCCGAGAAAGGCAAACGTGCGTGCATTAGATTTGGCGAGAATGTGTTTGGTACTGTTTAATCAGATTCAGTGTCAATAAGTTAGCGATACAAATCGTTACCGATTGGGTAGTTTGTTGGTTTTTAGCGGGGATAAGGACACAGACAGCAATGAGACAGAGTTATGGGAGACGATCTTTTTTTTTGGGTGAAGTTTGGTAATAATGGTTATCAAATTTTAATGTGAAATTGAATATCCGAAAGCGTGAACTTTAAGGAAATTCTTACTGAATTTTACAACACATTTATTCTAGTCAATAGAACTTGGGTGCGCCCCGGTGTCTAAGGCAATGGCGGCGCCGGTCTTCCAACGGCAGGACCGGGGTTCAAACCTGACTGACTATCTGACTATCCAACTACGTGGTATCGGAGAGTCTAGTAAGCCATTCGATGGTGGTAGGGGCGATAGGGGGACAAAACCTGTGCAGACCCTGCACACGTTTTTCTATCCCCATCCGGACCATTCTTCCGTAGTGAGGACTGACTAACCATTTACGTGGTAGCAACACGTCTAGTAAGTTATTCAATGTCCAGCTTAACCAAAAAGGTCTTAAGGTAAAAAAGAAGAAGAAGAAGAAGAAGTTAATGAAGAAGGAGAAGAGGAAGAAGAAGAAAAACTTATCATCTACTTCAACATCGGATAAACATTTTGTTTCCGTGGAGTTGATTTTATTTCATGTCTTGTAATATTCCAGTGTATCAGTATCTCATACTTCCAGTATAATCTTCTCGAAACAAACATCTTAATAAAGCGTAAAAAAAAACTTTGGACTATCTAAGCTGGACTGCAAACCGGTTCCCAGTTGGTGTTCTGTTCTGCCATTCTTCTGTACCATGCCCTTCGTAACCATACTTATTCCCCAACATGAACCGATATCTCGTCCCCGGCGATCCTGTAAAACACATAGTAATGCCTAGATTGCAATCGAGCCCGGTGAGAACCGATCGCGTAGGACGGGCTGCTTTATCCGCTCACCATCATGTGGATACCGGTTAGGCGGCACTGTGGCCAGCTCGTTGGTCGGTCGGCCGGTTGTGTCATCGTTTCGGGTGATATTTATCGAGTGCGATTAGTAATTAATTAGTTTCTCTTTATGTCATACAAGATTGTGCTGTTAATTGCTGGACAAGTGGGAACAGCGCTTTCGAGTGTGTGTACCATTTTTGGTTCATTTTCATTTTCAGCTTGCCGCTGGAACTGGTTTACGGGAGCAATTTATGGTTTCCTGCTATTTTCTACGTATGTTCAATACATTCTCCGTTCTATGCTCTGGAGAGCTTGGAAGAATGGGGCCGAAAAGGGACGGCGAAGAGGAGAAAATTGATTTTGTCACGATTCCATACTTCACTTGATGGTAAAGAATGAATCTTGTTTGAAGGAGGCTTGACCCTTTAATCTACTGCTGAGCTAAATGGGCGAAAAAAAATCTCATTAGCAGTTCGTTAGCCTTATTGATCTCTGGAAGGTGCTATCTGAAACGAAAGAATGAAATTGCTTCAAAACTTAAACAGAATACTCTACTGCTTAGTTCTGCTTAATGCAGTAAACTTTACTTCAAATATTAATTGATAAAGTGTTCAACAAGAAATTACATAAGCAACCGTAATACAATACTTACAATTCGTAATCCGTTGGGGTGTACATACTGCATGTATGTACACCCCAACGGATCAGGACATTTCATGATTAAGCATCATTTGTTTTCCGCATTGACTAATGATTCCTCGGAATAGCGCACCGTTGCACTATCTGCATCTGGTTGCCATCGTAGCGAATCTCATCCCGTTTCATTTTTCTGCTGTCTGTAAGGTCTGCAAAATCCATGCGGCAAACACTCTGGACCTGGCTGGCTAGTATGAAATAAAATCCGCACAAATTACCCGCTGCTAGTACACAGGCATCTGGGGCCATAGTGTGCTACCGCACCACGGGCACATGTGTTTTGTGGCTGTTTTCTTATGCGTGTTACACTGTTTTAGCACATGTTGTATTTGCAAAAGAAAACTTTCCGAGAGTCCGTGTCGTAATCGGCGGGCCTGCTTTGCGATGTCCAGTTTTATGAGCTTTCCTCCCGGGTGATAACTCTTGCGAACTTTTAACGTGCGACACAAACGGTAGAAACGAACGGGTAGGACACCCCCGACTGGGTGACACTTTGAATTTGTCATAACTTACATTGGGCTTGTAAGGTTCTGTCGAGTAGCTCCCGGGAGGGTGTTAAGGTACACTGTCCTGTGGGCAGTGAGAATTCCGCATTCCAACGAACTGCAATTTTATTAATGCTTGTATAATTAGATCAATTGATTTATTTATGATGTTTAACATTGGTTGGTGTTTTGAAATTCTTTGAGATGTTTTCTCACCCGTCCAGTGCTCGATGTGTATTTCGTTTGTTGCCTCCAAATCATTAGAATGGTTCGAAATGATTTATAATACATTGTTGGAACTCATGTCCCAACAATTTACTCGTCTGCGGTCACGTTTCTAAGATCAACACGTACTTTTCGCACCAGTCCTCACAACTAATTGTGCTAACGGGTTCACCGATCGAACACGGTTTGCCTGAAATATTGCTCTATTCTTTGCGGGAAGAAGGTGATCATTAGAGCATTCTTCGGCATTGACATAAGCATCAAGCTCAGATCAGTTCACGATCGAGCGGTACCTCAATTAGCCAGCGAGTTGTGTGTCACTCATCCCACATCCTCGCGTCAACAGAACGCTTCACGTGCTCAGAACATCCTAACAGACGCACCCATTACTGCTTCACTTTCCATCGGAACATCACGGAATCGAGCGGAACGTTACTGTACAGTCATTCGCACTGCAGCTCGCTACTCACCAACCATGCATACGCTCAGCTCGTGCTGGAATGGTGGAGCCCAAGATCATCTAAATTGGACAAAGCGGAGACCTTCACGGTACCCCGTCCCGCGCAAACACACGCGACGAATGGCGACAAATCGTGATGGCAAAAGCAATGAACGATTTGTTTATTTTATTACTGTTTGAATAATAATTAAATTAAATTAAATCAATACACCCATTCAGGGTGGGTTTGAATGGGCTTTCGGTGCCTCGTGTTCTCGCGTGCTTCCACTTCCGCTGGAATCAACCAGCACACCCGTACACGTGGCTTTTCATTTCCGTTAGCACGAAAAAAAAAAAAACGGCAAGAAATGAGGTGTAAAACAGCTGTTTCTGTTCACACTACACAGTGTGATGGCTTTTAAAACCACACCGGGTCTCTCGATTCCCGCTGGACACTGATAATTGCTCCCGATTTTGTCAACACAACGGGCGCGGGCACGATTTTCAATTCTTTAGTTTCACTTTTGAAATTGATCACGAACAAATCGCAGCAAAACGGCCAAGCGAAATATACGAGCTTTTTGTTCGAGGTGATCGAGTTTGTAGCTTGTATGAGGTGGAGGGATTCGTTTCGGAGAGCCATTTTTCCGTCACTTTCATGTCCACGCGAGGCAAAGTTATGGTCGCTTCCGTAGTAAGTACGCTTGGCACTCCTGGATGCATTCAGGAGTTCTTGTCTTCGCATTCAATTAAACAAGTTAGTCCGCCGAGTAACCATTTTTGGAACGCCGGTGGGTTAAGAATCTACCAGAGCTTCAGTGCAGTAAAGTGGATTGGTGGATACTTTCGATTTCCAAATTTTCACCACTTTATACACCGTGACCACTCCCGGAGCCTTTGGTTTCGGAAGCGTTTCATGTTGGTGACGTTGAACGGTTGGAGCTTTATTGTGTGCCACAATTGGCACCGAAAAACTTCCCGGAACGAGTGCAAGGCGCCTCCGGGGAGTTGAACCTCGTTCGGCACGTTCCGGGTGTCAGTTTTGAGACGAGTTTTGGTGGTGTTTTTTCCATTTGTTTTGTCTGGTTTTTTACCTTTTTTGGGGGACGGGATGGTGTACCGAAATGGGTATGCTCAATGGTCGTGATTGTTGGATGCGTGTACTGTTTCCGGTGTCTTTCGTGCTGGACGTACTTGCGTGTGCAATCAGGACAGTGTTTTAATTGATTCATTAACATAAATTATTCTAGACAGAGCTGACAGCTACGTGGTCAGCATCGTTTGATAATTAAAATGCAATAACGACATGCTTTTTCTTCTCTTTAGTTTATCAAAATTTAAATAACTTGCCATTATAGTTTTTACACATTTCAATGAATTAATTCTTCAATCTCGCTTTCTATTTGACAGATTTCACCAACAACCCGCCGGACGAAATCCTTCGACGATCAAGCGTGGAAAGTGCATGATGAAACTGTGAACCTATCCGCAAACATTTCCGCCATATCGACCACCGCACTGGCGATTCGCTCATCACCAATAGACTACGATCTGGATGCGTTCGGAAGCTCCCGTGAACCTCGGTCAAGATCTTCCGGTTTGGATGAAGTGTTAGTGGTGGCCGGTGCGGAAGATTTACCCAGTACAACACTAAACCGCGGTGAAGTGCGCAAAAGTCGTTCCAAAATGAAGAGTTACCTGAAACGCTGTAAGGATGTGTTGATTAGTGGTGTGGTAGGACATGCGGGAGGTAGTGGCGTTACTCCCAGTTGTCCAAACACGAGCGCTCCTGACGAACATCAGGATGTGGTAGTGTATCATGCGCAGGGTGATGAATCCCAGCCAAATAGCAGCACTTCCTGCTGGTATTTGGATGATCATTTGATGGAGTTACGGCCGGAGGATAACCGAGAGCCTTACTCTTCACTCGCTTCAGCACGACTGAAGTCAGAGTTGGAGGAGTCACGAGTGGCTCGGGAGGGTAAGATGGAGGGTGAGGGGAAACTGGATGAGGTTCCAGTAGTTGGTGCTGAAGTACCTAGTGCAACTGTAATGATAACGGACGCAAATACCTCAAGTAGTAGCGTAGCAGAAATTGGAGGCAGTTCCAAGATGAACGATCAGTTCCAACATTCAACAGATGAGTTATCCAGTGTTGAAGTAACGCCAGATGTTACCACACTAAATACGAAGGTGAGTGAAATGGTGATAGCAATTATTGTACTATTTGAATATTATTTTAGTTTTTCTTGTGTTTGATCGAAAATTTTCCATTAAAAAAGCCTTAAGGACATCTCTCCGATCCATAAGGGCACGTAACTCCATCGCTAATCACGTCACTATTCTCAACCGGCAATCGCGCGTGCTTCGACAACTTCGTTAGCAGAATTGGGCAGACTGTACCGAGCGAGCTCGCACGGTGCACGGTGGGCTCACTTTTCGGGGTTGAAGAGGTTAACAACATCATCACGGAAAGTCGTCCGATAAATAATGGGACGCCGTAGCGTTTCCCAGCATCATCGATGATGCGTTCCTCTTCTCCCGGCCCGAGCTTTCGCGAATTTATCTTCCGCGAACGTGTGCTGTGTGTATGGGTTTGTGTGTTGTATCGATTGGTTCCCCTCGGGTGATTAAGTGTGTGAAAACCGTGCGCACCCCGGTGCTTGTCGTACATTGTAGCCGATATGTTCTTATTATCGATATACGGGGATGCGGGATAACTGAACGGTTGCCAATTCGTTGGCCCGTAGTGAGACGTTCCAAGCAGCGTTCGCCCTCGAGAAATCGAACTGAGCAGCGTAGCCTGGAGAAGACATTGACGGCGCGGTGGATCGTCGGAACACGTCAGAAACACGGGGGCCAAGTTGAGCGCTCTTCCTTACTTTGGAGCGTTTGCAACTTTCTAACCGATGCTGCCCCCGCAGCAGAAGCAGCACGCCGAAAGGGATAAGAGTGAGCAAAATCACAGCATGCCGCACCATATGTGTTGCCATCCAAGGGTCTGCCTCTCGCTCACTTCTGCCGTCCACGGAAGAGGCATTCCCGACGAGCAGCGAGAAGAAGGTCTGGAAGGTGCACACAAAACGCAATTCAAATCATTATTACCATATATGATTTGTTAGTCGAAATGGCGCCGCCGGTCCAATCGATCGGGAAGCTACAATCCGAAGGGAGTTCGTTGGGGAATCGTTTCCCAGGCTGAGGGCACCATCCGTCCGCTTCAGCCACGCTTTCCTTGCTGCTTCGCGAGTCTTTGGAGAAGCATAAAAAAAATTGAAAGGAATCGCCGACAGTCCAATCAGCAGCGTGTGTGTGCACACGCTGGTGGTTCGTTTAGGCGTTTTGCGCATCGATGACGGCTTCCTTCGATTCGATCGGACGGAATCGATCGAAATCGAAAGTCCTGAAAATCTGCGTGCTGCTGCGTGCACGTGAACCCGTCGGAATCGCCATCTGAAAGTGATGGATGATCAAATCGGGTGGCTGGTGGTGGTGGCCTATCGTCAAAGACGGTTGAAAATCACCAGGTACGATGGCGCCCGGGCGTGGACATCGGTGCAAGCCTGGGGGGGAGAAGAATCGGGAGAAGATTAGCATCGGTATTGGCAGAAAAGGTTTCCCGAAGGCAAGGAGATGATGGAGATCGTTTCGGGGTTTTGGAATTTTATGTGCCTCGGCCGTATCGATCATTGCCGATCGCGTCTAGGCGATCGCAGTGATTGGCGCCCATTGGCGTGTGGTTGCTGGGTTTTATGTTTGGGGAACGCATAATTTTCACTAGCACATGCTGCATCTCCTAGCATCTATCGGCAAAGTGTCACTTGGCGAATTGAAAGTGAAAACCGTCGGCTATGCGAGCGGCAGCTCCTTCGTTTACACACTCCCATCGGCGAATGGGGTGCAAGGGAGAAAATTCAATCAACCCTTTACCACCCGATGTTTACCAACGTTCGTCCAATACTGTCGCACAGCTCCCTGACGCTCTGGCCGAGAGTGCCTTTCGTAACGAAAGGTTGTTGGTCGATAAATTACGCACCAAAACAATCACTGGCTTTTGTGAAGCGACAAAACCTGGATGGTGTAATAATTTTCCTTCCAATCTCGAGGATGAACTTACGCTGCACACGTTTGTGATGCACACCGGTGGCGTCAATAGACGACGCACGGCGTCGGCACATATGCAATTATGCTACGTTTATCAAACCGCCATTGCAGTTGACATTGACTTATTTCTGCCCCTGCTAGCACTCGTCTTCGATGCTCCGTGCAGTGCGTGCGTGCTTTGTGATGAAAAATGAAAATAAATAAATTATGCCACCAAGACTTTATCGGCAGACGTGCAACGGACAGTCAGTAGGTCTGGGGCACGGAGAAGTGCGTCATGAAGGGAAAGTAGGTGAGTGGGTTTAAGGGTTTGCACACGGTGAAACACTGAAGCGTACACCACAAAAAGGCAAAGGCAGAACAAGGGATTAAGAGGAAATTAAGAAAAAAAAATGCGATGGGCAGATGAAACAGTGAAATCAACCAATAAATTCGATTAAAACACAAGTACCGGATAATTTTTGGGTAGAAGAAGAAGGGTGTATTCGCTGCGCGATGGACAAAGAAGACCGAAAGCGATGCTGAACCGCCGAGAAACGAAATAAAGAAGCAGGATGCAAATTGCATTCATTACCATTTTCACCATAAAGTGCGGTTTTTATTTTTTAAAAATTGTAATTGAGTTTTGGTTTGTGTACCGCGGATGTCCAGGTGTTTGGGGTGCGTGGTTGCACGCGAGTGGGTTGGTTACAGTGTGTTAGTGGGTGTGTTTCTGTGTTGTTTTCAACAGGCGGTGGATGTACGATGAGCTATAAACAGTGGGCTTTTAAACACTGATAGCTATAATTTTGACGCAATTTTTGGCGTTGTATTGCTAGTTTAAGTTAGCAGTGATTGATGTTATCTTAAGTTAGAAATTTAATGGGTCGAAACGCTGATACAAATAGCCCGAATGATTTTTGGAGAAAAAGGCTTTTCCCCGAGCGTTGGTTTAATATTTTGCAGAAAATATTTGGCTTCTGCTTGAGGATTTATCTTTTTTACCTTAAGTTTATTCCACGGTAAACATCAATTTTTCGCACAAAATGTGAATCATTTAATTGCTTTATCTTTTTATCCTTCTTGAAGTCGTCTTTTGCTTATATCTCTCTCTTTTTTCACTTTCTTCTTCTGTATTTTTTTTGGGTTTATTACCATTCTTCTCGTTTTTGCGATCAATTCAAATATTTGTTTAGTTACGATACATGTCTTAAAATGGTATAATAACGATAAGATATTGTCAGTCTGTACTAGTTAGGTTTAGGTTCGAATCTTATTAACCATTCTTCTGTTGTTCTGGTTGGCTTTATTATTTTGAAAATTACTATTTTTTGTTTTATTTGTCTAAGTTATCCTATTCTATTTCGCAAAAACTCGAATCGTTTGGCATGCGAATTCCAGTCCTGGATTAAAATCTTAAAACGATATTTAGAGGCTGTGCACAGCAATTTTTACGTTTTACTGCGATCAGCTTTCAATATAACCATCTTAAAGTGTGTGGCAGTTTTGTACCAAACAGTGGTGGCCCTTTTACGCCAAAAGTTTATTTAAAGTTTGATTTTTCCGTGAAAAAATAATTGCTTTTTTTCAGCAGTCTTCATAAATCAGTTTCTTTTTGTCTAATTTTTGTCATTCAATTCACAGTTTTTCTTGTCTATTTTTTGTTTCTATGGGTTTGGGAGCATATTTAAAACTGGCGGAAATATTATAAAATTACACGCAATTTTGATGATCAGCAGAAAATAGAAGATAAAGTAAAAGAGATTATATAGTTAATTGATTATTTTTAATAAAATTTAGTATTGTATTTAATATTTAGTAATCATAAGCAATATGGCCTGGCCGTCCTTTATGTTGTTTGTTTGTTTGATTGTTTATTTTAAAAATTTATTTGATTTTCACTGGCCATGATTTGTTTGATTAATAGTTTGTTTTAATTTTCGTCTTATGAGACAATCGATGAAACAGCTTTTTATGGTGTAAAATATTGTTTGGTTTATTTGCTAACCTACTGACAATAAATTTAGAATACTCGGAGGCGATTAATTCAATTTTTAAATATGCCAAGCATGCCAAGTATGAATTTAATGCAGCGCAACTAGATGTTCCCCTGCTCGTATTACTTTTACTTTCACCATTACCTCCAGATTGTTAATGACAAAACACATGATATCGGTTGGCAAGATTCGGTAAACCTGAAATGATGTAAAACTGTACCACATCAACCTTGTTTAATCTGGTTCGTTTTTCCTGGCAGGTTTCGCTGTGCTCATTGAATGTTTTCCCGCATACACAGCGCCCGCCCTAACATCACCCACAACGGTTTCGCGAAACGTTTCCGCTCGCTTACATTGCATTACACCGACTTGCGAATCAGTGTGTTGCTGTCGCGTTTGAAGGTGAAATCATCTAATTACGAAAGTTGCTCACCCGATCAATACACCGGCCTATCACTTATGTAAAACGTGACTCATCAAGCAAGAGGGGAGAAAACGCGTCAACCGCCAGTGGTACGCGTCGTCCTGCCCAGCTTATCCGCTCAACTTCGGGACGCTGTGCTGAATGTCGCTCCCCCCCCCCCCCCCCCCCCCCAAAGATGCAACTAACGACCGGACTCGAGCAATGGGGGAGCTCTCTGGTCCGGGACTTCTACCGCAAAAAAGGCCCGAGCGGGTGGTGACTTTCAATGTCACGAACTGATACGTGCAGAGTGCAGAGTGTCAAACGGTGTACGTTTCAGGCGGATGCATTAGGCCTCCGATCGCTTGCATGCTCGGGCTGACTGTTCGGATTTGAATAGTATTTGGCAGCCGGGGTAGTGTGACAATGCGCTTTAATTCATCTTGTTCACTTGATGGTTGTGCACACCGGCTGCTCGCACGTTTGTTTGGGAGGGTGTTTGGAAAATGTGATGCCAAAGGAAAATTGAAAATGGTGTACAACTTGTTTTGATACGTCCGGTGGCAACAGTGTATGGTATGCAAACGGAATAATTGAAGCTTTTCGGTTTGTAAACTTATTCCCAAACACTTTCATAGGGAAGCATTTTGTTTGTTTTATTCTTTGCTGTTTATTTTGCTGGTAATTTTTGTTAAAATATTATGAAATAAATGAGTTTTCTTAGCGAATTTCGGTGTTAGAGATTTTGAGCGTTTCGAGCATTTTCTTAAAATCCAACCATTTAACTCACTAAATTACAGCATCCCAAGTAATACACTTCTCACACACATCACAAAAATTGTAATTGAAATTTTGTAGTGTTGTGTTATTTGTAAATACATATATGTATTATTCAACGTACTACGTATCGTATTACTAACCATAAAACTGTGAAACACTAACATCAAAAACATTTGTACAATGAATCTTCTTCTTGGCCTAACGACCAACTTGAACACGTAGATTGATAGTCAATCCTTCAGTCAGTTCGGATGGGAGTTGAACCTCGGTGTTGCTGAGTGAAGACCTGCGCTGCTTTCGCATCTACCAACGTACTTAAGACAATACATCTGCCCTTTTCGGATTGGACTTCTGCAGATTTAACGTAGATATTTTCTCAGAAAATGTCGTTAATGCTGTTAACCAAAGTACAATTTATAATGCAAACCGAATTGTGATAAAGTATTCTAAATTATTCCATGGTCATCATTATCTTCTTCTTTTTGGTCCCGAAAGTAACAGATACCGTTAACTTCATGATAGCAATTTTCACAACTACAGTGCTGCAAGATCACGTATTTAACAAGTTTAAGACAGGAGCGGCCCAGTGATGGCTATCCAACTACGTGGTATCTTTAAGTCTAGTAAGCCTTTCGATGGCCGGCGTGACCTTAGGGTCGTTAAGCCAAGAAGAAGAAGACAGGAAAATTGAAAACTCGTTGAAAATGTATTAGCAGTTTGAAAAATTCGAATCGGCATAATTTTGCAAGGAATATTTAGCATATTTTGTAAAAGAAAGTAAATCATGTTGTTGTAAATCAATGTTTTAAAATTGCTGCTATATCTTAACTAGCTTCTGCTCTAGCCATGAAATACAAAAGGCAACATAAGTTGTGCAAAAGAAAATCCTTACCCAAGGTTGATGTGCAACAAAGTAGCGTATGCAAACGTGCGAACCTTAACGCGTGCTGCGTCAGGCGCCCCAGCCACGCGCCATCATTGATCTTGTCGTGGATGCATAAATCAACTCCGGCCAGCCAAGCACCATCGTACACCATCACCGCTTATCAGCGTGTGTTTCGGATGAGATCGGCAAAATTTCCAGCTCCCTCGTAAGTGCGTCGCTTACATACACGTCAACTGTTCAGCTATGGTAGGAAACATGTAAGCTTACCCTTTTGCAGTGGCCAAAGTACCATTTAAATTCAATTTCCACATCACACACACACACATACACAAACAAATACACCCCAATGTCACCCTGCCAGGGCGGTTGACACTTGGACGATTTCACGCCTCGGGTCAGCTGCGAGTCCTCTGTTGGGTGTTCGATTTGTTAATTGAATTTAAATATATTCATATGTGGCCAATAAAATTATCTGATAGTTAGCCACGGGCTCTGCCGGACGCAACCAACCGTACCGTGTGTCCGATGCAACGAACCAATCGGTGATGGAGGCTTATGCTCGCATTTTATTGCGGTTGTTGTTCGGATATGAGTTGGTTACACTGGAGATGACCAAAGGGTCCTGCTTTCCTGTTGCCCCCTGGAAAGGTGGTTTCGCTAGGCATTTTGCTGATTCATGGGGATGTCACGCTCGCTAGCATCCATTTATGAGCTAATCTAGTGAAGTAAGGAAGGCTTCAATATATCATGGTAACGTACTTAGCGAGCGCACAGATGCGTGCCTAGGAGTGGTGTCGTAAGTAATTACATTATTTATGTTTTAAAGCTTCTCCAAATTGAGACAGAAATGAGACGCAGGTTTTAAAAGAAATATCTAACATTTTCCTACTATGAGCAGAGCACTGAGGTGTTCCACAGAAGGAACACTTCTCAACAGTAGATCCTCGCAGTAATACCATTCGAAAAAGGGATTTTTTCGTGTTATTTTCTCATTTATTCACACGTACCAAAAGTGACTATTCATTTCCTTCCCAACAGCATAAGGACCGTTGTCCAGACGGTTGCATGGTTTATGTTTCGGTTTCAGTACAATTAAACAAACCCGGCTGTTTCGTGGGCAAACGAACGAAAGACTCGTCGCGACGGTTAAGCGACGAACTCGACAAGGGGTCGACGACAAGCTCGACCAGCCTAGGGTGGTCTAGCGGATGGTAAAATCGTTTGGTTCAAGCATATGGTGACCCCTGTTACACGATTTCCTTCCAACCCTAGGAGGACAGCTATTTGGGGGAGTCCGTTTGTCGTGCATTTGTGCCCCCGGTTGTGGAGATCTCCACGTGCGCGACCTTCTTCATTTTTCCACCCGTTCGGAGTGCGTTCAGCACGGCAATACAACGGCGAGGTGTTTATCGGGCTACGCGATTTTTTTTTTTGGGGGGCGTTTAGCGGGCGTTTCCTTCTAAATGCGATGCCCGGCGGGAGAGAGGACCAGCTACTTGGTTGGAGCTTGGATGCTTGGATGTTTGATACCGTATTTCCACGAATACGGTAGACACCCGTGTGACTTATTTGATTCTAAGGTTATTGGGTGTCGAAGTACGAGTCAAGCTGGGGCTGAGATTTCCTCACTTACCCTCCCCCTTCCCTTCTTCCCCTTTCCTGATAGACGTTGTTACGGGAGAATACAGAAGGCCCACAGGGAAGATCGCGATGTTCGGTAGCTTTCGCTTGCAGTGAAAGTGAATCGTGCATAAATGCATAACTGGCCAAACTGGGCTATGCGCGACTAGATGGCAATGGTGCGGCTTGATAAAGATCAACCGCATTTGCCGAGAGGAAACGAAAACAGGCACCTTTTGTTGTGTGGATGAAAAAGTAGCGATGAAAAGGTGGAGGTTTCGATTGCATTGCAATTATTCAGGATTTATTCTTTCGCAGCTGTTGCTTGCTGCATCTTTATGATGGTGGAATGATATTTTGCACCAGTGGCACTAAGTTTTTTATCGATATTTTATGTTGTGAGTTTTAACATTTGTAGATGGATCATTTTCTCATAAATAACTAATAGAATGCATATTTTTCAACTCAAAATTCTAGCTCATTGAAAGGTATGTTAAACATTGAATCATGTTCGTTCTTTTAGCCGAACTAATACCGTACGTAATAAATTACACCACCAGACAGCAGATCGTGTTTAGTTCAAAGGAATCACAACATTAAAATACCGTTCGGCTAACAGGGTTAAAAGCTTTGGTTGACTGGAAACAATCTGTGTGGCGTCGCATCGTCAAACGGGAAGAAATTAATGATATCCAAAAGCTACTGCACAACGTGTGTGTGGCATCTTCAGGAACAGTTTTTCTAAGAAATGTATGTCCCCTTCGAATGTGTGTTTACTGTTCAGCTACCGAAAGCCATCCAATGGTATGCACCAATGTCCATAAAATTCCGCTTTAATCGATCGAATGGAACGCGATGCACCGGTTGAGATATTGGTACCTCCGGAAGAAGGTACATTATCGATCGATGAGGATTAGCAGTTGTGTTGTTATGGGTCTTTTGGTTTCTTCTGTTTGTGATTTGATGAGAATAATATTTGTAAAGCCCATCGATTCTGTTGAGCGAATGGAATAGAGGGCAGCGGATGACAGTAGCACGATGATGAAGATTTGTGTCTTGGAAACATACAGAAACGCTTTTCGAAGTCGTTCCCACGATTGACTAGTTAGATTCAACCAAATTCTTCCAAAATTTCGATTTTTACTTCATTATATTTCATTTTAATGTTAAATGAATTTGCAGATTAATGAGCAGTGTCAATAAACAGTGATGTATAGATTGATTTATTGGAAAACAAATTCCAGAATTTTACAAACTCAGTATCTTAAATAAAATATACATTGATATAAATCCATTTCCTATGGCAAACTAATTCATTCCATTCCAGTTTCCAGTTTGGTCCAAACACCAACCAGACCATTTTATCAATTCAATAAAATTAAAAAAAGGTTCATAAAACCCTTGGATCTTTTTTATAAATGATAGTTCTGGTTCCTGACAGACAGCTTGAAGATCAAATGAATTCACAGTAAACGATGTGCCCTTGTCCTTGCAGTAGTTAAGGTAAATTCAATATTACGGAATCCAGGTTCTCCCCTAGCGCCTGTGAAATTTTGTCCTGGTAAATATGAGTATATTTATTTAAAGAATTTATGCTTATTCTTTTTAGTAAGATTTTCCATCACTTTCAGTTTGAGGTTTTTATTGTTATGTAGTGCTTAGAGTATTTGTTTTATTTACGTTAGAGTTTCTGTGCAAGAGCTAACCAAAAATCAGATAATCACCATTAAACGTGTAAAATCAATTTAAAGCCCATAAATAATCGCCATTACTTCGAGCAGCACACAACATGTAAATGAATATTAATATTTACCCATACCCTAACGCTATCGCCTGCATCAGAGGGCACCAGCAACCACCAACGGGGCATGCAAATCGTATAAATTCGCTACCGAGCATCGCCGAATGCGGTAGCTTACCGGGGCAAAACTGCGCCATTCCTTGCACGGATTGGCGCTGCAGTTTGTTTTTCCTTCTCCAGTTTTACTTGCTACCCTCGGGGTGGAATCCCGGTCGTCCCGGTCCTTCCCGGTGGCTTTATGGCAGGGCTAGCTGTTTTCTCACCGTTTCCGATGATTGTTTTACCTCCCTGTTTATTGACATACTATTATTGTTATTATTTTCCTTCACTGCTTATTAATCGATTTTGCTAGCATCTTAAATGCCAAAACAACAGGAGCAAACGGCAAGGAGGACGCGACGATACGCGGGACAAAACCCCGGTAAAACTCCTGCCAAACCCCCAATCGGTAAAGATCGAGAATTGAAGCGTGAGCTGCTGGCGCTGCCGCCGCTAGGGAGCACATTGGGCGCGGGAGTGCGATAGAGAGTAGAAAACTAATGCTCTGATCGCTGTAAATCATACACATTTGGCCCCTTTGGCGACACAGTTTTACTGATTTCTTTGTGATATTGCGACCCGTTGCATCTCGTTCGCCAACCCATTTTGATGGGTTTTGCTGTAAGTGTTTTTCTTCAGTTTTAAGCCCTGAGTCCTTCGCCGGGCAACTTTATTGCTCTTGTGACTGTGTCTTTGTGCCGCGATCGTTACATTATCGATCATCCATACCGGTCGGTTTCGTGTGGTTGGCTACAGTTTGCGAGACAGTTGCTATGCAGCAATTATGGCATTTTTTTCGCCACAAACGCGAGGGAGTGAAAATTTGGCCTAAAGATCTTGGCACTGTTAAGTGGAGGAAGGATTATCTTTCTTCCCGCGTTCGGGGGAGGCCTCTTATGTAGATAGTTCAAGGAACGGGTGCCGTATGTGTGGCACCAGTAATAAACTAGACAAAGTTTAGTCGTGATCGGCGTGAAATAGAAATCCACACGTTGTTAAGCCATCAACAGTGTCAGTCAGCTTCGATTGCCGGAAAGTTAGAGGAACGATTTAGAATTTTGGCTCTTGTGGAAGGTTTCTTTCTAGGCGCTACACTGCGTCCATGTCTGATAGAGTCACTTGGAATGGTTTGCTTGTGAACTTTAACTTTAATAAAAAAGGTTTAATTATTGTTTGACTTGATACCGATATTTGATGCAAAAGACTAACGTGGTGCAACCATCGATCGATTCAACATTCTGGCCTTTCTGGCGAATTCATCAACGCCGTAACTTCATTTCAATTTGGGTCTACCTTGCGTCCTGATTGCTGCCTATAAGATCCTGTTACGAATACTCTTCTTCAGACTTCTGCTCCTTGATACAGAAATCACCGTAAGCTGGAATTTTAGGATGCAATTTGACTACTAAGATGTCGTCACCTCGTCAGCGACCTGTTCTAGCCTGGAGCGAAAAGGCAGAGATCGGATGCTGCTTTGGATCGAAATTACTGGAATCGGATTGGCAACTTGGCCATGTCATCATGACGCGCTCAACCCTGAGCTGGCCAAGAATAAGACCCTCCTCTATCCATGTGCAGGTCTCGAGAGACTATATGGGCTGGGTACCTTTCCGGTTTCATTCTCTGTACAATACTTAGATTCACCTTTATTGTCAACCTCTCCGTTGAGACAAGAAAGTTTTCTCTCAAATGTGCTTTAAATTTTAAAAACAGAATCTGCAACCTGTAATAAATGAGACCATTTATCTACACATCATCTCGGCTTTTTGGTCTTGAAATGGGAAGTTTTTAGCAAGGCCACAATCACTTCGATATTCTTGATACATCATATTGGAGTGAAAATTTAATAGAAGTTTTCTGGTAATTTTAATAAATAATTAAATTAATTTTTTGTGAAGATACGCCGAAGAGTCGTCATCTAATTGTTAATTGATTGAATAAATCATTATACAATTTCATAGTTATGTGAAGCGATTCTATAGTATCTAGACGCAGTGTATGAATTCATTCGTTCCTAGGGTATTTAACTGTGACTAACGGCAATGGTTTGTCAGAAAATAGAAGAAACTCCATTCCACTGTGTGCATCTCTTTTTTGCAAGAAATGCCACAACTTGCAACGATGATCTAAAACCACACAGGCAATATAACGCATCGTATAGGTAATTGATTGCACTGCACAGATCTCGTCTGTTATAAAATTTCGAGCCAATCAAGTGGATATGGCGCTGTTTCTGCCAGGCGTTAAGTGGATTTAGGTGTTTAAGGT